>NC_143140.1:14960000-15265000 GCF_059928025.1 Delphinapterus leucas | reverse complement strand
TACAAGAACGATAATGTGTCATGTGACACTTGTGCACTGATCACTTACAACTTTGAAATAACTCGATATTCTTCAGACTATACTACAAAGCTACATAATCAAGACAGTATGGTACTGGCACAAAAACAGAAATATAGATCAATGGAACAAGATAGAAATCCCAGAGATAAACCCACACACATATGGTCACCTTATCTTTGTTAAAGGAGGCAAGAATATACAATAGAGAAATGACAGCCTCTTCAATAAGTGGTCCTGGGAAAACTGGATAGCTACATGTAAAAGAATGAAATTAGAGCATTCACTAACACCATACACAAAAATAAACTCAAAATGGATTAAAGACCTAAATGTAAGGCCAGACACTATAAAACTCTTACAGGAAAACATAGGCAGAACACTCTATGACATAAATCACAGCAAGGTCCTTTTTGACCCACCTCCTACAGAAATGGAAATAAAAACAAAATAAACAAATGGGACCTAATGAAACTTAAAAGCTTTTGCACAGCAAAGGAAACCATAAACAAGACCAAAAGACAACCCTCAGAATGGGAGAAAATATTTGCAAATGAAGCAACTGACAAAGGATTAATCTCCAAAATTTACAAACAGCTCATGCAGCTCAATATCAAAAGAGCAAACAACCCAATCCAAAAATGTGCAGAAGACCTAAATAGACATTTCTCCAAAGAAGACAGACAGATTGCCAGCAAACAGGTGAAAGGATGCTCAACATCACAAATCATTAGAGAAATGCAAATCAAAACTACAATGAGGTATCACCTCACACCAGTCAGAACGGCCATGATCAAAAAATCTACAAACAATAAATGCTGGAGAGGGTGTGGAGAAAAGGGAACCCTGTTGCAGTGTTGGTGGGTATGTAAATTGATACAGCCTCTATGGAGAACAGTATGGAGGTTCCTTAAAAACTAAAGATAGAACTACCATATGACCCAGCAATCCCACTATTGGGCATATGCCCTGAGAAAACCATAATTCAAAAAGAGTCATGTGCCACAATGTTCACAGCAGCTCTATTTACAATAGCCAGGACATGGAAGCAACCTAAGTGCCCATCGACAAATGAATGGATAAAGAAGATATGGCACATATATACAATGGAATATTACTCAGCCATAAAAAGAAACAAAACTGAGTTATTTGTAGTGAGGTGGATGGACCTAGATACTGTCATACAGAGTGAAGTAAGTCAGAAAGAGAAAAACAAATACCGCATGCTAACACATATATATGGACTCTAAAAGAAAAAAAAAAAAGGTTCTGAAGAACCTAGGAGCAGGGCAGGAATAAAGACACAGATGTAGAGAATGGGCTTGAGGACACGGGGAGGGTGAAGGGTAAGCTAGACAAGGTGAGAGAGTGGCATGGACATATATACACTACCATATGTAAAACAGATAGCTAGTGGGAAGCAGCCACATAGCACAGGGAGATCAGCTTGGTGTTTGTGACCACCTAGAGGGGTGGGATAGGAAGGGTGGGAGGGAGACGCAAGAAGGAGGAGATATGGGGATATATATATGTGTATAGCTGATTCATTTTGTTATAAAGCAGAAACTAACACACCATTATAAAGCAATTATACTCCAATAAAGATGTTAAAAATAAATAAATAAAATAAAATAACTCTATATTCTTGAGATTAAGAACACTGCTCACATATTGATCAAGAATGCTTTGCGTGCAGAAATGTAAGTTGGGAGCTAATCGAATAGACTACATAAAGTCTAGCAAATACAGACAGAAAGCTCCATCAATATAGGAGTTCCCATGTGTGAGTATGCAGACCATGCATGAGAGTCCATGAAAAGAAGCTAAGCTGTAGGACATTTACATGACCGTACAGACACCTTAATTGATTTTCAATTCACGTTCCTTCTCTATGTAAATATAATGGCATCTCCCAGACAATCCTTATCTGACATAATGATGGGAAATATAAAAATATATACTAAATAGTATGTAAATCATTAGCAAGGTATTATCATTTACACTCTACATAAAGATATCTGTTTGGTTCATTGTGTTTCTTTAATACTGAATTAAACACTTTACTTTCAAATTGCATGAAATTACTTTCTGTAATATTATCTTATTTTACTATCTAAACTTCAGAAGAATGATCAGAATATTGCATCCTAAAATCCAGTTAAATGTCTTCTCTAAATCACAGGCTGCTCCTTTGCAAGGCCCGAAGAAAAATCTTCAGAGACAGAGAGCCCTGCACGAGGTTGCATTCCTCGTTACTATTATTTGAAAAGTGTTTTGAACTTTTAAATTCAACTTTGTCATAAAAGGTAGCATTCCACTGAGAATCCATTAAAGATAACACATGATTCTCAGCAAAAGCCTTTCCATTTACCAAAAGATGATTTTCAAGATTCTACATCTACAACTCGCTTGTGTTACTTATTGATAATTACTAATTGCTATATTTTATGACAGTTAACTGCTTAAACTTTCTGAAGTTTTAAATGAATAATTTGTTTCAGGGAAAGCAAAATTTATAAAGAGGGAGATAATTTAATGTATCATCTGGATTGAAATTCAAAACTGAGAGAAAGAGGTACTAGCCATAATTACAGCACAAATGTGGCATCAACAGATACTGTCCTGGGCAAACCAACATGTACAGCCACTTTCTTTTGAAACATTCTATTTTTTATTTAAATAAATGTTCTTATGTACGAGAAGTTTTCACAAGTTAGCAAAAGATGAAGGAATATCTAAAGTCAATTCTGCAGACTTAAATAGACATTTCTCCAAAAAAGACATACAGATGCCCAACAGGCACATGAAAAGATGCTCGACATCTCTAATTATTAGAGCAAAAATGTAAATCAAAACTACAATGAGGTGTCACCTCATACCAGTCAGAATGGCATCATCAAAAAATCTACAAACACTAAATCCTGGAGAGGGTGTGGAGAAAAGGGAACCCTCCTACACTGTGGGAACGTAAACTGGTACAGCCACTATGGAGAACAGTATGGAGGTTTCTCAAAAAACGAAAATAGAGTTACAATATGATCCAGCAATCCTACTCATGGGCATACACCCAGACAAAACACTACTTCAAAAAGATACTTGCACCCCAATGTTCATAGCAGCACTATTTACAATAGCCAAGACATGGAAACAACCTAAATGTCCATCGACAGAGGAATGGATAAAGAATATGAGGTACATATATACATGGAATATTACTCAGTCATAAAAAAAGAATGAAATAATGCCATTTGCAGCAACATGGATGGACCTAGAAATTGTCATACTGAGTGAAGTGAGTCAGAAGGAGAAAGACAAATATCATATGATATTACTTATATGTTGAATCTAAAGTATGATACAAATGCATTTACTCACAAAACAGAAACAGACTCACAGACATAGAGAACAGACTTTGGGTTGCCAAGGGGGAGGTGGGTGGGGAAGGGATGGATTGGGAGGTTGGGATTAGCAGATGCAAACTATTATTTACAGGATGGATAAACAACAAGGTCCTACTGTATAACACAGGGAACTATATTCAATATGTTGTAATAAACCATAAGGGAAAAGAATATGGAAAAGAATATATATATATATATATATAAAACTTAATCACTTTGCTGTACAACAGAAACTAACACAACATTATAAATCAACTGTACTTCAATAAAACAAATTTTAAAAAAGTAAGGTTAATTCTGCAGTATATTCCCCTTTCACCATCCACAGAACACTGACCTAGATCAAAATAAATGTACATAAACCCGAAGTAAAAGTGTAAGAATATACATAAGAAAGCCTGAGACATCCAGCACAGAATCCTAAAAAGTTCTTCAACACATACAATCGATTCAATCTAACCCATACCCAACAGTAAACTGATATGAAAGAGGAATTACTACTGGACAAGTATATGGCCCCTTATTCAGCTAATTTAAAGTGAATAACTTATTAAATCCAGTGACACTAAAATCATCAGTCCGTTTCTCCCAATCTTTTTCTAGCAAAAGTTGAGGGAATGACCCTAAGCTAATTTCTCTGCTTATTTTTGAATTAAGGTTGCCTTTTAGGTATTTCAAACTCTATCACTTTGCCCACATTGCTTTTTGTGCTAAAGACATTTGCGTGCTATTTAATGAGAAAGAAAGAAAAATGGAAGGAAAGCAAATATAACCTCAGGTCAAACCCTGGACTCATTTTACCTTTGACCTCTTCGCCAAATTCTCACCCTGGTGGCTGAAGCCCTGAACACACCTCCCTGCTAGCACGATATGATGGATGGATTCTTCTACAAGAACCCATCTCCGTGGGACCTCTAGTAGCTGCAATCGTCACAGGAAAAGATGCTCTGGGGATTCTTCTATAGTCTTACAAAGTAAAGTTAATAATGCCACCCTTCCTTGGTACAGCACTTTGAAGTTTAGGGTGCCTCTACCATCATGTTAAAGCCTCGTAGGTTAGAAGGGCAGACATTATCACTTTCACCTTACACAGGAAGAAACTGGGGTGCGGATGAGTTAACTTATTGATGTTTACACCTATAGAAAGTGTCAGTGTTAAGAGCAGAATCTAGTCCATTGCTCTATCTATCTGATGCTCACCTCCCCTTCTGGTCACAGCAGTCTTAAAATGGTAGGAACTAAGCCAATGTTGGGCTAAGGCAGAAGACTCTCTCTTGACTCTACTCAACAGCCCAATTCCTGACCCAAGTCTCATACCTGACACAGTGGTCTTATTGTTGAATTGAATAACACATGATACTTTGTTAGAAATAGCCTGCCAAACATACAAAATTCAGAACAATAGTAGAGAGAAGAGAGAACCTCATGGTGGAGGAAAGATGCGGAGGCATTCGAGAGCACTGACAGCTAATGAGTCAGATCAGAGAGCGCAGGTGCACACGGGGTTAGCCAGTCACCTGTGGCCCGTTCCAGAGCCTGGAGACTGGAGCCCTCGGGAAAAGGCTGGAAAATACCACTAGCCACGTGACATCTTTCTTGCTCCTTTAGTTTAGTTTCTGCACTCCAGGATCAAATGTCATAAGGAAAGGGTTTGGAAGGCTTTGAGCTAGTTCTGGGAATTTCACTAACAGAAACTAATAGAATAGTCACAAGGTAGACCTCTCAAGAGGTGAGCATATGGGGCAGAGTGAAATATGTAACGTATCCAGCCAAATGCCTAAATGTTAAGCCCCTTCCCCAATGGAAGAAGGAAACAAACCATAATAGCCAAAGCTTAATGCACTTTTGGAAAGACTTATAAGAACACTAAAGGTGTCCACGTATGTGGGTTCTGGGTTCTATTACTTTAGTTGCCTCTTGCCTCAGGCCAACTTAGTTCAACTCTAAGGACCAGCTCGAAAATACCCAACTCCCATCACAGGACAAAATGTAGAAGCTGTTTAAAGATATAAAATAGTCCATAACGATAAATGAACTGCAGTTCAATGAACTTTACAATCCATGGTACAGCAAGCTCATCCATCTGCATATTGCAGATGTAGGAAGATAGTAATATTATTGCAGGAATTGCTACTTTATATCTTTGCAGGAAGCTGGCTCTTACTGCTCAGGTTAAATTCAAACCACTCTCTCATCTGACCGGTTGAGCGAGTAACACTCCCAAGGTGCTGTGTTTCTATTCAAGTCTGCAGGGGCACCTAGAGCCCACACTGGTTTCCATATTCTACTCCAGACTTAGTAAACTATTTACATCAGCAATGGTGCCCCTCACTTCTGGTTAAGAAGGAATAAACAGAGGTGAAAGAGAGTCAAGACAGGTTGGCAAAAATGTGAACTAAGTGTTATGTTTCTTACCCTCTATTCTCTTTGACAACGCCTTACTTCTTTCAATTTTTTTTTTTGTAGGCTTCTCTTTACTGAATTTTCTCCATGAGCATTTGGGCATGCACATTTACTAAGACAGGTTTTTGTTGAAAGCAGAAAACTGCAATGGTTCTGGGATAACCTTCCCTAAATGTAACCCTATCCATTAGGGGTGTGAAGTAGACTAGACATTTCCTCTCTCCGACTTTTCTACTTAACACAGCATCTGGGAACATGTAGGCACCTGCTCATGCTTTAGCAGTTTCTCAAATTACTCTTTGCTTTTTCTCTTTTCCCTTCTTACCCACCTCTGCCTCAGCAACATGAGAGAATATTTTGGGGTGTAAGACATGAAAATCTTGGCAAACCTCAATGAAAACATGATAACCTACATTCTGGGGACTCTGTCCTCACTCTACCCCAGCTGCCCCCAACTACCTTTCCTTCTTTTCCCAGTTGCTAATTGAGCCTTCTGGATACATTTTGGGTCACAATATTATAATTGGTTGGAGGGAGAAAAAAGAGAAAGAAAAGCTGAAGGTGCAAGGGTTCTACCCCTCTACTTTGTCTCTCCTCTCACAAAGGAAGTAGGTGTTACAGATGTTTGAAGAGCTAGTGGGCGTGAGGTTCCCTGTTAAGCGAGAGGGAGAATTCCAAAGTTAATATTCTTTATAAATCAAATCACACAATGAAGTGTAGGATTTGTAAGAAAAAAAAAAGAACCTCCTAGAATCCCAATTTAATTTTCTTGCCCACATTTATACAGTTTAAGAGACAGGACTAGAATCTGAACCCCGAATGCTCAGGTCCAACATTAATGGACTTACCATTGTGCTTTTTATTATCTTCAAACTGGGGACAATCCCCACGCCCTCAGTCCACTGGGAAATTCTATTAAGGGTGTGGGTGAAGCTCCAGGGTCTCCTTTAATCAGCAGCTGATCTTCTGAATCAGCCTAACCTGTCAAACCCCTCCTCTGAAACTGAGGGGCGAACAGACTTTAATCTAAGGAAGAGGTAGATGACGTACAGGCTTCTTGTTGGTAAAAGGACAGTGCAGCATGTGGGATGATACTTGGACTTGGAATAAAAGGTCTGGGTTTGAATCCTGGCCGGGCCACATTATGTGAGTAGGTTCAAGGTATTCCAGGAACCCTCTAAGGGCAGGATGAGGATTTGGGGGTTATATGACCCCACTTACCTTCTGCACAAGCTGTTTGTGAGAATCCAAATATACATATATTGAACTTGAACACAGTTCAACTCTTTGGCATTTGGTTCAATAACCATTTAGAATAATGGCCAGCATGAGGTAAATGCTCAATAAATGTTAGTAATTCTATTAAATATTCCCACACGGTTCTCAATTCCCAGCCACTAGCCCTTGTTTTCAGTCTCTGCTTCTATATGTTTTCTCTTGTCTTGCTACTCTATAGTTCCTTTCTCTATGAAGCTTTTATAAAAATGAAACAGGATTTTAGATCTAATGAGATCTTCTCTGATTTAGGTCCCAGATAATGCAGTTTTCAACCCATGTAATATACTGGCTCTTGGGGTCTGGTGACAGTTACTTGAAGGAGTATTCATTGAGGAGGTTAGGTTTCAAAAGACTTCTAGAGCACACACTCACACCCACACCTACACACACCTACACACACACCCCAAAACCCTACTAAGATGAAGAAAGACCTTCTTTCTGCAGGGAATTAAATCAACCATTAGAAATTATTTGCAGGAGTCAACTATTTTTTGTTAGATGGCAATGGTATTTGAAATCAGTGCACTTTGCCAACAGAATGAATTATTTTTATGACAAAGTACTTATAATTTCAAAGAAAAATTATTCCTGAAATCTTGAGGTGAAAGTAGCTTCATTATCCTTTTCCATTTATACATATTTAAAGACATTATCGAGGCCAAATTCAAGTAGTAATATACAACCAAGGCTGATGAAACTGTACGAATATATTTTAATTGATATTTTATAACGTTTCTTTGGCGTGTTCGCCCATCAGTTTTCTCTCTTCTCTCTACTAGTGCCTGTTTTTACAAATTGTGAACAGAGAGCACACACAGGAAGTAGGGAGCTCAGCCGATGGCCCTGCAGTAATGACCAAGGGGAATTTTAAGTCTAAATGCTGAGTTACCAGGACTTTAGCTTTGCAGGGCCTGTCGTGGGGCTAAATTCTCAGATGTGTGATATAACGACCGCGAGCTACCGCCAAAACTCATCTCCAATTTAACGACTATTTCAAAGGCTGTGAAAAGCCTCCTGTTTCCCAGTTTACCTCTATGCAAAGTTTAGAAAGGGCCACCATCCATGACTCTGTGTCATCAAGTTCCCATATAGGTGTGTCATCTGAATAACCCCTACAGTCCTCAGTTTTTAAGACATAAACTGCCCTCTAGAAAAAAGTCCATCTCTGTTCCACTAATTTGTGGACAACATGACAGGCTTCCATGGCAGCAAACTGGGATTCCAAAACATCCCCAGTCTACCACCACACAGAAGGCCAAGACGTTAGCAGTGGAGGCTGATTGATAAAGTTAGCGCCGAGGCCTGCAATTGCAGAGGCTGTGGTGTGACAGCATCACACACTGCAATATTTAGAGAACCCTTGCAATAAAGGAACACCACGTGCGTGCCAGGGAGAGCAGTCATGGCACAGCAGTGGGAAAGATGCTTTTGACGTGAACAGTTGGACGGTGTCCTTCATTTTTATTTGTCCATAGAAGCCTGTAGGATCTGATCCCTCCTAGAACTCCCCCTTCCCCACTTAGAGCCCCTCTCTCCACCAGCCCTGAAACAGCCAGTGAAGAGGAGAGATGCCCACTGGCTTGCCCTGCGCCTTGCCTTCCCTTCCCATTCAGGCAGCAGCCCATGTTTCCCATCGCCTGCTGGAGGCCTCTGTCCACCTGCTGTCTGCAGTGAACACCGAAAGGAATGGGAGCAAAACTGTGCATCCTGACCAGCAGAAGAGGTGTCCGGGACAGGTGGCGGGGGGCTGTGACGGGTGAGGACAAGACGGACTGACAAGCAGACAGACAGACAACAGCACCAGCAGACACCATGCATTACTTCCAGTCTCAGACGAGGGGAAGCCTGCAGCGCCAGGGACCTTCCACCAGGGACAGGCAGCGGATTAACGAGGTTCTGCTTCCTGCATGCCTGCAGGCTTCAAGTCCCTGCTTTTTGGCTAAGAAGGAACAGGGAATCCAGAAACCTGCTGCTCTTCAGAGAACCAGGCCAGCTCCAGCCTTCCCAGTTAATGGCCCCTCTCTCTGCGTCTACGTTAAAAGGGCAGGGATGACTGGATTTCTCCTCTTGTGCTGTGACTAGCCCTCACTGCTCTCCCTCAACGCCCCCTCTCCCATCTGGGCTGCAGCTGCAGCAGGCTGGGGATGCAGCCCCTCCAGTTCTCTGCTGCTAGGCTCTGCTGCCCCAAGGGGGGACGAGGGAACCTTCCCTCCTGTGACAGCGTCTTCTCTTCAGGAGGCCATCCTGAGGGTGGGCGGGGGAGAGGCGGGAGGGAGGGCGTGCACTGGGCCCGGGTTGGGGTACGGGGGTGCCGCCCCCCCTTTGCTCTCCGCTGTAACTCCACATGCAACAGGCTCCCTCCGGCTCTTCTCTCCGATCTTCCGCCCCAGATACACCTTCTGGCCTTAACGCGGGGAACCAAGGCACAAGTTCCCATCAGGGCCTCTAGATTTCCTCACTGCCAAGTTGAAAACTTTCCCCAATACAGGAGGACCTCTCGGGGAAGGCAGGGTTCACGTCCGGGCAAGGCAGGGTTCATGTCCCCTTCAGCTCCACTGCACGGGGATGGGAGGGAGGCGGGAGGCCAGCACCTTGTGAGCAGTTTCGCCCGAGACTAAGGCAGGTGGCAGGGCAGTGTCACACGCGCCTGCCTAGCCAGCCACCAGCCCCGTCCCCTCCCCAGACCCAGGAAAACTGGGCGCTGGATGGAGATCCCCTGAAGGGTCGATGGGCTTTAAAGAAGGGGGGATGTGTGCAATAATCAGTCCCCTTATGGTACGGCTTGCACCAGGAAACGAGAAGGCCCTGGAACTCCCTTGGAAACCAGTAAAGAGGAACCTCTATTTTATTCAGGCCAGAGTCCCCATCAGCTTCTCCCATTATTAAAAACTTTGCATTGCCAATGGCATTGTATACGGGGAGGAAAATCTGTCTTCACACAGGTATTCCGTGCAGAAGACCCCGAAGCAAAGGTTAGAGAGACGCTGAAGAAGCAGGTTACCAAAGATGGCAACTGCCCAAAAAAAAAAGACCCAACCTCGAGCTGTGAGATGAATGAGTAGCAAAATGAACACTCACAATAAGCATTTTTCTTACACCAATACTGACACCCTCGGCTGGGGCAATCCCAGCCGGCTCGACAACTCCAGGGAAAGAAGAGCTATTCCCAGCAGCTCTTCGCCCACCTCCCCTTCCTCCGCTCAGCCTGTGCCCCTCAACCTGCTCCCGGCCCAGGGCCCTTCCTTCCACGCGGGCGGAATCGGCTCTTTTCAGCCTGGCACATCCCACCCCGGCTGGCGCCGTCCCCCCAGTCCTCCCTGGCACCTGGGTCCCCAGCCGTCCTCTCCGGGCTCTCGGCTCAGGGCTCAGCGCATCCCCGCCTGCCACCTGTCCTCCCACCCGCCTCCCTGCCCCGGCCCCGCGCCCCCGGCCCCCAGGCGGGCGCCTCCGCCCGCACCCGGCACCCGGCCCGCCTCTGACCCGCACGCAGCCGGTAGGAGCGGGTGACGGCGGGGAACGGCCCGATGGAGGCACGGATGGCGCGGCCGCGCAGGCTTACTTGAGCATGGCTTCTTCCTTCTCCTCCTCTTCTTTCTGCCGGTCCATCACTGCCATGATGATGTTCCTCTCCTCCTCGGTCAGGTGGCTCAGGTCGGGCAGCTCGGGCATCGGGGGAGGCACGGTGGGCGGGCGGGGACCGCGGGGCCCCACGGCCGAGGACATCTTCGCGGCCTGCCCGCCCCTCGGCTGGCCTGGGCTCGGCGCGGGCGCACCTTCCGACGCACGCCCGGCGGCTGCGCCCCTGCTCGGCTCACCGCGGAGCCCTCCCGGCGGCGGCGGCGGGGCAGGGGAGCGCGCGAGCCCGGGCTGTCATGGTCCTCCGCCTCCACCCAGCCCCGGATGCTGCCTTTGTTTTGGTGGCCCTGGCGAGGCGCGGGCGCCCGGGCGCTTCCCGCAGCCCAGCCTCCCGGGCGGGGGCGGGGGCGCGGGCTCGGGCGCGAGGGGGGCGAGGATGCTCGGGCTCGGCCGCCTCCGTCCGCGGTGCGGGAGGAGAGTTTGGGTGTCGGTTAGGCGGAGTCTCGCGGCTCGGCTCCGGTGATGCTGCTGCGCTCGCAGACACGGCCGCCAGCCCAGCCGCTCGGCCCGGAGCCGCCCCGCCCACGGCGCCCACCCGCCCACTCCCGGTCCCAGTCCCGCGCCCCTCCGCCCCCGCGCGCTCCAGCCCAGGTACCCTCACCCGTGACTCATCCTACCTCGCCGGGTCCCCCGTCTCTGTCAGCCTCGCCAGCCCTATTTTTCCACGGGTTGCATTAATCATTATCCTCGCTCCATCTTCATCGTGGAGCATTAGTATTATCGGAGCACCCTCGATGTTCTGAACAGGACGGAACACGCTCTGCATGCATTTCCCCCCTTCCGCCGTATCCTTCTCATTTAGTGGTCAAGTGTTCATAGCCACAACGATGTGGTTTTTAACATAATTTTGCTACACACACACACCCCCAACAGCCTGGATTTTCTGGGTCCATTGTACACAGTCTTTCTTGAATCGTCCTCAGTAGGACTGCTCTGCAATGTGTCTGAATTGCCCCTCCAGAGACCCCACAGCACGGCAAATCTTTAATTTGTCATTTGGGGCTCTTGGTCGCCCATCGCATCACATAATCGCACTTCTCTGCTGCTTGCAAATGGATTATCTACTCTAATTCCTCTAATGATGCTCCGCTACCGCCATGCACTCACTTCTTAGCCACTGTAGGTACTTCTCAAGAAACACTGATCCCAGATTAAAAAACAAACAAACAAATGAACAAACACACCGCAGCCTACTGTAATGAGCTTCTGCTTAATGCCTGGCCCAATGATAAGCATTAAGGATGAGCTCCTCTCGCTGGTAAAGGCAAAAATAAATAGACAATCCTTTCAAAACAGTTAATGTTATCAGCTTTCAAACCTGGAGACTGAATTTTGCTAATATACTTATAAAAGAATCAATCTAGAGAAGAGTTCAAATCGAACAAAAATTTCTCTTCACAATGGTGATGAGAAAAATTGATATGTTTCTCTCCTGCAGAATTCTTTCTATAATTCCAGGAAGGATCTAGCATTGATTTTTTTCCCTCCAAACCTAACTTTGTTAATAAAGAAGATAAGGATGATATTTATGAATCCTAAAAAATCCTAAAATCTTCAAGTTTTTTTGTGTGTGTGGTACGCGGGCCTCTCACTGTTGTGGCCTCTCCCGTTGCAGAGCACAGGCTCCGGACGCGCAGGCCCAGCGGCCATGGCTCACGGACGGGCCTAGCCGCTCCGCGACATGTGGGATCTTCCCGGACCGGGGCACGAACCCGTGTCCCCTGCATCGGCAGGTGGACTCTCAACCACTGTGCCAACAGGGAAGCCCTTAAAATCTTCAAGTTTAAAAAATTTAAGAGCTTAATTACTTGACCACCTGCTGAATGTGGGTGTTGCTTCTACCTGGACACATCCATGTGAATAATGTCAGTAATGGAAGGTTCACTACCACTCAATTTTATCCCTATGTCTAAAGCCCCCTCCTACCTGAAAATCTTTCAACTCCTTGAGACGGCCATCATATGGCCTTCAATTTTCTCCAGAGTAAAGCTTCCCAGTTTACCCAACCAGTAACCCTGTAGCATGATTCCAAATTCTGGCCATTCTGGTCACCTGCCTTTGGACACACTGGTGTTTTTCACTAGCCTTCCTGATTAGTGGTATCGAGAACACACGGAAAGAACTGAGAACAGTGCCTGGCACTTAGTAACTGCCTTATAATCATTGTTTTAATTTGCACAGCTTAACATTGGCCTAGCTCTTTGGTAGCCAGGTCGGTTCTGAGGATGTCTCTGAAATAAACACAGAGTCCACTGAAATTTCCTGTCTTTTCTTCGTAAGTGTTTCTGCCTAGCCAGATTTCCTTTTTCCTCTAATTAAGCAATTGATGAAAACACTCTAATCAGCATCTTTTCTTCATTTTTAAAAAATTGTCACTATTTCCCTCAGACCAGCGTATTTTCAGGAGGGAGAAAGTGAGCTTGAATTCTGGCTCTAACCAGTGATTTCATGATCTTGGCCAAATCACTTATCCTCTTTGAACGTCTGTTTCTTCATCTAAAAAGAGGGGTAAAGATATTTACCTCAAAATAGAAGAGGGATGTTAAATGAGAAGTCATATTTGAAGTATCTAGCTACGTGCCTAATACTTTCTAGTTCTCCTTTTCCTTTTTTCTTGCTCTCTCTAAGGGATGCTTTAGGCCATCTCTCCATGGTTAATGTATGGAGAGGTGGAGAAATGTAGGTGATACATTCATTCTATCAGATACCTGCATCTCTGCTGGTCCATGTGGTGATACAACAAAGGCCTTGTCCTCAAAAGGTGGACAATTAAGTTGGTCCTCATGAAATTCTTCTAAGATGCAGATAAAGAAATGAGAAATCTGGGCTTCCCTGGTGGCGCAGTGGTTGGGAGTCCCCCTGACGATGCTTGGGACACGGGTTCGTGCCCCGGTCCGGGAAGATCCCACATGCCGCGGAGCGGCTGGGACCATGAGCCATGGCCGCTGAGCCTGCGCGTCTGGAGCCTGTGCTCCACAACGGGAGAGGCCACAACAGTGAGAGGCCTGCGTACCGCAAAAAAAAAAAAAAAAAAGAGAAATCCTCGGTAGCCATTACAACTAGCTGAATAAAGTTCTTGCAGGCAGGGGCCTAATGAACAATTAACAGTGTTGTTTTTGTCTGCTGGGGCTGCTATAACAAAATACCACAGGCTGGGTGCCTTAAACAACAGAAATTGATTTTCTCACAGTCCTGGAGGCTAGAAATTCACAATCAACGTGTTGGCAAGATTGATTTTTCCTGAGGCCTCTCTCCTTGGCTACCTTCTTGCTGTGTCCTCACATGGCCTGTTGTCTGTGCATGCCCATCCCTGGCATCTGTCCCTCTGCTTATATGGACAACATTCCTGTTGGGTTAAGGCCCACACCCTTATGACCTCATTTAACCTTAATCACCTCTTCAAAGGTCCTATCTTCAAATATATTCACCTTCTTAGGTACAGGGATTAGGACTTTGACGCATGAACTTTAGGGGGCACACAACTCAGTCCACTGCACGTGGTTTGCATCTATTAGAATTACTTTGGGAAACGGTGATTGATGTGTGTTATCTAGATGATTTAATGAAAAGAAGTCTGGTCTCAATCATCCTTATGTTCATAACTCCTTCCTTGCTGCTTGATAACTGTGTGTGAAATCAGTGAGTGAGTAAATGAATAAAGAAGTGAATGAATTGACCAATCAATTAGTAGATGCCATGGTACACCCATCAGTGTCTCCCTTTCTGTCAGGGATTTCATCCATCTTGGAGGGGTTGAAATGCAAGAGAAGTGTACTTCTACACATTTGCTTCCAGGAAAGCAGAACTTACGTGCGCTTAAGTAAGCAAATAAACACTGAGTAGATGTACCAAAGTGTGTGGCCCAGATGATTATTTCTTGAAGATACTCTACAAGAAATACCCTATAAACTTAGAAAAATGTGCACAACACCTCCCTCTTAGAAACTCGCAAGGCACCTTAACAGATAAAAGGTTCTAAGAAGCAATTATTTACTGCAGTAATGAAATGCGTTTTACTTGGTTTGGCTTGGCATTTCCTAAATGTATTTGGACGGTAATAAAACTGCCCACTCCCCTAAGGGAGGAAACGTGCTTTAGACAAGTATTGAGAAAAATCCCAACTTACGAGCTTGGTATCCAGAGATATTGACTTGAGAGGTCATGAAACTTCTTCTGTGATGCCCCTTGCCCAACCAATGAAGTCTATAGAAAAATGTCTTAAATCTCTATTCATAAGATATGTATCAGATGCCCTTCAGGTCAACTCTAACCTTAGGTTCAGGGTACAAGTCAGAAGTGATGACTTAGACACAGCTCCTCTCTGGTAAACTTCTTAGCTCTCTCTTCTACTGATACTCTCAGATCATCTCTCAGAATATGTCTAAAATTGGACATCAGTGTTAACTGCTAATTTAACTTAATAGCTAAGATTATAACTTCAAAGTGGAAAATCATTGAAATGGGGTCATGTTCAAATCCTTACCCTACCATCTGACAGATGTAGTGGGTTTAAAACTGTGCCTCTCCCCTCCAAAAAAAAAAATTTATGTCCACTCAGAACCTCAGAATGTGACTGTATATGGAAATGGGTCTTTACAGATGAAATTGGTTAAAATAGATCATATTGTATTAGGATGGGTGCTAAATCCAATGACTTTTGTCTTCATAAGAGGAGAGAGGAACAGACACCCAGAGAGGAAGGCCACGTGGGAACAGAGGCAGAGGAGGAATTGATGCACCCCAGAGCGAGGAATGCCAGGAGACCCCGGAAGCTGGAAGAGGCAGGAAGCTTTCTCCTCTGCAGACTTCAGGGGAAGCGTGGCCCTGCTGACACCTGGATTTTGGACTTCTAGCCTCCACAGCTGTGAGAGACTAAATCTCTGTTGTTTCAAGCGTTTTTGCAGCTTGTGGTACATTGTTACAGAAGCCCTAGAAAGCGGATACAATATTTACGTGAGTTTGGATCAAGTACACCTTGCTGAGCCTTCTTTTGCTCATCTATAAAATGGAAATAACACTGTCTGCCCTCCAGGGCTTTGGTAAGGTTGAAAGCTGGGCGCTGAGGCTATGGGAGCGAATGTCGAATTTAAGGTAATGGTCCTAGAGGGACTGGCCAAGTATGGCGCATGGGTCAAATGCAGACCAAAGCCTGTTTTTGTGAATAAAGTTTTATTGGAGCACAGCCACATCCATTGAGCCATGTATTATCTCTAGCTGCCTTCATGCTACCATGGTAGAGTGGAAGCCACAGAGACCATATGTCCAGCAAAGCCTAAAATATTTACTATCTGCCTTGCTGCAGAAAAGGATTTGTCCACCTCTGCTCCAGCTGCTAACAATGTGGTTGGAAGAGAGAGGCATAAGTAAACACACAAGAACAGCTGGACTTCGGTACTTGTTCTAGAAAATACCTTGCTGGATAGAGTAGAGAGTAAACTGCGGGGAGTGGGCAGTCATGGCGTCCTAAGCAGGGGTCCTGTGAGCAGAGATTTGAAGAAGAAGAAGGAATTGCTTAAGAAGGGCTGGGCACAGAGTGTTCCAAAGTGAGGAAGGGCAGTCGACACACAGCCCCAAGTCAGGAAGGGGCAGAGCCCTGGAGGAACAGGAGGTGGGCCAGGGAGGCGGGATTCCTGGGAAGAGAGGAGAAAACGCGGAATATGAGCTCCTACAGGGAATTTCTACTCCAGGGAATTAGCAAGTGACTCTGCTGTGATGTCAGAATTCTGTATAACTCCAGTTATAATTATTGAGGGGTTTTTAATTTCTGGAAAATAAATGAATTAGGAATATCTTCAACATCAATTGAGAAGCAGTCTTGCCTACCCACTGAACTGCAACATTGAGTTTTGATTTAAGTTATCACCACCTCATCCTAGATATTATTCACATCATTGGCATGGGCACCACCATAATCTGTTACACAAGAACAGTTTCTATATAAGGTGATCATGTGTCCCGGTTTATCCAAGATCATCTGAATCCATGCTTCCTGTACTGGCATTATTATCAACAGCATCTTCTTTCACTTAAAAGTGTCCTAGTTTGTATGACAAATTATATGGTCACCCTATTTATACATAGTTATAATAATTTGCAAAAATGTCGTCTTTCTGGCTTCAAGGAACATTGGGCTCTCAAATGATTTCACTCAAAGTATTTGGCTGAAACTGGATATCAGATTTTGGCTCAAATTCAGCCAAATACCTATTTTAATCTGATTTTTGGTAACGTTCCACTATTGTCATTTATTTCGTGAGGAACTGAGTGTCTGGGAAGGCCTTTGACCTTGGACGTAGAAGAAGGGACATCATTCTGTTCTCTCCAGAGGGGTTACAACAGCCTTGGACATACTTCTTCCAAGTATTTAATATTCTTTTTTTTTAACATCTTTATTGGAGTATAATTGCCTTACAATGTATTGTTAGTTTCTGCTTTATAACAAAGTGAATCAGCTGTACATATACATATATCCCCATATCTCCTCCCTCTTGAGCCTCCCTCCCACCCTCCCTCCCACCCCTCTAGGTGGTCACAAAGCACCAAGCTGATCTCCCTGTGCTATGCGACTGCTTCCCACCACCTATTTATTTTACATTTGGTAGTGTATATATGTCCATGCCACTCTCTCACTTCATCAGAGCTTACCCTTCCCCCTCTGCGTGTCCCCAAATCCATTCTCTACATTTGTGTCTTTATTCCTTTCCGACCCCTAGGTTCTTCAGAACCTTTTTTTTTTTTTTTTAGATTCCATATATATGTGTTAGCATACGGTATTTGTTTTTTCTCTTTCTGACTCACTTCACTCTGTATGACAGACTCTAGGTCCATCCACCTCACTACAAATAACTCAATTTTGTTTCATTTTATGGCTGAGTAATATTCCATTGTATGTATGTACCACATCTTCTTTATCCATGCACCTGTAGATGGACACTTAGGTTGCTTCCATGTCCTGGCTATTGTAAACAGAGCTGCAATGAACACTGTGGTACATGACCCATTTTGAATTATGGTTTCTCAGAGTATATGCCTAGTAGTGGGATTGCTGTGTCGTATGGTAGTCTTATCTTCAGTTTTTTTAAGGAAACTCCATACTGTTCCACATAGAGGCTGCATCATTTCTCCACATCCTCTCCAGCATTTATTGCTTGTAGAGGTTTTGATGATGGCCATTCTGACTGGTGTGAGGTGATACTACATTGTAGTTTTGATTTGCATTTCTCTAATAATTAGTGATGTTGAGCATCCTTTCACCTGTTTTCTGGCAATCTGTATATCTTCTTTGGAGAAATGTCTATTTAGGTCTTCTGCCCATTTTTGGATTGGATTTTTTTTTTTTGATATTGAGCTGCATGAGCTGCTTGTAAATTTTGGAGATTAATGCTTTGTCAGTTGCTTCATTTGCAAATATTTTCTCCCATTCTGAGGGTTGTCTTTTCATCTTGTTTATGGTTTCCTTTGCTGTGCAAAAGAGTTTAAGTTTCATTGGGTCCCATTTGTTTATTTTGTTTTTACTTCCATTTCTCTAGGAGGTGGGTAAAAAAGGATCTTGCTGTGATTTATGTCATAGAGTGTTTTCTCTATGTTCTCCTGTAACAGTTTTATAGTGTCTGGCCTTACATTTAGGTTTTTAATCCATTTTGAGTTTATTTTTGTATATGGTGTTAGAGAGTGTTCTAATTTCATTCTTTTACATGTAGCTGTCCAGTTTTCCCAGGACCACTTATTGAAGAGGCTGTCGTTTCTCCACTATATATTCTTGCCTCCTTTATGAAAAATAAGGTGACCATATTTGTGTGGGTTTATCTCTGGGCTTTCTACCCTGTTGCATTGATCAATATTTCTGTTTTTGTGCCAGTACCATACTGTCTTGATTACTGTAGCTTTGTAGTATAGTCTGAAGTCCGGGAGCCTAACTCCTCCAGCTCCATTTTTCTCTCTCAAGATTGCTTTGGCTATTTGGGGTCTTTTGTGTTTCTATATAAATTGTGAAATTTTTTGTTCTAGTTCTGTGAAGAATGCCATTGGTAGTTTGATAGGGATTGCATTGAATCTGTAGATTGCTTTAGGTAGTATAGTCATTTTCACAGCATTGACTCTTCCAGTCCAAGAACATGGTATATCTCCATCTGTATCATCTTTAATTTCTTTCATCAGTATCTTGTAGTTTTGTGCATACAGGTCTTTTGTCTCCTTAGGTAGGTTGATTCCTAGGTATTTTATTGTTTTTGTTGCAATGGTAACTTAATTTCTCTTTCAGATTTTTCATCATTAGTGCATAGGAATGCAAGAGATTTCTGTACATTCATTTTGTATGCTGCTACTTTACCAAATTCATTGATTAGCTCTAGTAGTTTTCTGGTAGCATCTTTAGGATTCTCTATGTATAGTATCATGTCATCTGCAAACAGTGACAGCTTAATTTCTTCTTTTCTGTTTTGGAATCCTTTTATTTCTTTTTCTTCTCTGATTGCTGTTGCTAAAACTTCCAAAACTATGTTGAATAATAGTGGTGAGAGTGGACAACCTTGTCTTGTTCCTGATCTTAGTGGAAATGGTTTCAGTTTTTCACCATTGAGAATGATGTTGGCTGTGGGATTGTCATATATGGCCTTTATTATGTTGAGGTAAGTTCCCTCTATGCCTACTTTATGGAGTGTTTTTATCATAAATGGTTGTTGAATTTTTTCAAAAGCTTTTTCTGCATTTATTGAGATGATTATATCATTGTTCTCCTTCAACTTTTTAATATTGTTTATCTCATTGATTCATTTGCATATATTGAAGAGTCCTTGCATTCCTGGGATAAACCCCACTTGATCATGGGGTATGATCCTTTTAATGTACTGCTGGATTCTGATGCTCGTATTTTGTTGCAGAGTTTTGCATCTATGTTCATCAGTGATATTGGCCTGTAGTTTTCTTTTTTGTGACATCTTTGTCTGGTTTTGGCATCAGGGTGATGGTGGCCTCATAGAATGAGTTTGGGATTGTTCCTCCCTCTGCTATATTTTGGAAGAATTTGAGAAGGATAGGTGTTAGGTTTTCTCTAAATGTTTGATAGAATTCACCTGTGAAGTCATCTGGCCCTCGGCTTTTGTTTGTTGGAAGATTTTTAATCACAGTCTCAATTTCAGTGCTTGTGATTGGCTTGTTTGTATTTTCTATTTCTTCCTGATTCAGTCTCAGAAGGTTGTGCTTTTCTAAGAATGTGTCCATTTCTTCCAGGGTGTCCATTTTGTTGGCATATAGTTGCTTGTAGTAATCTCTCATGATCCTTTGTATTTCTGCAGTGTCAGTTGTTACTTCTCCTTTTTCATTTCTAACTCTATTTATTTGAGTCTTCTCCCTTTTCTTCTTGATGAATCTGGCTAATGGTTCATCAATTTTGTTTATCTTCTCAAGGAACCAGCTTTCAATTTTATTGATCTTTGCTATAGTTTCCTTCATTTCTTTTTCATTTATTTCTGATCTGATCTTTATGATTTCTTTCCTTCTGCTAACTTTGGGTTTTTGTTTTTTTATTATTCTTTCTCTAATTGCTTTAGGTGTAAGGTTAGGTTGTTTATTTGAGATGTTTCTTGTTTCTTGAGGTATGATTGTATTGCTATTAAATTCCCTCTTAGAACAGCTTTTGCTGCATCCCATAGGTTTTGGGTTGTCATGTTTTCATTGTCATATGTTTCTAGGTATTTTTTGATTTCCTTATCGATTTCTTCAGTGATCCCTTGGTTATTTAGTAGTGTATTGTGTAGCCTCCCTGTGTTTGTTTTTCTTACTGATTTTTTCCTGTAATTGATATCTAGTCTCATAGTGTTGTGGTTGGAAAAGATTCAATTTCAATTTCCTTAAATTTACCAAGGCTTGATTTGTGACCCAAGATATGATCTATCCTGGAGAATGTTCCATGAACACTTGAGAAGAATGTGTTTTCTGTTGTTTTTGGATGGAATGGCCTATAAATATCAATGAAGTCCATCTTGTTTAATGTATCATTTAAAGCTTGTGTTTCCTTATTTATTTTTATTTTGGATGATCTGTCCATTGGTGAAAGTGGGCTGTTAAAGTTCCCTAGTATGATTGTGTTACTGTCAATTTCCCCTTTTATGGCTGTTAGTATTTGCCTTATGTATTGAGGTGCTCCTGTGTTAGGTGCATAAATATTTACAATTGTTACATCTTCTTCTTGGATTTATCTCTTGATCATTATGTAATGTCCTTCTTGTCTCTTCTAATAGTCTTTATTTTAAAGTCTATTTTGTCTGATATGAGAATTGCTACTCCAGCTTTCTTCTGATTTCCATTAGCATGGAATCTTTTTCCACCCCCTCACTTTCAGTCTGTATGTGTCCCTAGGTCTGAAGTGGGTCTCTTGTAGACAACATGTATACGATCTTCTTTCTGTATCCTTTCAGCCAGTCTATGTCTTTTGGTTGGAGCATTTAATCCATTTACATTTAAGGTAGTTATTGATATGTGTGTGCCTATTACCATTTTCTTAATTGCTTTGGGTTTGTTATTGTAGGTCTTTTCCTTCTCTTGTGTTCCCTGTCTAGAAAAGTTTTTATAGCATTTGTTGTAAAGCTGGATTGGTGGTGCTGAATTCTCTTAGATTTTGCTTGTCTGTAAAGGTTTTACTTTCTCAATCGAATCTGAATGAGATCCTTGCTGAGTAGAGCAATCTTCGTTGTAGGTTTTTCCCTTTCATCACTTTAAATATGTCCTGCCACTCCCTTCTGGCTTGCAGAGCTTTGCTGAAAGATCAGCTGTTAACCTTATTGGGATTTCCTTGTATGTTATTCCTTGTTTTTCCCTTGCTGCTTCTAATATTTTTTTCTTTGTATTTAATTTTTGATAGTTTGATTAATATGCATCTTGACATGTTTCTCCTTGGATTTATCCTGTATGGGACTCTCTGCACTTCCTGGACTTGATTGACTATTTCCTTTCCCATATTACGGAAGTTTTCAACTATAATCTCTTCATATATATTCTCAGCCCCTTTCTTTTTCTCTTCTTATTCTGACACAACTATAATTTGAATGTTGGTGCATTTAATGTTGTCCCAGACTGTTCTCAATTGAGGACTGTGACTGTCCTCAATTCTTTTCATTCTTTTCTTTATTCTGCTCTCTGGTATTTATTTCAACTATTTTATCTTCCAGGTCACTTATCCGCTATTCTGCCTCAGTTATTCTGCTATGGATTCCTTCTAGAGAATTTTTAATTTCATTTATTGTGTGTTCATTATTATTTGTTTGCCCTTTATTTCTTCTAGGTCCTTGTAAAACATTTCTTGTATTTTCTCCATTCTATTTCCAACATTTTGGATCATCTTTACTATCATTATTCTAAATTCTTTTTCAGGTAGACTGCCTATTTCCTCTTCATTTGTTAGGTCTGGTGGGTTTTTACTTTGCTCCTTCATCTTCTGCGCGTTTCTCTGTCTTCTCATTTTGCTTAACTTACTGTGTTTGGGGTCTCCTTTTCACAGGCTGTAGGTTCATAGTTCATTGTTTTTGGTGTCTGCCAGCAGTGGCTAAGATTTTTTCAGTGAGTTGTGTAGGCTTCCTGGTGGAGGGGACTGGTGCCTGTGTTCTGGTAGATGAAGCTGGATCTTGTCTTTCTGGTGGGTAGGACTGCGTCCGTTGGTGTGTTTTGTGTGTCTGTGACCTTATTATGATTTTAGGCAGCCTCTCTGCTAGTGGGTGGGGTTGTGTTCCTGTCTTCCTAGCTGTTTGGCATAGGGTGTCCAGCACTGTAGCTTGCTGGTCATTGAGCGGAGCTGGGTCTAAGTGCTGAGATGGAGATCTCTAGGAGAACTTTCACCATTTGATATTATGTGGGGCCAGGACGTCTCTGGTGGACCAATGTCCTGAGCTTGGCTCTCCCACCTCAGAGGCATAAGCCTGACACCAAGACAATGTCAGCCACATGGCTCAGAAGAAAAGTGAGGGAAAAAAAAAAAAAAGAAAGAAGGAAAGAAAAAAATAAAATAAAATTAGAAAGATAAAGAATAAAAAAAATTAAAATAAAAAGTAATAAAAAAGAAAAAAAAGAATGAAAGAAAGAAGAGAGAAATCAAACCAAAAAACAAATCCACCAATGATAACAAGTGCTAAAATTTGACTAAAAACAAAAAAAAGGAAAGAGAGAACCCTAGGACAAATGGAAAAAGCAAAGCTATACAGGCAAAGTCACACAAAGAAGCATACAGAAACACACTCACAAAAAGAGAAAAAGGAAAAATATATATATATATATATAAAAAGAAAAAGAAAAGGAAGAGAGCAACCAAATCAATAAACAAATCTACACATGATAGTAAACTCTAAATACTAAACTAAGATAAACATAAGACCAGAAACAAATTAGATGTAGAAAGCAAACCCCAAGTCTACAGTTGCTCCCAAAGTCCACCGCCTCAATTTTGGGATGATTCCTTGTCTATTCAGGTATTCCAGAGATACAGGGTACATCAAGTTGACTGTGGGCATATAGTCCGCTGCTCCTGAGGCTGCTGGGAGAGATTTCCCTTTCTCTTCTCTGTTCACACAGCTCCCAGGGTTCAGCTTTGGATTTGGCCCTGCCTCTGCGTGTGGGTCTCCTGAGGGCGTCTGTTCAGATAGGACAGGGCTAAAGGAGCAGCTGACTGGGGGCTCTGGCTCACTCAGGACACCAGGAGGGAGGGGTATGGAATGTGGGGCGAGCCTGCGGTGGCAGAGGCCAGCGTGACGTTGCACCAGCCTGAGGCACGCCGTGTATTCTCCTGGGGAAGTTGTCCCTAGATCACGGGACCCTGGCATTGGCGGGCTGCACAGGCTCCCGGGAGGGGAGGTGTGGAGAGTGACCTGTGCTCGCACACAGGGTTCTTGGTGGTGGCAGCAGCAGCCTTAGCATCTCATGCCCGTCTCTGGGGTCCGCGCTGATAGCCATGGCTCGTGCCCACCTCTGGAGCTTATTTAGTTGGTGCTCTGAATCCCCTCTCCTTGTGCATCCCCTAAACAATGGTCTTTTGCCTCTTCGGCAGCTCCAGACTTTTTCCCGGACTCCCTCCCTGCTAGCTGTGGCTCTCTAGGCCCCTTCAGGCTGTGTTCACGCAGCCAACCCCAGTCCTCCACCTGGGGTCTGACCTCTATAGCCCGAGCCTTAGCTCCCAGGCCCCAACCACCCCGGTGGGTGAGCAGACAGGCCTCTTGGGCTGGTGAGTGCTGGTGGGCACCAATCCTCTGTGCGGGAGTGTCTCCGCTTTGCCCTCTGCACCCCTGTTGCTGTGCTCTCCTCCATGGCTCCAAAGCTTCTCCCGCTCCACTCCCCATCTCCACCAGTGAAGGGGCTTCCTAGTGTGTGGAAAATTTTCCTCCTTCACAGCTCCCTCCCAGAGGTGCAGGTCCCATCCCTATTCTTTTGTCTCTGTTTTTTCTTTTTTCTTTTGCCCTACCCAGGTACGTGGGGAGTTTCTTGCCTTTTGGGAAGTCTGAGGTCTTCTGCCAGCATTCAGTAGGTGTTCTGTAGGAGTTGTTCCACATGTAGATGTATTTCTGATGTATTTGTGGGGAGGAAGGTGATCTCCACATCGTACTCCTCTGCCATCTTGAAGGTCTCTCCACAATTAATATTCTTAAGTGTTCTTTCTTTATTTCAATGCTTGTCTCCTGATTAAAAAATCACAGTTCATGGCCGCTTTTCAGTCTTCTGAAACTGATCATCTTCCATATTAGTCAAACTTAGAATATTTAATTGACACTTTTAGAGAATAATTTCTCCACATTCTGTTCTCTTCCAATTTTCTCCTTTGCATTGAGTAACTTCCTGAGAATTCTTCCGTTGTGATTGTGTGTGATGTGAAGAGTGTCCTTCTTAGATGCCTTAACCATTTGTTAGCTTCCTTCTTCTGAGAGTGCCTTCTGAGAGTTTATACTGGTTGGGTTGAGTTGCCAAAGTCTTAATGCCATCCTCCCTGCTGTGTGAGTGAATTTCTCCACTATATACGATCAATCTCTTTATTGAAAAGAATGACAAACTGAATTGTCTAAAAAAGAATGTTAACTTTTACCTACCTACAAAGCTAAAAACATCTTAAGTGGAAAATGGATTTGGAAAATAATTCTGACTCTTTCTTCCCTTCTCCACCTGCACAGATACTTGTGGATTACCAGTCTTCATCAAAATCATAGGAGGAGCCAAAGCAAATTAGAAAATATAAGAGAAGGAATTTAAACCTAATGCCATATATGATTTTATTTTAGCTCAAGAGGAACACTATCAAGCAGTTGAATTCTTCCCAGTTCATTCCCTCATGCGAGTATCCATTTCACTTCTAAACATGTTCTCTTGCCCTTGGGTCTGCTGCTCTCTACTTCTCTCTACTTCTTCTGAGC
Source organism: Delphinapterus leucas (assembly GCF_059928025.1). Taxonomy (NCBI): domain Eukaryota; kingdom Metazoa; phylum Chordata; class Mammalia; order Artiodactyla; family Monodontidae; genus Delphinapterus; species Delphinapterus leucas. The sequence continues at coordinate 15,239,883 of NC_143140.1, read as the reverse complement.
AGCTCAGACCTCCACCCACCTTTCTCCCAACTGAAGTTTGTGTCTACATTTATTCATCCTTGGTCATCCCAGGGATGACCACCCCTTCAACTGTACATGTCCCAAGGAATCCAGCTAGATAGACCTTGTAATGCTTTGTGAAGTTAAAGATGAATATATAAGATCTAATTATCCTCTGGTTAAGGGTATCTGAAGGCCAGGGTGCTAGAGAAAGTAGTGAACGTAAAGGCATTCATCAACCACACACACATGCGCACACACACACACGCATAACTACAGTGCAGAATTTAACTGGAGTAGAAATCAAGCAAGAGCTGGGTATTTGAAAGAGAGGCATATAACCAGAAACAAGTTTGAAAAATGGATCGGGAGGAGAGATGTTTGTAACTCTTAGTCTATCAGTAAACACATAACTGTATTTTGAGCACTTGCTATGTTCAGGGGAATATGCTTGATGCCAAAGGAAGTAAAAAGAAACACGTGCACAGGCACACACACACACGTCCAGCTCAGCCAGGGAGACCAAACATCAAGATATAATGGTGTCAAAAAAGGGGCTGGACCAGGACACTGTTCATCTGGATTCTGGTTCCAGCTCTGCTCGTGCAATCTAGAATAAGTTACCTAATATTTCTAGAACTAAGTTTCCTACTATGTAAAATTAAGGATTCCACCAGAGTTTTTAAAGGTCTAGCTATTGCTCACATTATAAAGAACAAAAAGACAGTAAACGATATATAGCAGGCAGTATTTACTAAATCACTGAAGAACTTTTTTGTGAAATAAGAATATCATTATAATGGAAAAAAATGTATGCAAGAAAATTAGAAACATTAACCTAGAGAATTTAGTTGAGTCATACCTATCAATTTATCCACATCATTAGCTATTAGATAAATGCAAATTAAAGCATGATAAGATATCACAATATATTTTAGTACATCTAAAATAAAAATAGTAATAATACCAAATGCTGGCAAGGATGCAGAGAAAATAGATCTCTCACACATTGCTGGTGGAAATGTAAAATCTTGCAGTCACTTTGGAAAACTGTTTAGCTGTTTTTTCTAAAACTAAACATATACTTACCATGAGACCCAGCAATCACAATCTTGAGGGTTATTCCCAGAGAAATAAAAACATATGTTCATACAAAAAAAAAACTATGTACAAATGTTCACGGCAGCTTTATTAATAATAGCAAAAAAGTGGGAAAACCCAAAAGTCCTTCTCTGGGTGAATGGTTAAAGAAACTGGTACGTCCATACCTATGGAATGCTAAGCAATAAAAAGGAGTTATATTAATAGTTATATTAACACATGCAACAACTCAGATGGCTCTCAGGGGAATTATGGTGAGTGAAGAGATAATTCCAAAAAGGTCACATGTGGTATGGCTCCATTTTATAACATTCTAGAAAAGATAAAATTACAGAGATGGAGAATAGTTTAGTGGTTGTCAGGTGGTAAGGATAAGGGAGTAGGCTGGGTGTGAATTACACACACACACACACACACACATGCAAGTACACAAATGTATATTTCTAAATGTTGAAAATGGACTAAGGTCTAGTTAATAATGCACCAATGTCAATTTTCTGGTTTTGATACTCTACTACAGTTATATAAGATGTTACCATTGAGGGAAGCTGGGTGATGTACCTGACACTCTATCTACTAATTTTGCAATCCTCTGTGACTCTATACATATTTCAAAATAAAATCTAAGAAAGCTGATGACAACGTTTATCTTATTATTTACCTCAAACGGTGCTCCCATCTGCATCTGTTACTTCACTCTTTGGAGTGAAGGCTTTAGGAATTGACCCCAGTTTCAGGATGGGTGTTAAGTTGCCTAAGCCAAGGGGTAAACTTCCTTTCTATTTGTCATGGGGCATAGCATTACTTTGGCCACAGGGACTGATTCAGGAGTTGGCATGAGGTCCTTGACAGGTAGACAAATTTTGTGGAGTTACACTGAAAATAGTACACCATTATATTCTAGTTGGAACATGCTTCATCCCCACAGTAAGTTGTATATATATATATATATATATATATATATATATATATTTAACATCTTTATTGAGGTATAATTGCTTTACATTGTTGTGTTAGTTGCTGCTGTATAACAAAGTGAATCAGCTATACATAAACTTATATCTCCATTTCTCCTCCCTCTTGCGTCTCCCTCCCACCCTCCCTATCCCACCCCTCTAGGTGGTCACAAAACACCGAGCTGATCTCCCTGTGCTATAAGCCTGCTTCCCACTAGCTATCTCAGCCATAACAAGAAACGAAATTGAGTTATTTGTAATGAGGTGGATGGACCTAGAGTCTGTCATACAGAGTAAAGTAAGTCAGAAAGAGAAAACAAATACCGTATGCTAACACATATATATGGAATCTAAAAAAAAAAAAAAAAAGGTTCTGATGAACGTAGGGGCAGGACAGGAATAAAGATGCAGATGTAGAGAATGGACTTGAGGACAAGGGGAAGGGGAAGGGGAAGCAGAGACGAAGTGAGAGAGTGACATTGACATATATACAATAAGCTGTATATTTTATCCCTTCTCTGTTATAGTGCTACAACATAAGGAAAGACTATAGTCTAAAGACAGTGATCCTACTTCAAGGTCAAGGTGAGCATAAAAGAATTATGGAACCTGAGTTGTGACATCACTGGTCCCATTCTGTCCTGAGGAATTCTAACACCCGTGACAACAGTGTCATCTCCATTTCCCTCAAAACTTAAGTTCCTACATGTTTTCCTCAATTCACCAAGTTTTTTTCAACAGACTCTACTTCAGACACCTTGAATATAGTACTTGCTGTTTTTGGAAATGTAATCTATACTCTAGTGGATATTGTCAAGTTTCACTGAGATCCTCCTTCAGAACCGAGGCCCTTATTACCCCTCATGCCAGGAGTTTGGTTGCTCACAGATACTTAGACTAGGAAAGCTGCCTCACCTTATCTTCCCTTCCTAGAGGAGGCCCTCATTCAATGACTGGTCAAGGCTGCAGCGTACAAAGATCCAACCTGTTTACTTGGTATAAAAAGGGGGGCATCTTTAGAGATCCCTGTGTAATTGGTAGCGTTCACTTTTGCACCTGTGTGGCCGTTCAAATTTTCTCCCCACCCAATCCACTCTCCTTTGATCCCTCACAGGTGTTCTCAAAAGTACAACACGATAAATCTCTAGCATGCTAATCATAGAGTTTTTGAGTCTGTTTCCCTGGGAACATGAACCACAGCAGTTGCTATCAGGAGTGGTCCAGGGAAGTGGACTTAAAAATGGATTATGATGCTGATTTACCTGCTCGCCAGCTGGTGGTAAAGAACCCATCGGAGGCAGGTAGAATGCATATAGTCCCCGTCACTCAGCAGCAATACAATTGTTCAAACTTTCACTGGGCGTGAGCTCGGCTGGGACGCCAATCCACAGGATGACTCTGACAAGTATGATATCCCTGACATTTGAGAGACATGAAAGAATTATAATTATAAAGACTATGGAATTGGATGGCTGCTGCTGGGTGCGATTGATTCACTGGATAAAGATGTTAAATGACTGAAGGTGATTAATTATCAATTAAAGATCAGGTGTGAAAGTCAAAGGACAGCTTCTATGAAGAGCCTCATCTCCTGCAGTTAGAAAATAGAAAAAGATGATATTCAGACCAAGACTTAATTATGAGAGTAGCAGAAATCCCTTAGCATTTGAATTCTCAACTTCATTAAGTCGGCTACACCAAAATCAGAGCCTGAATTGGGAAAGCTTGGATCTCTGAGACATGGGATGAAAACATCTGGGACTATGCATTCAGAAAGAGTGAATCCCCAGAGGACCTTCAACTCTCTGGACAAGTCAAAGTGGCTCACTCTCTTGTGTTAAGTGCTAGGGCTACCCCTGACCTGAAGAGAGATGTAGTATCTCCTATAAGATGTTACTTTGCCTCCCTTCTTGGCCATTGGACCAATAAAAACAGGCTTAAGTCACTATATAACCAGCTGGGGTTTTGTTGGACCTGCTCAGAGAGAACAGGGACCACACCCTGAAGGAGCTATAGGTCTGGCCACCATACACCAGGAGGAGCCAGGGAAGTCCATAGGGGGCTGAATCCTGATTGTGCTGGATCAAGCAGGGCTGGAAAGTCAGAAAACTGAGAGCTTATTGACATGGATATGGACATCATTTCTCGTGATACAAGACAAAACACCCTGGTGGGGGTTTGGGGAGGCATTGCTGACATATTCCTGGGATGGCCCTTTGAAACATGGAGAAAGTGAAAGTCCACACTAAGTGGGTTAGAAACACCAGAACTGCTGGGGCAGACAGTGGATCAAAAGACACAGAGAAAGAACTTGCTAGTGTGGGTATACCATATAAGGCCATAAAAACCAACAGCCAAATATCTTCTGAACAAGGGCCTGGAGGACACTCCGTTTATCAAAGCAATAACCAATAAGCTGGTGGAAAGAGCACTATAGCATCTATAAAAAAAACCTCAGTGGTGGCTTTTTCTCCAGACCAGAGGTGAGGGTAGGAGATGTATTATAGGACTGGCTCCCTGACAGAAATAAGCATCAGAGGATCTCAAAATTATAGAGGTCAGGTGGTGTTTAACCATCAGAAACAAAGCAGATACATTATAAGAAGCATCGTGGTAGGAGGTGCAGCAGCTATGGAGACGGCTCTTTGCTCCATCTATATAAATACAAAAAATAAGGATTTCCTCCATCTATATAAGAAATAAAAGATAGACAATCAGGAGACAAAGGGTAGCTTCCCTGGATGAGTTTTAAGACTTGGAATCCATTGGTTAAAAATGTCCACATCCCCAGGTATGAAGACTGCAAAGCCCTGACAGGTCCATATGGTAATGATTCTCCAAATGTCCTACACTCACCCTCTCAGGTACCTGTGCACTAAAACTATAGTTTTTCAGAACTTTTAAATAGAGGATTTGCGTTGACATTGATAATCAGGGTAAGTATCATAATGACCTCTTTTTAAAAGTAGAGATGTAGGGCTTCCCTGGTGGCGCAGTGGTTGAGAGTCCGCCCGCCAATGCAGGGGACACGGGTTCGTGCCCCAGTCCAGGAAGATCCCACATGCCGCGGAGCGGCTGGGCCCGTGAGCCATGACCGCTGAGCCTGCGTGTCCAGAGCCTGTGCTCCGCAACAGCACAACAGTGAGAGGCCCGCGTACCGCAAAAAAATAACCCCAAAAAACAAACAAACAAACAAAAAAAGTAGAGATGTAGGGAACTTCCCTGGCAGTCTCGTGGTTAAGACTTCACCTTCCAGTGCCCAGGGTGGGGGTTCGATCCCTGGTCGCGGAGTTATGACCCCACATGCCTTGTGGACAAAAAAACCAAAACATAAAACAGAAGCAATATTGTAACAAATTCAATAAAGACTTAAAAAATTGTCCACATCAAAAAAATCTTTAAAATATAAAAAATAAAAGTGGGGATGTATAAAGTCTTAATTTAAAAGAAGTCCTGACACAGGTGTGGCTTATGTTCCATCTACTGGATCTGGCTTACTGTGGTTCCCCTTAGTCATTTCCTTAGTTTCTGAATATAATTAAAAGAGACATAATTGGTAGTTGGCAGAATCCCCAATTAGTTCCTTGGCCTGTGAGATAAGAGCTACTGTAGCAGAGAAAGTCAAGTGGAAACTTCTTCAACACTCTCCCACTAGACCCAGACAGTGAACAAAAACAGTATTGCACACTGAGGAAGAGTGGCAGAGAATGTGGCTACCTATAAAACCTTAAAGGCAAACTATTATATATAGGATGGGTAAACAACAAGGTCCTACTGTACAGCTCAGGGAACTATATTCGGTATCTTGTAATAAACCATAAGGGAAAAGAATATGAAAAAACAAAAATCTTGAAGGCTATGGGATTGATTGGTCTCCTCATGTACTCATTTAATTCACAAAATCCTAGAGAATGACAATGGTCTTGCCCAAACTAAATCAAACAGTAGCCCCAATTTTAGCTGTTTTGTCAGATATAGTAACTTTGCTAAAACAAGTTAACAGGGCTTCAAGTTCATTGTATATGGACATTGATCTAGTGAATATATTCTTTTCCATTACTCTTCTGTGAAAGAGTCCCAGAAGCAGTTTACCTCCAAAGAAGACATACAGATGGCCAAAAGGCACATGGTACCACCTCACAACAGTCAGAATGGCCATCATTAAAACATCTACAAACAATAAATGCTGGAGAGGGTGTGGAGAAAAGGGAACCCTCTTGCACTGTTGGTGGGAATGTAATTTGGTGCAGCCACTATGGAGAATAGTATGGAGGTTCCTCAAAAAGCTAAAAATAGAGTTACCATATGATCCAGCAATCCCACTCCTGGGTATATATCCAGACAAAACTATAATTTGAAAAGATACATGCACTCCAGTGTTCATTGGAGCACTATTTACAGTAGCCAAGATATGGAAATAACCTAAATGTCCATTGAGAGATGAATGGATAAAAAAGATGTGGTACATATATACAATGGAATATTACTCAGCCATATAAAAGAATGAAATAATGTCATTTGCAGCAACATGAATGGACCTAGAGATTATCATACCAAGTGAAGTAAGTCAGACAAAGACCATATGATATTACTTATATGTGGAATATGAAAAAATGTTACAAATGAACTTATATACAAAACAGAAATAGACCCATAGACATAGAAAATAAACTTATGGTTACCAACAGGGAAAAGGGGGGAGGGATAAATTAGGAGTTTGGGATTAACATATAAACACTACTATGTATAAAACAGAAAACTAACAAGGTTCTACTGTATAGTACAGGGAACTATACTCAATATCTTGTAATAATCTATAATGTATAATGGTAAATAATCTGAAACATCTATATCTATATCTCCAAATCACCATGCTCTTCACCTGAAACTAACACAACATTGTAAATCAACTATACTAACTCTACTTCAATTACAAAAATTTTTAAAAACGCAGTGGACAAGCGTATCCATGTACACCTCATAACAGGGCTATGTTGACTCCAGTAATCTTTCTGCAATAGATTTCAAAGATGCCTGGACTGTGCAGCCATCCCATAGAACATCACATTTGTCCACGGCATTGGTAACATCATGTTAATCAAACCAGAATGAGCAAGGAGTCACAAATACATTGGAACCATTGTAAAATACATGTGCTTCGGAGTGTAGAAGATAAACTAAACTCTACTAAGGTTCTGAGGCCTGACACATCAGTGATGTTTTTAGGGTCTAGTGGTTTAGAGAAAGCTAGAACATTCCAATCCATGTAAAGGGAAATTTACAGCATCTTTCATCTCCCACAACTGATGGGTCTCTTTAGGTCCTGGAGACAAGTTGTTCCACACTTGGGAATAATGCTTCAAGTCAAACACTAGATGACACAAAACGTTTTGAGAGGGGCTTAGAGCAGAAGTCTGTGGATTAAGTCTAGGTTATGGCTCAATATTCCTTCCACTTGGACCAGGTAACCCAGCAGACTCTAGTATTAGAGTATCTAATGAAAGGTACTATATCTTCAGGGAAAGGATGTCATGTCTCACCCTCCAACAGGAGAATCATAATATGGATCTCTGGTGCTTGGCTAAGCCCATCCTATCTGAAGTAGCAAGTTATAAACTATTTGAAAATAAACAAAACAAAAAAACAACTCTTGGCATGACACAGGGCCCTGGAAGAAACGGAGCACACTGACCACAGGATACCAAGTGACAATGCAGCCCAAACTGCCCATCATGAGCTGTGTTATACTGGCCCCATTGTGTCATAAGGTCAGAGGGTCCAGAAGTAATACTTCTAAGACATAAACTATCTGTTATTAGACATAAGTAGGACCCAAGGGCACAAATATGCTGCATGAGCCGATGGCCCCAAATCCCATGTCATACACCAGCTCATGACCATGTGGCATGAGAAGTCCCTTACGTCCAGTTGACCAAGGTTAAAAAAAAGGCTGACATAGCTCAAATGTAGGTCTTCCTTGCATCACTGTAGGTCTCAAGGGTGACCATGAAAGATAGCATTAAGGGAAAACCTCTTCATAGACAGAGATTTGGGCAGTACACTTGTTATCTACTCTGTATGGAAAAAGATTGGCTCAAGGTAAGAATATGTAGAGTATCACTAAGTATGACTTAGTGTTTTGCCTAGGGGCCTGGAAGGAGAAATATTAGGGACAAGGGGATCTGGATAAGAGGCCTGTAGACTGAACTGTGAAGGTGGGCACAAAGTCCGAAGGTTTTTGTGTCTCATGTTCACGCCCACAAAAGAGCGCCCATAGATAAAAGTACTAAACAGATGAGCAGACAGAATGATTGAGGCAGTTGATGTCTGTCATCCCTTGTCACTGATGCTCCCAAGGCTGGTATAATAGGCTCATAAACAGGGTAATCGCTGATGTTGAGATGACAGATATGCATGGACCCAAATGTATTTTTTCCCACTCAACAGATCTGATCTGGCCTCCTGTTGCCAAATATCCAATCTTCCAGAAGTAGAGGCAAGTGTTGAGCCTCCAAAATACCACCATCTTTTGAGAATATCAACCAGCCACTTGGATGAAAGTTGATTGCATTGAACTCTTTGCATCCTGATATGGGCAGCTATTCATCTGGATGGAATCAACACATATTCTGGTTATGAGTTTGCCTTTCCTGCTCACCAAAGTCCAGCAAGTACACCAACAAAGAGCTTATAGAGTTTCTGAACCACTGACACAGGATCCCACATACATCCAAATAGACTAAGATATCCACTTTATAGCAAAGGGAATGGGCACATGGTCTTGGGATCTACTGGTCCTATTACATACTGTACCACCCCTGAATTACTGCCCTCATAGAATAGAATAAAAGAAGAGTCATTTGTATGTGCTTCTAAGGCTCCAATGTGGAAATAATTCTGTAAAGAATAGAGTGCAATGTTCCAAAATGCAATATGCACCCTAAAATCAATGACCATAATATCATACAGTATCTCTGGTAATCAGAATAAGTCTAGGCATCAAGAGGTTGAAGTGATCCCCCCACGCCATCATTTCTAGTGGCCCCTATGGAGAATTTGTGCCTCCTGTCCCCCCATGTTTAGGCTCTGCAGGTCTAGAGGTTCACAGAGAAGGAATATTTCCTCTCAGGGACACAGAAATATTCCCATTAAACTTTAAGCTACGAGTGCCTCTTGGTCACTTCCAACTCTTTGTGCCAAGAAACCAGCAAAAAAAGGAGTCTATGCTGGCAGGCATCACTGACTCTGGTCATAAGCAGGAAGCTACACAATGGGGGTCAGGGAACATAGTGACATTTTTGACACTAAAATGATGTGCTGGAATGTCTCCTGGGACTCTCCTGTCCTTTTTAATGGAAAATTGAAAAGATCTCTAGCCAAAGCCTGAGAAAAGTATGGTGATCAAGAGACCAGAACTTTTAGGGATAATGGTCTAAGTCATCCTACCAGATCAGCTACTAGACAAGTAAAGGTGCTCACCAAGGATGCTGTGAACTGAGTGGTGGAAGAAGGAGAAGGTGAGTATCATTTATAGCCTCTAGACCACTAACCTTACTCTCGTAACCTTAGTCTTGTAGACTAACCAGGATGTTAGTTACCAAGTGGAATAAACACACTATCAAAGCAAGTGGATTCAAGCAGAAAAAGACGCGGACTGGAGTGGATTCCAGGGTGTCCTCCTAGGTCTCACATTTGGACTGAGGCATGCATTTCCCATCTGCTGGGAGTATTGGCTGTTGATGGCTCACAGAGTCATCTCTCTCTTGGAATTGCCACTGACCTAAGGAATCTGCCTCACGCAAGGTCACACCATCTCCTTGGGGGAGCTCACATCCAATAACTGTCCAATGTAGGCATTCAAAGGTCTGATCCTCTTGCTTCCACTGGTGACATTTCTGAAGGGCCTTCTTAGTTTTGGAGTTCCTGGTGGACCTCGACTGAAAACTCTGTTCCAGCTCCCTCCCTTTGCATGCTGTCCAGTCCTCCTTCCTATGTTCTCTCCCAGTGTTGATCCCAAGAACACTTCATAACAAACTCTTCCTGCACAAAAATATCAGATCCACAGTCTGCTTCCTGGGGGACCCGGCCTGGAACCCATGTGCATCACAGTCCCAAAGTCTCATGCCCGTTCACTCCCATCAGCCTCTCCAGCCTCTGGATCCCCCCACCTCCCCAGGAGGCCCATCTACTCCTCCCTTTGTGGATAGAATGACGGCCGACCAGCCTTGGCTCCAGGATCTTTTGCTCGGATGAAACCCTCACTTATAGGCTACTTTGCCCCTTTTCCTCCTACAGTGTTGACTGTGTATGTCCAACCCTGGTTAACTTTGACTTTCTTTAGTAGGATATTGAATGAGGAACTTTTCTGGTTGGACGGGCCTATCGCATGACATTGGTGGCTGCACCCTCCTTCCACAGCCCATCTTCCTGGCCTTCCACGACATTAGACAGTTTTGGAGCTCTTTCAGTCTCACTGGCTTTCCTTTGCCTGGCTTAACCAATGATTTCTCTTCTCGCTTCTCATCTGCGGTGGCACAATTTTTTCATGGGGTCTCTGCCTATACTATTTTATAGGTCTCACTGACTGCCAAGACTTCAACTCCTGGGTTCAAGCAAATGACTCTAGCATTTCCAGCCTTGTTTCCTCTCCCAGACTCAGTTCCATATTTCCAATAGCCAGATGGCCATGACCCAACCATCCCCCCAAAGACAAAATTCTAATATTAAAGTAATAATAAACTTTTTACCGAAACTAGCTTCTTTCCTTGACTCCCATATTCAAGCATTTCCTTAATGGAAATATTTTTAGTCCCACAGAGTTATCTTTCCTTTACTTATTTATCTATGAATGCTTCTTTTACTAAATAAGCTTTTAATGAGCACCTATTTAGTGCTAAAAATGGGAGTACAAATATAACACCTGTCATCATAAAGATTATAACCTAACAAGAGAGAGTCAATAAATCAATCATTAATTACAATGATCAATGGCACTGTGAATGAGAGAGAATACACAAAGCTAACCTAGGTTGCAGTTTAAGTCTCCTTCCAAATGAAACAAGGCCAAGACATGTAAGAAATTATAAGAAACAGCTAGGCAGAGAGATGGAGACAGAGGGCATGTCTGGAAAGGCTTTCAAGTGAGAAAGTATTTAGAGGAACTGAAGTAAGGCTAGTCTATGCTGACCAGTACTGCCCCAAAGAACCTCATGTCTTGATGGAAATGTTATTATGTATCTGCACTGTCTCTCACAGTAGCCACAGGTCACATTTGGTTGTTGAGCACTTTAAATGTGTCTAGTATAACCGAGGAACTAACTTTTACATTTTGTTTAATATTAAGTAAATTTAATTGTGACCAGTGACAACTGTGTTGGAAACCGAAGATATAGATATTGAAATGACCATTGTCACAGAGAGTTCTATTGGGCTTTGCTTCTCTAAAGAATAGTAAGTATGAGATAAGACTGGGGAGATAATGAGGGCCAGATCAAGCGAGGGCCTCATAAGTATCATGAAGAATTCTGGCCCTTATCATAAGGGGAGGGGAAATCGCAGCAGAGTTTTAGGCATGGAGGACATGGTCAGAGTGCCCTGTACAGAGATTACTCCATGAGGTTTGGGCAGAGGCAAATGGACCACGTGGATGGATTGATAAAATCTGTCACATGCTTAGTGAAGCAGACTGAGGCAGCAAGCAGCAAAATGGGCTCCGATTGAATGAACTATTCTGAGATAATTTACCAACACTTCAGTCATAGTCAGCATTGTCCTTGGCTGAATTGGCATCTTCTGAAGTCTGCAATTACTTTGCTTCTCTTCGATTCATAGTAACTAGTGTTGAGGTTCATCAGACCTCACCATGACCCTTAAATTATTTTTATGTTTTCTGTTTTTTATTTTATGAGGTTTGGCACCAAACTCTTCAGTTTCCACAATGAATTGGGCAGATGAGGAAGTTAACTAACCTCCTCAAGCTGTCTGGCCACATTCAGGAAAAAGAGGGAAAATGATCTGTCAAAAGCAAACTTGGGTGTGGTTATGGTGTCTCTGTCCCCTGGGCCCTTGTACGTGCTTCAACAGTCCTATTGGTCAGGCTCAGCCTGAGGGACCTCCTAAGGCTTTGACTTCTACTTGTTCTCTGTGTCTAAGCAATAGTCTGGTATTGACCCCCGGCTGTGGACACTCTCCAGCCTCCAAGTTCCAAGTGTCACCTGTGTTCAGGTGACCTTCTCAACACAGTTGTATATTTCAGACAAAGGTTCCATTTTTTGCTATCTAACCTTTGCTCTATGTTCCAAAATTTCCCAAAACATCTCTCAACGCCCCTCCCTGGTTCTTCCCTTTATTCTCACTTTCTGCCTAAAATTTGAATATGTTTCTCATTGTTAACTCTAATTATAATAATGCCATTATTTCCTAAAATAAGAATTAACTACTCGCATATCAGAACCCATCATTGATATTTTTTGAATAAATACATCACCTGAAGTTGGATTATACTTAAATTATAAAAATACATTTTGTAGAATATTTTCTCGTATCAAGGAAAATGTTCAAAGTGTCTGCCTAGACAACAGAAGTCTAAATATTATTTTCTTGGTAATGTTTTCAGACCCAGCAACTGAAAAATATAGTGGAATTTACTTAAATATCATGATTTCCAAGAAGGGAACCGACCTAGTTTTTTCTTTCATATGTTTGTAATAATAGAATAGACTTGTTTTTCTCAAACTAGGAGATGAGTCTCCCCTGTTGTGATCTAGATATTTTCTAGGAACTATAAAGAAACTCGTATTTTAATGCCAAGAAAAGTTGAGGTGATTTTTCCCTTTTCCTTTTTCATCATCCTTATATAGGACTTCATCAAGATAGAATTATATATTGAACCAAATGTTGATAAATGTGATCATCTTGACAAAGGTCAACTTGACCTGATGCATGGAAAATGAAAACAGTTCCTTGTCCTGGTGCCATGTTCATGAGGAGAAATTGGGGTACCATGCAGTTGTGTGGGTAAGCACTACCAGTTCACCTGCTATAGCAATTGATAACACTTTCCCTACTGTAGTAATGAGTAGTCCCTGGCTTGATTGGATCAGTATGTACCGAGACCCTGCGGTGGTCACTGGGCAGGTAATTTATGGTGGTAGGGAATGAAAGATTAAAAACTCCATGGGGACATTCAGGTTAAGCTTTGCCATGTAAAGAACATGGAAGTTGTCACTGTCAACCTCACAACAAGAAAAAATTAATTGAAAGGTAACAACTCTTCATAGAACCATCAAAGAATTGAGGTCACAGAGCAAATTGCCATGGTGAAATCTGGAGAGACAGGAGGATACAGAGACTCACAGCTGAGACCACAGCTCACTGGGAGCAGAACCAGTAACTGGTAGGAACACTTAAATGGTAATTTTGACAAACTGCTGGAGGATGAGTGTAGACTAGTGTGAGAATGAGAAGTTCCCGGAAGCTGCGGTTTTAAGGGAATCCTCCATTCTTCACCTACTTTACCTTAAAATACCCCACCAGCTTCTCACGGTGAGGAGATGAGAAAAATCCTCTCATGGGTCTAGAAGGGGGAGAGAGAAATACCATTTTCAAATATAACCTGAGTGTGCTCCATTACAAAGTGTTACTCTCCAGAAAAACAGATTTTACCACAGCCTTATCCCACCTAGGGAGGAGCATATTTATCCAAACATAGACTCTTTTATCCTTGCTGTCTCACTGAAGGGGAGGGGAAAGTTAAGAAACACGTGTTAGGGTCACTGCCTAGGGAAATCGGCTCAGTAAAAGAATAAGATTTAATCATAAGAATATAGAGCACTCCCCTCCACTACAGTTTATCACCAAATTAACAGAGTTTCAGTATAATAAGAATGGATTACTAATGCAAGAGCTGCAAGCAAATACATTATTTAAGGAGGAGTTTCTAGGAAGCCCAGAGACAAAAGAAGAGACTAAAACAAATATCCTAGAGGAATTTGAAACATCTGAGGGCTACAGCTACAGAAAACATTTTAATGTTTTCACAGCCCACCTCCTAGTCAAATTAACACAAAATCTCACACTAAAGTTCTTTTACTTTGATTCCTATTACCAATATGTCATATCTGCTTTTAACAAAAAGTTATAAATCATACTAAAACTCAAGAAAGGAAGAATATAAAAGCAACAAAGAACAAATGTAACCAGTGGAAAACAGATACAGATGTGGTAGATACTGTCAATAATGTTTTCAAATGTGAATGGTTTCAATACATCCAATAAGGACAGAAGTTGGTCAGACCCAACTACGTTGTCTATAAGAAACTCACTTTAAATACAGAATTACCTAAGTTAAAGTAAAAGAAATGAAAAAGATATGCAATACTAACACTAATCAAAAGAAAGCTGGAGTAGCCATATTAATTTCAGACAAAATTTCAGAGCAGGGAAATTTATCAAGGATAAAGAGGGGCATTAGACAAAAATAAAGAGGTCAATTCTCCAAGACATAACAATTCTTAGACTGCATGAATCTAACATCAAAGCATCAAAATACATTACAGAAAACCTGGTACAACTTCAAGGAGAAATAGACCATCTGTTATTATAGTGGGAGACTTAAACACCCTTCTTGCAGTAATTGATAGATCCAGGAGGCATAAAATTGGTAAGGATAGAATTAACCTGAACAGCACTATCAATCAACCTGATAAAATTAGCATTTAAAGACTACATCCTCAATTTTTTGGAATAATATGAGAAGGATAGGTATTAGCTCACTTTTAAAAATTGAAATATAGTTGATTTACAATGTTGTGTTAGTGTCAGGTGACAGTAAAGTGATTCAGTTAAATATACACTATATATATTTATAGAATATATATATATATATATACACTACATATATTTATAGTGTGTGTATATATATATATATATATATATATATATATATATATATATAAAATGTAACTTTTTTGGATTCTTTTCCCTTATAAGTTATTACAAAACACTGAGTAGAGTTCCTTGTACTATACAGTAGGTCATCATTGTTTATCTATTTTATATATAGTAGTGTGTATGTGTCAACCCCAACTCCTAATTTATTGCTCACCCTCACCCTCTTTTCCCTTTGGTAACCATAAGCTTGTTTTCTATGTCTGTGGGTCTATTTCTGTTTTGTAAATAAGTTCATTTGTGTCTTTAGAATTTCCCTGTAAAGCTCTACAGTCCAGGACCTAATTAAACATAAAAGCTTTTTCACAGCAAAGGAAACCATAGACAAAGCAAAAAGACAACTTATGGAATAGGAGAAAATATTGGCAGATGGTATGACTGATAAGGGTTAATATCCAAAATATACAAACAGCTCATACAGTTTAATATCAAAAAAGCAAGCAACCCAATAAAAGAATGGTCAGAAGACCTAAAAAGACATTTTTCCAGAGGAGACATACAGATGGCTAACAGGCACATAAAAAGATGCTCAACATTGCTAATTATTAGAGGAATGCAAATCCAAACTACAATGAGATATCTCAGAAATGGCCGTCATCAAAATGTCTACAAATAGCAAATGTCGGAAAGGGTGTGGAGAAAACGGAATCTTTGTGCACTGTTGGTAGGTGTGTAAGTTGGTGCAGCCACTGTGGAAAACAATATGGAAGTTCCTCAAAAAACTAAAAATAGAACTACCATAAAACCCAGCAATTCCACTCCTGGATATATATCTGGAAAAACAAAAACACTAATGTGAAAAGATATGTGCACCCCAATGTTCATAACAGCACTACTTAACAATAGCCAAGGTATGGAAGCAACCTAAGTGTCCATTGACAGATGAATGGATGAAGGAAATATGCTGTATATATACAATGGAATATTACTCATCCATAAAAGGAATGAAATTCTGTCATTTGCAGCAATGTAACCGGACTTAGATATTATTATGCTTAATGAAATAAATCAGACAGAAAGACAAATACTGTATGATACCACTTAAATGTGGAATCCAAAAAATAATACCAACAATGTATATAGAAAAACAGAAACAGACTCACATATAGAAAACAAATTAGTGGTTACCAGTGGGGAGAGGGAAGGTGGGAGGGGCAAAATACAGGTAGAGGATTAAGAGATACAAAGTACCCTGTATAAAGCATATAAGAAACAAGGATATATTGTACTGAACAGGAAATCATCGCCACTATTTTGTAATAACTTTTAATGGAGTATAATTTGTAAAAATACTGAATCACTATGCTCTATGCCAGAAACTAATATAACATTATAAATCAACTATATTTCCATAAAAAATAAAAGTTAAAAAAAACTTGCAAAATCCTTTTTTTAAAAAAAAAGGCAGCTTGGTGGGATATTTATTGGAGTTGAATTGAATCTATATATCAATTTGGAAAGAATTGACATCTTGACAGTATTGAGTCTACCTATGAACATGGAATATCTCTCCTTTTATTTATATCTTCTTTGACTTCTTTCTTCGGTATTTTGTGATTTTCTGTATATAGATTCTGTACATATTTTGTTAGATTTATATCAAAGTATTTCTCTTTTTTTGCAGTGCTATTGTAAATAGTACTGTGTATTCAAATTTCAAATTCCAATTGTTTATTGCTTGCATAGAGGAAAGCAATTGTATTCCATGAGTTTACGCTTATTAGTTCCAGGAATTCTTTGCCTGTTCTTTAGGACTCTTTACATAAACAATCGTGTCATCTATGACCAAAGACATTTCTTACTTCCCAATCTGTATATGTTTTATTTTATTCTCTAGCTTTATTTCACTAGGACTGCCAGTATGAGATTGGATAGGAGTGATGGGAAGGGATACCCTTGCCTTGATCTCAATCTTAGGGGGATGAAAAGTGTCCTTCTTTTTACCACTAAGTAGAATGTTAACTGTAGGTTTTTTGTAGATGTTCTTTGAGGGGAGTTGAGGAAGCTCCCCTTTATTTCTAGTTTTTTTCAGAGGTTTTGTCGTACGTTTTTTTTTTTTTTTTTGCTGTATGCGGGCCTCTCACTGTTGTGGCCTCTCCCGTTGCAGAGCACAGGCTCCGGACGCGCAGGCTCAGCGGCCATGGCTCACGGGCCTAGCCGCTCCGCTGCATGTGGGATCTTCCCAGACTGGGGCATGAACCCGTGTCCCCTGCATCGGCAGGCGAACTCTCAACCACTGCGCCACCAGGGAAGCCCTGTCGTACGATTTTTTAAAAGTCCACTTTATCAATATTTCTTTCATGGATTAAGCTTTTAGTGTTCTTAAAATGTCAAAAGCATTTAAAATACTTTTTTTCTGCATTAATTGATACAGTCATATCACTGTTCCCTTTTATCTTGTTGATGTATAGCTTCATTATCTGATTTTTGAGTATTGATTTGGCTTATATACGTGGAATAAATCCCACTTGGTATAATTCTTTTTATTCATTGAACTTGATTTGCTGATATTTTCTTGAGGATCTTTTCATCTAATGTACATATGAGATATTGGTCTCCAGTGTTCCTTTCTCGTAATGCCTTAGTATAGTTTTGGTATTAGGGTAACACTGGCTTCATTGAGTGAGTTAGGAAGTATTCCCTTAGCTTCTATTTTCTGGAATAGAATGTGAAGAACTGCTATGATATAACACCTTTCTCAAATGTTCAATAGAATTCACCAGTAAAACCATTTCGGCTTGGTGCTTTACTTTTTGGAAAGTTACTAATTATTGACTCATTTTATTTAATCGGTATAGGCCTATTCATATTATATATTTCTCCTTGTATGAGTTTTAAAATTTGTGACTTTCAAGGAATTGGTTCGTTTCATTTAACTTATCAAATTGGTGAGCATGGAGTTATTCATAGTATTCACTATATGTTTTGAGCTTTATGACTTAAGTAGTGATGACTGCTCTTTCATTTATGATATTGGTAACTTTTGTTCTCTCTCTCTTATTTTTGATTAGTTTGCATAGAGGCTTTATCAACTTTATTGATCTTCTCTAAGAATCAGAAGTTGGAATTCCTTGATTTTCTTTCTTGTTTTCTATTTTACTGATTTCTGCTCTAATTTTTATTTCTTTTGTTCTGCTTGATTTCGGCTTAAATTATTCTTTATCTAGTTGTGTAAAGTGGAAGCTTAAATTACTGACTTTAGATCTTTCTTCTTTTCTAATATATAAAACGAATGTTACAATTTTCCTCTAAACACTACTTTGTTGCATCCTCCCCAAATTCTAATAAGGTGTATTTTCATTTTAATTTAGTAAAAAATATTTCTTGATTTTACTGAGACTTCTTTTTGGATCCATGTGATATTTAGAAGTGGTTATTCAATGCCCAAATAATGGGGGATTTTCCAGCTCTCAGTCTAGCATTTGTTTCTCATTTAATTCCATCATTGTATGAGAACATTCTTTGTATTATTTCTATTCATTTGAATTCATTAAGCTATGCTTTATGCCCAAGAATATGCTTTTATTGTTCAGTGTTCCATATGAGCCTGAGAAGAATGTGTATTCTGCTGTTGTTGGATGCAGGCTTTATTTTTTTTTTATGGAAGCATAGTTGATTTACATGATTATATTAGTTTTAGGTGTACAGTCTAGTGGTTCAATATTTTTACAGATTATACTGCATTAAAAGTTATTACAAAATAATGGTTATAATTCCCTGTGCTCTACAATACATCCTTGTTGCTTATCTATTTTATACAGAGTACTTTGTATCTTTTAATCCCCTGCCCCTTTCTTGTCTCTCTCCCCTTCCTTCTACCCACTGGTAACCACTAGTTTGTTCTCTACATATATGAGTCTGTTATGTATTGTTATATTAATTCATTTGTTTTATTTTTTAGATTCCACATATAAGTGATATCATACAGTATTTGTCTTTCTCTGTCTGACTTATTTCACTAAGCATAATCTTTTCTAGGTCCATCTACATTGTTGCAAATGACAGAATTTCATTCACATTTTCTTTGTTTATTCATCTGTTGTGGACACTTGGCTTGCTTCCATATCTTGGCTATTGTAAATAGTGCTGCTATGAACATTGGGGTGCATGTATCTTTTCAAATTAGTGTTTTTGCTTTTTCTGGGTATATATCCAGGAGTGGAATTACTGGATCATATGGTAGTTCTATTTTTAGTTTTTTGTGGCACCTCCATGCTGTTTCCCACAGTGGCTTCACCAATTTACATTCTTACCAACCGTGTAGGGGTGTTCCATTTTTCCTCACATCTTCATCAACCTTTGTTATTTGTAGACTTTTTGATGATAGCCATTACGAAGGTGTGAGATGATATCTCATTGTAGTTTTGATTTGCATTTCTCTATTAGTTAGTAATGTTGAGCATCTTATCATGTGTCTGTTAGCCATCTGGATGTCTTCTTTGGAAAAATGTCTATTTTTTTTATTGGGTTGTTTGCTCTTTTGATATTGAGTTGGATGAGTTGTTTATGTATTTTGGATATCAACCACTTTGGATACCACCAAAAACCTTTGGATATCCACTAAAAAACTATTAGAACCAATAAATGAACTCAGTAAAATTTCAGGATATGAGATTAATATACAGAAATACATTACTTTTCTATCCACTAGTAATGAACTTTCAGAATAAGAAAATTTAAAAATCTCATCAAAAAGAATAAAATACCTAAAAATAAACTTAACCAAGGAGATGAAAGACCTATACTCTTAACACTATAAAACATTGATGAAGGAAATTGAAGATGATACAAAGAAATGGAAAGACATCCCATACTCTTAGATTGGAAGAATTAATATGGTTAAAATGGCCACACTACCCAAAGCAATCTACAGATTTAGTGTAATCCCTAACCCTGTCAACATACCTATGACATTTTTCACAGAACAAGAAAAAATAATCCTAAAATTTATATGGAACCACAAAAGACCAGAAATTGTCAAGGCAATCTTGATAAAAAATGAACAGACGTGGAGGTATCACCCTCCCAGACTTCAGACTACAATGCAAAGCTACAGTAATCAAAACAACATTGGACACACAGATCAATAGAATAGAGAGAGAGCCCAGAAATAGACCCATGCGCCTATGGTCAATTAATCCACAACAAAGGAGGCAAGAATATATAATGGAGAAAAGACAGTCTCTTCAACAAGTGCTGCTGAGAAAACTGGACAGCTACATGTAAAAGAATGAAATTAGAACATTTCTTCACACCATATTCAAAAATAAACTCAAAATAGATTAAAGAATATAAGACCTAAAACCATAAAACTCCTAGAAGATAACATCGGCAGAACACTCTTTGACATAAATAGTACCAATATATTTTTTTAGATCTGTCTCCTAAAACAAAAGAAATAAAAGAAAAAATAAACAAATGAAGCCTAATTAAAGTTAAAAGTTTTTTCACAGCAAAGGAAACCATTGACAAAATGAAAAGACAACTTACAGAACAGGAGAAAATATCTCAAAACAATATGACCAACAAGGGATTGATATCCACCAAGCTGTTTTGTTGATATCTACAAACAGATTCTGAAATTTGTATGGAAAGTCAAAAGACCTAGAATAGCCAAAGCAATACTGAACACAAAAAGCTGTAAGGCTCAGACTACCCAACTTTAAGACTTACTACAAAGCTACAGTAATCAAGACAGCAAGGTATTGCAAAAATAATAGAAACATAGAGAGAAGGAACAGAACATGGAGCCCAGAAAAAAGTCATGTTACAGGCAGCTAATTTTTGACAAAGGAGCAAAGTCAATTCAATGAAGGAAGAATAGTCTGATAAAGAAATAGTTCTGGAACACTTGGACATCCATATCAAAAAGATAAACTAGATATCAATCATACTTTCCAAAGATATTAAGTCAAAGCTGGTAATAGACCTAAATGTACAATGCAAAGCTATAAAACTTCTAGAATAATGCATAAGAGAAAAGCTTAGTTCTTGGTTTTAATGATGAGTTTTTAGATACCATCAAAAGCATGATCATCAAAAGAAAAAAATAATGTTAGATCTTTTCAAAATTAAAAACTTACTCTTGATGAAAGACACTAAGAGAATGAAAAGAAAAGCCACAGGCTGGGAGGAAATATTTGCAAAACACATATCTCATAAATACTTGTACCCGAAACACACATAGAACTCTTAAAACTCATCAGTAAGAAAACAACAACCCAATTAAAAAAATGGACAAAAATTTAGAACAGACACCTTACCAAGGAAGATAAGCAGATGATAAAATGGCATATGACAACATGATTTGTCATTAGGGAATAATAAGTTAAAACAATGAGATGCACCACACAGCTATGAGAAAAACTACAAAAAAAAAAAATCCTAAAACTGATGGCAAGGATAGCAAGGATGCAGAACAACAGGAATTCTCATCCGCTGCTGGTGGAAGTACAAAAAAGTGCAGCCACTTTGGAAGATGGTTTGATAGCTACTTACAAAGCTAAATAAACATAGCCTTCAGAAATGATACCTTGTTCATTCAAAATCCAGGATGACTGGGTAAGAAGTAGAAGAGGGCTCTACTCCTGGTAGGAAAGTCTTCCGGAGTAGGTGCGTCACACCTTGCAGCTGGACCAGGGCACCAGGCATCACTAGGGATGTTTTCATTCAGGCTGTGGAAGAGCCTGAAAATGCTTTGCTCGTGGACAGCTTGGGTCCACAGCTCTCTTGGATAGAGTAGGAAAAAAGTTATAAGTGGTCATTCGTCCACTTCCCTATAGGGGTAATGAAAGGCTCCTCACTAGTGAACCAGACCCTCTTTGTTATAAATGGGGGGGGAGGTCCCTGAGGAAGGGGCTGGTCTGCATGCCTAGCTACTGTATCACCTGGGCTTCACCCCCTCCTGCCACACATACCATTGGGACAGATTTGTTCCAGGTACAGACCCTTCAAAGGAAGGGCATACAGAACAGTGCCTATGAGTTGAATTCATCCCACATTCTCCTACACCTGAGCTGCGGGGGCCCAGCAAAATCATCATCCCCCAATTCCCTGATGCAGCCTGTGATCTTTAACATTTCCAGGCACACAAGGAGCAAGTCCTAACTCCAGAACCAAACTCTCTCTTATACCCTCCTGCAAGCTGCACTAAATACAGTGAAAAGTTTTGACTATTTGTAGTTTTACTTCAACCTACCTGAAATAGAGCCCTGGGCAAGAAAGACATCGTACATACCACAGTTATTAATGCATTCATCAATTAATGAAATATTTGTTGAATGCAATTTGGTTGGCACTGTTATAGGGGCTGGTGACACAGAAATAAACAAAATAGGCAAAAATCATGCCTTTGTGGAGTATATATGTAGACAGATGAGACAGAAAATAACCAAATAAGTACAATATATAATATGTCAGAGATTGTGTCTCAGAAAAATGCTTTGAAGAGTAGAGAGTGAATATTGAAACGTAGGAAGAGTAGGTAGTGAAATGTTAAATAAAGTGGTTGTTGGATAATAAGACCTCCTGAGAAGATGCTCCTGAGCAGGATCTGAAGGAGGGAATGGCGGGAGCTGTGTAGACCACCAAACGTGACACAGGACGAGAGCATTAGGAGCTTTCTGAGGGAGCAGACGCTGGCTCTTACCATCAAGTCAGATGGTTAGATCAGTGTATCTACTCTGGAAACTGTACTGACATCGTCCTGTGGAAAAGTTATTTGCCACTGCATACGTGGTACTGAAGATATGCACCACTGTGGTGAATGAGGTCTAAGTGCACAATATACTATGACTATGTGGAGCAATAAGAAACAAAATATAAGTAACATGGGAAAATACAGGGATATTTTCCTGGAAAAAAAAAGCTATACACAGACATAATTTTTGGTTTCTTTACGGAGCAAATTTCTTTTCTTAAAATTTTCCTGTAATTACAAAGATACACGGCAGGAAGAGAGAAAGCAACAAATTCTTATTGATTCCACTAAGTAAACTCCAGAAGTGCTGTCTGAAATTGTCACACTTTATTTAAAGCTGGTAAAGTAAGTGGTTGTACAGCTATAAACAGGGTGGAATGTGCTGTGTGTAGCTTTTATCTGTCACAGAAAATCTGCAAAAAGTAAAGCCGATCATTAGTTAGTCTGTGACGTCATGGAGTTTGTCTTCGGAGTCACCTGTTTCCGGGCCCTGCCTGATTTCTGATTTGTTTATTTACATACAAACACTTACACGGCATTTCTGTGTGATAGGTGCTAGTGATCTTCCCTGATGAGACGGTGATAATGCTGGTAACAGTAATGGCTCCCCACGTTGATGGCTGTTGAGAATGAGATATTGTGCTTCATTTGGTCTCCCTGGGCGATTTCTGGAGTTAGGTGACAACTTTTCCTCATTTTCACGTGAAGACACTAACATTTAAATAGGTCGTGCTGGATCCAAAACCTATGGAATGCAGCAAGAGCAGTTCTAAGAGGGAAGTTTATAGCTATACAAGCCTCCCTCAAGAAACAAGAAAAATCTCAAATAAACAATCTTATCTTCCACCTAAAGGAACTAGAGAAAGAAGAACAAACAAAACCCAAAGTTAGCAGAAGGAAAGAAATCATAAAGATCAGAACAGAAATAAATGAAATAGAAACAAAGAAAACAATAGCAAAGATCAATAAAACTAAAAGCTGGTTCTTTGAGAAGGTAAACAAAATTGATAAACCATTAGCCAGACTCATCAAGAAAAAGAGGGAGAGGACTCAAATCAATAAAATTAGAAATGAACAGGAGAAGTTACAACAGACACCGCAGAAATACAATGCATCCTAAGAGACTACTACAAGCAACTCTATGCCAATAAAATGGACAACCTGGAAGAAATGGACACATTCTTAGAAAGGCATAACCTTCCAAGACTGAACCAGGAAGAAATAGGAAATATGATCAGACCAATCACAAGTAATGAAATTGAAACTGTGATTAAAAATCTTCCAACAAACAAAAGTCCTGGACCAGATGGCTTCACAGGTGAATTCTATCAAACATTTAGAGAAGAGATAACACCATCCTTCTCAAAATTTCCAAAAAATTGCTGAGGAGGAACACTCCCAAACTTATTCTATGAGGCCACCATCACCCTGATACCAAAACCAGACAAAGATACTATTAAAAAAGAAAATTACACATCAATATCACTGATGAATATACATGCAAAACTCCTCAACAAAATACTACCAAACAGAATCCAACAACACATTAAAAGGATCATACACCATGATCAAGTGGGATTTATCCCAGGGATGCAAGGATTCTTCAATATACATAAATAAATCAATGTGAAACACCATATTAATAAATAGAAGAATAAAAACCATATGATCATCTCAATAGATACAGAAAAAACTTTTGACAAAATTCAACACCCACTTATGATAAAAACTTTCCAGAAAGTGGGCATAGAGGGAAACTACCTCAACATAATAAAGGCCATATACCACAAACCCACAGCAAACATCATTCTCAATGGTGATAAACTGAAAGCATTTCCTCTAAGATCAGGAACAAGGCAAGGATGTCCACTCTCACCACTATTAGTAAACATAGTTTTAGAAGTCCTAGCCATGGCAACCAGAGAGGAAAAGGAAATAAAAGGAATATAAATTGGAAAAGAAGAAGTAAAACTTTCACTGTTTGCAGATCACATGATACTATACATAGAAAATCCTAAAAATGCCACCAGAAAACTACTAGAGCTAATCAATGAATTTGGTAAAGTTGCAGGATACAAAATTAATGCACAGAAATCTCTTGCATTCCTATACACTGATGATGAAATATCTGAAAGGGAAATTAAGGATACACTCCCATTTACCATTGCAACAAAAAGAATAAAATACCTAGGAATAAAACTACGTAGGGAGACAAAAGACCTGTATGCAGAAAACTATAAGACAATGATGAAAGAAATTAAAGATGATACCAACAGATGGAGAGATATACCATGTTCTTGGATTGGAAGGATGAATATTGTGAAAATAACTATACTATCCAAAGCAATCTACAGATTCAATGCAATCCTTATCAAATTACCAATGGCATTTTTTATGGAATTGGACAAAAAATCTTAAAATTTGTATGGAGACACAAAAGACCCTGAATAGCCAAAGTGGTCTTGAGGGAAAAAAACGGAGCTGGAGGAATCAGACTTCCTGACTTCAGACAATATTACAAAGCTACAGTAATCAAGATAATATGGTACTGGCACAAAAAAAGAAACAGAGATCAATGGAACAAGATAGAAAGCCCAGAGATAAACTCACACACCTATGGTCAACTAATCTATGACAAAAGAAGCAAGGATATACAGTGGAGAAAAGACAGTCTCTTCAATAAGTGGTGCTGGGAAAACTGGACAACTACTTGTAAAAGAATGAAATTAGAACACTCCCTAAGACCATACACAAAAATAAACTTAAAATGGATTAGAGACCTAAATGTGAGACCGGATACTATAAAACTCTTAGAGGAAAACATAGGAAGAACACTGTTTGACATCAATCACAGTAAGATCTTTTGTGATCCACCTCCTAGAGTAATGGAAATAAAACCAAAAATAAACAAATGGGACCTAATGAAACTTCAGAGCTTTTGCACAGCAAAGGAAACGATAAACAAGATGAAAAGACAACCCTCAGAAGGGGAGAAAATATTTGCAAACGAATCAACAGACAAAGGCTTAATCTCCAAAATATATAAACAGCTCATGCAGCTCAGTATTAAAAAAACAAACAACCCAGTCCAAAAATGGGCAGAAGACCTAAATAGACATTTCTCCAAAGAAGACATACAGATGGCCAAGAAGCACATGAAAAGCTGCTCAACATCACTAATTATTAGAGAAATGAAAATCAAAACTACAACGAGGTGTCACCTCACACCAGTTAGAATGGGCATCATCAGAAAATCTACAAACAACAAATACTGGAGAGGGTGTGGAGAAAAGGGAACCCTCTTGCACTGTTGGTGGCAATGTAAATTGATACAGCCACTATGGAGAACAGTATGGAGGTTCCTTAAAAAACTAAAAATAGAATTACCAGATGATCCAGCAATCCCACTACTGGGCATATACCCAGAGAAAACCATAATTCAAAAAGATACATGCACCCCAATATTCATTACAGAACTATTTACAATAACCAGGTCATAGAAGCAACTTAAATGCCCATCGACAGACGAATAGATAAAGAAGATGTGGTATATATATACAATGGAATATTACTCAGCCATAAAAAGGAACGAAATTGGGTCATTTGTAGAGACATGGATCGACCTAGAGACTGTCATACAGAGTGAAGTAAGTCAGAAAGAGAAAAATAAATATCGTATGCTAACACATATATGTGGAACCTAGAAAAATGGTACAGATGAACCGGTTTGCAGGGAAGAAATAGAGACACAGATGTAGAGAACAATTGTATGGACACCAAGGGGGGAAAGTGGCGAGGGGTTGGTGTGATGAATTGGGAGATTGGGATTGACATGTATACACTGATGTGTATAAAATTGAGGACTAATAAGTACCTGCTGTATAAAAAAATAAATAAAATAAAATTCAAAAGTTAATAAATAAATAAAAGGTCGTGCCACTTGCCCACCATGAGAGCTGGAAAGTAGCAAAAGCCATATGCAAAACTCGATCTGTCTGATGATTCCAGTTTTAATCACATAGGAGAAGGCAAAATTAAAACATACCTAGAGGTATACTTAAGTTATATTTTAGGGGAGTCCTGAATTGAAGGTAAACTGGAATTAGCCATTGTAGGGTAATCTGTGTGTTGGGGGAAGAGAGAACAGCAGGATGTGGGATGCTCCAGTTCAGAGCTTGGAGAGGACAAGTCAGGCCCCGGCCCGGGGTCGGTGCTGGTGGGTGGGGTCTTCTGAGGATGAATGGGAGAAGATGCTCCACTCAGGGCTGGCCTGCCTTTCTCCCCGGCCTCCTCATGTTTCCCTTCCCGGGAGTGGGTCACACTCCCCTCCCTTTATCGTTATGGTAAGCGTCTCTGCATTAGTCTCACACTACTCTTGGAGCAATTTGCCAAAAGCTTAGTGGCTTCAAACAACAGACGTATTCTTTTACAGTTCTGAAGCGTGGGAACTCCAAATGGCTTGCCCTTAGCCGAAATCAAAGTGTCAGCAGACTGTGTTCCCTGGAGGTTCTGGAGTAGAATCTGTCCCCTTGTCTCTCTGTCCAGCTGCTGGAGGCCTCCTGCATCCTTCGGTCCACAGTTCTCACGACTCCAACATTTGCTTCCATTGTCACATTTTCTTCTCTTACTCTCCCATCTCCTTTTTCCCTTTTAAGGACACTTGTGATTGCATCAGGTTTACCCAGATAATCCAGAATAATCTCCTCAAGACCCTTAACATAATCATGTCTGCCAAATTCGTCCTGCCAAGAAATGAAACATATTCACAGATTTTGGGGGTCAGGATTGTACACACCTTAGGGGAGGCATGATTCTGCCTACCACACTCTGCCTTAGTTTGCATTCTTAGTTTTTGGAAACATTTAACATTTTATTTGACATTTAATAATGTTTCCCAACATCATCCTTTCCCTCAGCCATCTTAGGACACATCCTGGGCCATCTTACTATTTCCCTACTCTTGGTTATGAAGTTTTTAGTCAACTGTACTCCAATAAGTTTACGTCTAAACGCTTGATTGTTGGCTTTTTCAAAATGATTTCTTTAATACATATGTCTCTTGGTGTATTAGCCTGGAAAATCAAGTCCATGGCTAATCACCAGCAAGGTGACTTTGGTCAGGTTTAGACCTAGCACAACCATCCTATGTTTGAAATACTCATCTGGAAAAAAGGAATGCAAGAAGTAATTGTGTGTATTCCAACTGGGAAGAACGGAGAAATTCTTTGGACCTAACCTGCATCTAGATGTTAAAATAAAGGTCACTCACCACATGTCCCAGTCCCTAAGAAGCTTATGAGCACTCGGCCAAGACCCCCCATCAACCCTGCACGCTGGATGATGAGACACATCAGAGGCTTCTTAGTCTAATTACCTGGAGACATGCAGATGCTCTTGGTGGGTAAGAGTCCACTGTGGAGTGAAGTATGGACACACGAGGCAGCATGGATGGACCTTAGAAGCATTAGGCTTAGTGAAAGAAGCCAGGCCCAAAAGAACACATATTGTATGATTCTATTTACATGCAATGTCCAAAAAAGGTTAAATTTATACAGAGAGAAAATATATTAACATTTGCTTAAGGCTGGGGGTGGGAGTGACGGCATAAGAATTCCTTTTGGAGTCATGAAAATGTTCTAAAATTAGACTGTGGTGATGGTTGCCCAGCTCCATAAACACTCTAAAAATCACTGAATTGTATACTTTATAATATATAAATTATACTTCAATAAATCTGTTAATAACAGAGAAGCCCAACATGTTGCTTATCTACCAAACATTGATTTCTAAGCACATTTTATCAAAACAAAAAAAAACCCTATTGTAGAATGACGATCGATGTGAAGTGTTCTGTAAGAGAGAAGAGTTATATGTAGCTTAAATGTTCGACAATAGGGATTAGTTAAATAACTTATGGTAGAGCCAGGTGAGGAGTTTCTGTGTAGAGATGATCAAATCACGTTTAGAAGATTAATGAAATGAGAAATGTGTTCATGGCACATTGCCAGATGAAAAAACAGAGGCCGAAATCTCTATGCCTTATGACCCCAAGTTTTGAATGATGTGATTATAACACGTGTCCACACACAGTGTATGTTGTTCACCCCTTGGGTTATTTCCGTTACTCCTCCCATGGATCTGGACAGTAGTTAGAGTCTTTGGTGCTGATGGTTACAACGGTACTAATTCTGAGGGAACTGACACAGGTCACCGAGAAGAAACACCGTGCCGTTTCCTACTACAAAGTCTTCTAGGCAGCAATGGCAGTAAAGAGAACAGTTGAAATATGAGAATTTTAATTGCCGGGGCAGTTGGCTCTGGCTGAGACAACCACTGGGGGGAACTAGTTCATGCTGTACCCCGAAGTTCTCTGCCAGGCAGGCCTGCTCATACCAGCCTACACACAACACAAAGTCTTCCCCCCAAAGATCTCAGACTTTGACCAACACAGATGCCTCCCTGCCAACCAAGATGTTGTCTGCGTCTACTATTTATTTCACTTGCAAGTGTTTGTTTTCGTCTTCTCATTGAACACTGTCATAAGATCATAGATCCACTGCTGGAACCACAGGAAGTGGGGGAGAATGTTTTAGTCACTACAGACACTTCACTACCTCATTCAAAGTATGGTTTTGGCTTCCTGTCTCCTTGTTTGTCTCTTCTTAGGTTCTCATTAACCTGTACATTTCTGCTTTATATTTACTAACTTCTCTCATGTTATTTCTACCAATTAACCTCCATGGCTTACCCTCTCCAGTGCTACAGGTTCCCCATCTGATTAATCGTGCCTTTCCAACCTATTTGCACACAAATTACTAGTTAAAAATTAAAAGTTTAATAGTGGTTACCTCTGGATGGCAGGACGACTAGTGAATTTTATTTTTTTCTTTCTACCATTTGGTATATGCCAAATAAATTTTCCACACTGTACAACTTCCAAAACTATGTTTTGCAGTTGTAATCTAAAAAGTAATGCCAATTCATTTCTTACCCATATTTCTTTTGCTTCTTAACATTCAAAAGAAATCTGCCATCAATAATGGTCTAGTGAAGAGTCTCTTAATCTCATCACGATTGACATTTGGGGCTGGATAATTCTATTTGTGGAGCTGTCCTTTGCATTGTAGGATGTTTAGCAGCATCCCTGGCCTCCACTCAGTAAATGCCAGTAACATCCTTCACTTGTGACAATTAAAAATATCTCCAGACATTGACAAATACCCCCTGGCATGGGAGTAGGGGGGAGAAAATCACCTCTGGTTGGAAGCAGAAAATCACCTCTGGTTCTAGCAGTCCCTTCTATGTCCCTTCTACACTATTTCCCTTGTGCATCTTCATCTCTTTCATTTCCCTGTAGACGTAGGATGTGGTAGGGCCTGGAGACCCCAGTATGGAAAGGTCCCTGTAGGCCCCACAATGTGCTCCTCCAGAGCCTGAGAACCTGCAAACAATTGTCCACATAAATTCTTAGAGCACATAAATTCTCACAATCCCTAGGTGTTTCCTGTGTCTTCTTCCAGCCCATGTATTTGCCACACTTGGTCAGTGATGAGTATTAAATCATATTGATAATGTCAACAATCACTAAGGAATGCAGTTCTTGTCACAAATTATAATTCACTACATGGAGCCGTGAAATTTATATATGTATATATATCAGCTGCTCTACACAGTGCTTGCCTCGGCCTGTTTGGGCTGCTGTAACAAAATGCCATAAACAGGGTGGCTTATAAACAGCAGAAATTTATTTCTCACCATTATGAAGGCTGGAAAGTCCAAGATCAGGGACAGGAGGATATATGGTTCCTACTTGCTATGTCCTCACATTGTGGATGGGGCGAGCGGGACCTCTCAGGGCTTCTTTTATAAGGGCACTAATCCCACTCACGAGGGCACAGCCCTCATGACCTAATCACCTCCCAAAGACCCCACCTCCTAATACCATCACCGTGGGGGTTAGGATTTCAACCTATGAATTCAGCAGGACAAAAACATTCAAACCATAACAGTATTTACCCTTAAACACAGATTATATGTCATTGGTTCTTTTCCCTCACTGTCTTTCCAACCCTTTTTCATAGTAAAAATTTTACCTTAAGGTTCTGAAATCATCATGAACTTTAGGGCAATTGATGGGGCACTTTCCTTTGTTATTTGAACATTTGATTAACAACAATGTTTTTCTTCAAATATAAATAACTGGCTTGTATACCCAGATGCATGAATCATAAAAAATAAAATGCTTATAAGTTCAGTTTTAGCAGTTTTAAAATTCAATTGCTTGCTAAATCAATAATTCACAGTACATCTGTAAGAATCATTGCATAATGATCCTTTTAAAAAATCTGTCTTCAAGTTATGCACTGATATTAAAAATGCTTTCATCATACAATAATACAAATGTTAGGCTAAATTCACTTCCTTTGTAAACACTGAAATACCAGATGCTTTCTATAACTAAACAAAAGCATGAAACTTGAATAATTTATCACATAAGGTACCTAGTTTTCATTATTGCATTTGAGTATTGCAGAATGATAATAATGACTTCAGAACTACTGTTCTCTCTGACCCATACAACCTTCCCCATCATCTCTGCCTGGAAAAAATCTATTCTCTCCTCAGATGCAGGTTTATTTCTCCTCTGCCTTTGTGAAATTCTTCAGGACTCCCTGGAGCAGAGTTAATGGTCCCTCTGATGTTACTATAGCTTTTGCATCTGTAATAACTCTTAATGCATTGTCTTTTCATCACTTCTTCCTCTGTTGCTTTTCCCGCTTTACATCTATACCATAACAGAGGGCAGATATCTCTAATATTTTCATCCTTTAATAGACATTTATTAAACACCTAATTTGATGCAAGCACCATGCTAATAGCTAGAGATACAGAAAAAAAAAAAAAGAAAAAGAAAAAGTTTCCACTTACAAGTTGCTTACAGTCCAGGAAAGAGACAGTAAAACAGTTACAATACAACCAGAAGAGGGTCGTGGGTGAGTAGAACATATAGATTGAGCAAATTCTCCCAGATAGGGATTCAGGGGAAGCTCACTGAAAGAACATCTAAACTGAGTTTTGATAAATGAGGAGGCATCATCTGAACAAGTGGAGAGTGGTTCCTAAGAAAATTTGGGGTGGAATCAGGGACAAGGCTTAGCGGCAGGTGGTTCAAGCAGGAAGGTTGGAGATGGGAAGCTAAGCTAGTGGTCTTGGACCTCTCTCTGCTTCATCTGTGCCTCCTGACTACTTGTATCTTTGAAGTTATGAGCAAGTTTTATCTTACCCCTTGAGGAGAGCTCAATTTTGATTTGACAGTGTGATCTGTGTTATCTCAAAATTGAAGAAAAGCAGGTAACAATTGGTTTAGAGATTTAGTTCATCCTGGAGGTGAACATTGAGGAAATCCCTGTTTGATAACAGAAGAGGGGAAGATACCCTCTTGAAAGTAATTCATGAGAGGAGAAAAGTCACTTCATTATATGACTCTTGCGGGAATGGGGAATGGATGTGTTTGGAGATGTGGACAAGGGCCCTAGAAAAGCTTGGCTGAAGCTACAGGCCATGAGAGTCTCGTACCCCAATCTGAACTGAGTTTTCTCCAACAGCATTAGGCAGACTGGGTGCAGGAGCAGAAAACAGAGAGGACTGCACTGACCCAAGGCTGAGATGTTCTACCTCATGTGTAGTGTATCTGTATTTTGTAAAGATAAAAGTCGAGAAAGTACGGGGTATTGACAAGCATTAAAAACCAAGGTCACCGTGATACATAGAACTTGTGCAAAAAAGGCAGCACCACAAATGTGGCAAAGCCATCTTCATGAGGAAAGAATAGATTGCTTAGAAATTATGTTGATAAAACTGGTTTACAATATGAAGAAAAATTAAGTTAAATCCTTACCGTACACTAAATACAAAGGTAAACTTCAGATAGCTTAAAGATATAAAAGGAAAAGGCTAATGGAAGAAGAAGCAGGAGAATATCTTTGTGACTTAGGATGGGGAAAGGTTTCTTAAACAAGATCCAGAAATAAAGAACTTAAATCCCTAAGATGTATACTTTAAATTTATCTTATTGGACAATCATACCTCAATAAAACTGAAATTTTTTAAAAAATGAAAAAAAAATGCCAAGGTCACTTTATTCCTTGCATGGCACCCACCATTCCACTGATATGAAATATAAACACACGTTTCTGCTTAAGGACAAACATAACAAACATATTTAATATATAGAGGGAATAGAAGGATGATCCAACTTCTCTCATTTAATAGAATACTAGCCAGTGACATTCTGCAATGAAGCCTTTTAAAGTCATTTCCAAGTGTGGGTGGATCTCCCCATAAAAAACAGATGCATTCCCAAGAAATTATGAGCAAGCTTAAGTTTTATCAAGAAGACCCCCTAATTCCTCCAAAAGGCCTACTGTTGAAAACACTCTTATTAGAACACCTAAGCCAGAGGTTGGCAAACTTTTTATGTAAAGATCCAGATAGTAAAATCTTTAGGCTATGCAGGCCGTGGTGTGGTCTCTGTTGCAACTACTTAATTCTGCCCTTCTGTCAGGAAAGCAGCCACAGACAAAATGCAAATGAGCGGACATGACGATATTCCAACAAAAATTTTTGTTAACGTTTTTATTGAAGTATAATTGCTTTACAATGGTGTGTTATTTTCTGTTTTATACGAAGTGAATCAGTTATACATATACATATATCCCTATATCTCTTCCATCTTGCGTCTCCCTCCCTCCCACCTTCCCTATCCCACTCTTCTAGCCAGTCACAAAGCACAGAGCTGATCTCCCTGTGCTATGCGACTCCTTCCCTCTAGCTATCTATTTTACGCTTGGTAGTGTATATAGTAGTGTATATACCAACTACCATAGTGTATATGGTAGTTGTTTTTCTCTTTCTGACTTACTTCACTATGTATGACAGACTCTAGGTCCACCCACCTCACTACAATTAACTCAATTTCATTTCTTTTTATGGCTGAGTAATATTCCATTGTATATATGTGCCACATCTTTTTAATCCATTCATCTGTTGAGGGACACTTAGGTTGCTTCCATGTCCTGGCTATTGTAAATAGAGCTGAAATGAATACTGTGGTACATGACTCTTTCTGAATTATGGTTTTCTCAGGGTATATGCCCAGTAGTGGGATTGCTGGGTCGTATGGTAGTTCTATTATTAGTTTTTTTCTTTTTTTCGGTACGCGGGCCTCTCACAGTTGTGGCCTCTTCTGTTGTGGAGCACAGGCTCTGGACACGCAGGCTCAGTGGCCATGGCTCACAGGCCTAGCCGCTCTGTGGCATGTGGGATCTTCTGGGACCGGGGCATGAACCCGTGCCCCTGCATCAGCAGGCGGACTCTCAACCACTGTGCCACCAGAGAAGTCCTATTTTTAGTTTTTTAAGGAACTCCATACTGTTCTCCATAGTGGCTGTATCAATTTACATTTCCACCAACAGTGTATGAGGGTTCTCTTTTCTCCACACCCTCTCCAGCATTTACTGTTTGTAGGTTTCTTGATGATGGCCATTCTGACCTGAGTGAGATGATATTGCATTGTAGTTTTGATTTGCATTTCTCTAATGATTAATGATGTTCAGCATCCTTTCATGTGTTTGTTGGCAATTTGTGTATCTTCTTTGGAGAAATGTCTATTTAGATCTTCTGACCATTTTTGGATTGGGTTGTTTGCTTTTTTGATACTGAGCTGCATGACCTGCTTGTAAATTTTGGAGATTAATCATTTGTCAGTTGCTTCACTTGCAAATATTTTCTTCCATTCTGAGGGTTGTCTTTTCATCTTGCTTATGGTTTCCTTTGCTGTGCAAAAGCGTTTAAGTTTAATTAGGTTCCATTTGTTTATTTTGGTTTTATTTCCATTTCTCTAGGAGGTGGGTCAAAAAGGATCTTGCTGTGATTTATGTCATAGAGTGTTCTTCCTAAGTTTTCCTCTAAGCGTTTTATAGTGTCTGGCCTTACATTTAGGTCTTTAATCCATTTTGAGTTTATTTTTGTGTATGGTGTTAGGGATTGTTCTAATTTCATTCTTTTACATGTAGCTGTCCAGTTTTCCCAGCACCACTTATTAAAGAGGCTGTCTTTTCTCCACTGTATATTCTTGCCTCCTTTATCAAAGATAAGGTGACCATATATGCATGGGTTTATCTCTGGGCTTTCTATCCTGTTCCATTGATCTATATTTCTGTCTTTGTGCCAGTACCATATTGTCTATATTACTGTAGCTTTGTAGTATAGTCTGAAGTCAGGGAGCCTGATTCCTCCAGCTCCGTTTTTCTTTCTCAAGATTGCTTTGGCTATTCAGAGTCTTTTGTGTTTCCATACAAATTGTGAAAAATTTTTTCTAGTTCTCTGAAAAATACCAGTGGTAGTTTGATAGGGGTTGCATTGAATCTGTAGATTGCTTTGGGTAGTAGAGTCATTTTCACAATGTTGATTCTTCCAATCCAAGAACATGGTATATCTCTCCATCTATTTGTATCACCTTTAATTTCTTTCCTCAGTGTCTTATAATTTTCTGCATACAGATCTTTGTCTCCTTAGGTAGGTTTATTCCTAGGTATTTTATTCTTTTTGTTGCAATGATAAATTGGAGTGTTTTCTTAATTTCACTTTCAGTTTTTTCATCATTAGCATATACAAATGCAAGAGATTTCTGTGCATTAATTTTGTATCCTGCTACTTTACCAAATTCATTGATTAGCTCTAGTAGTTTTCTGGTGGCATTTTTAGGATTCTTTATGTATAGTATCATGTGATCTGCAAACAGTGACAGCTTTACTTCTTCTTTTCCAATTTGTATTCCTTTTATATCTTTTTCTTCCCTGATTGCTGTGGCTAAAACTTCCACAACTATGTTGAATAGTAGTGGTGAGAGTGGGCAACCTTGCCTTGTTCCTGATCTTAGTGGAAAATTTTCAGTGTTTCACCATTGAGGATGATGTTGGCTGTGGGTTTGTCATATATGGCCTTTATTATGTTGAGTAAGTTCCCTCTATGCCTACTTTCTGCAGGGTTTTTATCATAAATGGTTGTTGAAGTTTTTTCAAAAGCTTTCTCTGCATCTGTTGAGATGATCATATGGTTTTTCTCTTTCAATTTGTTAATATGGTGTATCACATTGATCGATTTGTGTATATTGAAGAATCCTTGCATTCCTGGGATAAACCCCACTTGATCATGGTATATGATCCTTTTAATGTGCTGTTGGATTATGTTTGCTAGTATTTTGTTGAGGATTTTTGCATCTTTGTTCATCAGTGATATTGGCCTGTAGTTTTCTTTCTTTGTGACATCTTTATCTGCTTTTGGTATCAGGGTGATGGTGGCCTCATAGAATGAGTTTGGGAGTGTTCCTCCCTCTGTTATATTTTGGAAGAGTTTGAGAAGGATAGATGTTAGCTCTTCCCTAAATGTTTGATAGAATTCGCCTGTGAAGCCATCTGGTCCTTGGCTTTTGTTTGTTGGAAGATTTTTAATCACAGTCTCAATTTCAGTGCTTGTGATTGGTCTGTTCATATTTTCTATTTCTTCCCTGTTCAGTCTCAGAAGGTTGTGCATTCCTAAGAATGTGCCCATTTCTTCCAGTTTGTCCATTTTATTGGCATAGAGTTGCTTGTAGTAGTCTCTTAGGATGCTTTGTATTTCTGCAGTGTCAGTTGTTACTTCCCCCTTTTCATTTCTAATTCTATTGATTTGAGTCTTCTCCCTTTTTCTTGTGATGAGTCTGGCTAATGGTTTTTCAATTTTGTTTATCTTCTCAAGGAACCAGCTTTTAGTTTTATTGATCTTTGCTAGTGTTTCCTTCAATTCTTTTTTATTTATTTCTGATCTGATCTTTATGATTTCTTTCCTTCTGCTAACTTTGGGGGTTTTTTGTTCTTCTTTCTCTAATTGTTTTAGGTTAGATTGCTTATTTGAGATGTTTCTTGTTTCTTTAGGTAGGATTGTATTGCTATAAACTTCCCTCTTAGAACTGCTTTTGCTGCATCCCACAGGTTTTGGGTCATCGTGTTTTCATTGTCATTTTTTTCTATGTATTTTTTATATTTCCTCTTTGATTTCTTCAGTGATCTCTTGGTTATTAAGTAGTGTATTGTTTAGCTTGCATGTGTTTGTTTTTATTACCGATTTTTCCTGTAATTGATATCTAGTCTCATAGCATTGTGGTCAGAAAAGATACTTGGTACGATTTCAATTTTCTTAAGTTTATGAAGGCTTGATTTGTGACCCAAGATATGATCTATCCTAGAGAATGTTCCATGAGCACTTGAGAAGAAAGTGTATTCTGCTGTTTTTGGATGGAATGTCCTATAAGTATCTGTTAAGTCCATCTTGTCTAATTTATCATTTAAAGCTTGTGTTTACTTATTTATTTTCATTTTGGATGATCTGTCCATTGGTGAAAGTGGGGTGTTAAAGTCCCCTAATTTGATTTTATTACTGTATATTTCCCCTTTTATGGCTGTTAGTATTTGCCTTATGTATTGAAGTGTCCTATGTTGGGTGCATAAATATTTACAATTGTTATATCTTCTTCTTGGATCGATCCCTTGATCAATGATATGAGAATTGCTACTCCAGCTTTCTTTTGATTTCCCTTTGCATGGAATATCTTTTTCCATCCCCTTACTTTCAGTCTGTATGCGTCCCTAGGTCTATAGTGGGTCTCTTGTAGACAGCACATATAAGGGTCTTGTTTCCGTTTCCATTCTGTGAGTCTATGTCTTTTGTTTGGAGAATTTAATCCATTTACATTTAAGGTAATTATCAATATGGATGTTCCTATTACCATTTTCTTAATTGTTTGGGGTTTGTTATTGTAGGTCTTTCCTTTCTCTTGTGTTTCCTGCTTAGAGAAGTTCCTTTAGCATTTGTTGTAAAGCTGCTTTGGTTGTGCTTTATTCTCTTAGCTTTTGCTTGTCTGTAAGGATTTTAATTTCTTCATCAAAACTGAATGAGATCCTTGCTGGATAGAGTAATCTTGGTTGTAGGTTTTTCCCTTTCATCACTTTAAATATGTCCTACCACTCCCTTCTGGCTTGCAGAGATTCTGCTGAAAGAGGAGCTGTTAACCTTATGGGGATTCCCTTGTATGTTATTTGCTGTTTTACTCTGCTGCTTTTAATATTTTTTCTTTGTATTTAATATTTGATAGTTTGATTAATATGTGTCTTGGCATGTTTCTCCTTAGATTTATCCTTTCTGGGACTCTCTGAACTTCCTGGACTTGATTAATTATTTCCTTTCCCATATTAAGGAGGTTTTCAACTATAATCTCTTCAAATATTTTCTCGGTCCCTTTCTTTTTCTCTTCTTCTTCTGACACCCCTATAATTCGACTGTTGGTGCGTTTAATATTGTCCCAGTGGTCTCTGAGGCTGTCCTCAATTCTTTTCATTCTTTTTTCTTTATTCTGCTCTGCAGTAGCTATTTCCACTATTTTATCTTCCAGGTCACTTATCCGTTATTGTGCCTCAGTTATTCTGCTATGGATTCCTTCTAGAGAATTTTTAATTTCATTTATTGTGTTGTTCATCACTTTTTGCTCTTTAGTTCTTCTAGGTCCTTGTTAAACGTTTCTTGTATTTTCTCCAATTTATTTTGAAGATTTTGGATTATCTTCACTATCATTATTCTGAATTCTTTTTCAGGTAAACTGCCTATTTCTTCTCCATTTGTTAGGTCTGGTGGGTTTTTACCTTGCTCCTTCATCTGCTGTGTGTTTCTTTGTCTTCTCATTTTGCTTAACTTACTGTCTTTGGGGTCTCCTCTTCACAGGCTGCAGGTTCATAGTTCCCGTTGTTTTTGGTGTCTGCCCCCAGTGGCTATGGTTGGTTCAGTGAGTTGTGTAGGCTTCCTGGTGGAAGGGACTAGTGTCTGTGTTCTGGTAGATGAGGCTTGATGTTGTCTTTCTGGTGGGCAAGTCCATGTCTGGTGGTGTGTTTTGGTGTGTCTGTGACCTTATTATGATTTTAGGCAGCCTCTCTGCTAATAGGTGGGGTTGTGTTCTTGTCTTGCTAGTTTTTTGGCATAGGGTGTCCAGCACTGTAGCTTGCTGGTAGTTGAGTGAAGCTGGGTCTTGGCATTGAGATGGAGATCTCTGGGAGATTTTCGCCATTTGATATTATGTGGAGCTGGGAGGTCTCTGGTGGACCAATATCATGAACTTGGCTCTTCCACCTCAGAGGCACAGCCGTGACTCCCAGCTGGAGCATCAAAAGCCTGTCATCCACACGGCTTAGAATAAAAGGGAGAAAAAATGAAAGAAAGAATGAAAAAGATAAAATAAAAGTTATAAAAATAATTACTAAAAATTTTTTTAAGTAATTAAATAAAAAAGAAGAAAGAAAGAAAAAACAAATCCACCAATTATAACAAGCACTGAAAAGTATACTAAAAAAAGAAAAAAAAAAAGAAATAAAGGACAGACAGAACTCTAGGACAAATGGTAAAAGCAAAGCTATACAGACAAAATCACACACAGAAGCATACGCGTACACACTCACAAAAAGAGAAAAAGGGAAAAAAAAAAAATATATATATATATATATATTATTGCTCCCAAAGTCCACCTCCTCAGTTTGGGATGATTCATTGTCTATTCATATATTCCACAGATGCAGGTACATCAAGTTGATTGTGGATATTTAATCCGCTGCTCCTGAGGCTGCTGGGAGATATTTCCCTTTCTCTTCTTTGTTCTCACAGCTCCCAGGGCTCAGCTTTGGATTTGGCCCCGCCTCTGCATGTAGGTCGGTGGAGGGCGTCTGTTCTTTGCTCCGATAGGACAGGGTTAAAGGAGCCGCTGATTCGGGGGCTCTGGCACACTCAGGCCGGTGGGAGGGAGGGGCACGGAGTGCGGGGCGGGCCTGCGGCGGCAGAGGCCGATGTGACGTTGCACCAGCCTGAGGTGTGCTGTGCATTCTCCCGGGGAAGTTGTCCCTGGATCCCGGGACCCTGGCAGTGGCGGGCTGCACAGCCTTCCCAGAAGTGGGGTGTGGATAGTAACCTGTGCTCACACACAGGCTTCTTCGTGGTGGCAGCAGCAGCCTTAGTGTCTCATGCCCATTTCTGGGGTCCGTGCTAATCACCGTGGCTCGTGCCTGTCTCCGGAGCTCATTTAGGCGGTGCTCTGAATCCCCTCTCCTCGCGCACCAGGAAACAATGGTCTCTTGCCTCTTCGGCAGCTCCAAACTTTTCCCCGGACTCCCTCCTGGCTAGCCGTGGTGCACTAACCCCCTGCAGGCTGTGTTCACACCGCCAACCCCAGTCCTCTCCCTGCGCTCGGACTGAAGCCCGAGCCTCAGCTCCCAGCCCCGCCCGCCCCGGCGGCTGAGCAGACGAGCCTCTCGGGCTGGTGAGTGCCGGTTGGCACCGATCCTCTGTGCGGGAATCTCCCCGCTTTGCCCTCCGCACCCCTGTGGCTGCGCTCTCCTCCGCGGCTCCGAAGCTTTCCCCCTCCGCCACCTGCATTCTCCGCACGCAAAGGGGCTTCCTAGTGTGTGGAAACCTTCTCTCCTTCACGGCTCCCTCCCACTGGTGCAGGTCCCGTCCCTATCCTTTTGTCTCTGTTTATTCTTTTTTCTCTTGCCCTACCCAGGTACATGGGTAGTTTTTTGCCTTTTGGGAGGTCTGGGGTCTTCTGCCAGTGTTCAGTAGGAGTTGTCCCACGTGAGATGTATTTCTGATGTGTCTGTGGGGAGGAAGGTGATCTCCATGTCTTACTCTTCCACCATCTTGAAGCTCCTCCCAATAAAACTTTATTTACAAAATCAGGTGGTGGGCTGGGCTTAGTCTACAGGTGATAGTTTATCAACCCTTGATCTAAGCTAATGATTTATTTCTTCTCTGTAAAATGAGTAGTCACACTCCAATTTATTCATATATAAATCTTTATTTTTATGTTGCTTGCTTAAATGAAGACTCACCTGTATTTTAAGTAATATATTAATCCAAGTAATTATAAAATTAAAAGACAGAGATGGCATGATTCAATAACACATAATGAACAGAAATGTTCATAGTTAATCATTAGCAAAATGCTTTTTGGAATCTCTAAAATTATATCTGGAAGGCCTATACCATAATGATTAGCAGATATACTGAATACGGAATGACTAGGTTTCTAGATGGAGTACTATTTCTTGGATCTATGGAGAAATGCTTTGTGGAAGCAGCATAATTACAGATGAGGAGCACAGCATTCACCCAATTTTTAGGGAAATGGTCCTTAGCATATAATGACAGTTTGAATATGCTTCTTTTCAGAAGAAACTGGAAATTATTATGCCTTATAGTTAACTGCCATGGTTTTCTACTTGATGTGAGAATAAGTTAAACAACAGTTCAGTAATAGTTATACTATTACAGTTCTTTAAAAAGTTCATGCTTATTAGCATGCTTTATCTTGATTTATTTCATGATATAGTCACGGCAAGATAACCAAATGTCCAGGCAGGAGGGAGTTTATTCCTTATAAAGGTGGCACAGCTCCAGCTCTGGCAAGCCTGTGCTGAAGGTAGAGGTGAGCTCCTTAGGGAGAGAGAGTCCCAGAGCCCTGAAAGCAAAACAGAAGCCCCTGAGACTGAAGCCATCACCAGCATCAGAGAAGGTGTGGGTGGGAGAGTGGACTACCTGGGGAAGGCTTTGGAGGCAATATTCTCAGAAGAACCAGCACCAAGGGTCAGTTGTCTAAACACATGCCCTGAGGTGCTGGTTGAGAGGTTAGTTGTTCTCAGACTCCAGCTCAGAAGAGCCTTGATGCCAAACTATTTACCATGAATCGTGACATCATGGAATTTAATGCATTCAAATAATTCTCACATTTCTTTCATGCACTGAATTTTTAATCTCAATTATGATCTCTCCTCTTTTCTTACATGCTGTACCTATAAAAAGAGCAGGCGTATAGTCATTCTTTAAAAAGGGAAAAGAGATAAAAAGACACTAGGGCCATGTCTTACATAACAGCTATGTTTCCTCTCTTTTGCATCTTAGTCATTTATTTCTCTTATATAGTGATATACATAATATAGTCATGCTGGTTCAAAAAAAAAAAATCCCACTATCCTGAGACTGTCATGCACAAACATGAGCAGGTATTTTGCAGCACGGCTTGAAATTCTGAACAAGGCCCATAGATCTGACATCTACAACCTGCTTTTTCACACCACTTTACCTGCCAATACAGGTAAGGTGTCACTGTTTGCATGGGATAATGATACTCATAAGGAATCATTGATTTAAAATACTGCAAACTTGTAAGCTTTAATAAGTGGGATACTCTAAAGAAAACATTAGTGTGACAATATATTCTCAGGGAGTTGGGGATTGGTTATAAGGGGTTCGAAGGTCAGGATAAACTGTTGCAAGAGACACCTTGGCATGCTTCCACAGGACAGGGAGGAGAGAAGAGGCACATGGGGTCTGGGATGGGAAAACCTGGTACTTTAATAGCAAGTCACACCTCAAAGTCCTTGTAATACCACTGATTAGGCAAAAATAGTCTTAGGATAAAGATGACTCTGTTAAAAACGTAGTGGATTTATTTTTAAAGATTGAAGTGAATAACTTCAGGTATCTAGCAGGAACATCTGCAGAAAACATACAGCAAACATCATACTTAATGGTGAGAAACTAGAAGCTTTCCCTCTAAGACCAGGAACAAAGCAAAGAAGTCCCATCTCAGCTCTCCCTTTCGACATCATACTGTTAGTCCTAGCTAATGTGATAAGATAAGAAAAGGAAGGAGAGGATATACAGATTGGGAAGAAAGATATGAAACTGTCTTTCTTTAAAGATGACATGATTGGTCTTCCCTAGTAGCGCAGTGGTTGAGAGTCCACCTGCCGATGCAGGGGACATGGGTTTGTGCCCCGGTCCGGGAAGACCCCACATGCCGCAGAGCGGCTGGGCCCGTGAGCCACGGCCGCTGAGCCTGCGCGTCCGGAGCCTGTGCTCCGCAACGGGAGAGGCCACAACAGTGAGAGACCCGCGTACCGCCGCCCCCCCCCAAAAAAGATCACATGATTGTCTAAGTAGAAAATCAGAAAGAATTGACCAAAAAAACCCACCCTGGCCCTCATCAGCAATTATATAGCAAGGTTGTAGGACACATAGTTGTCATACAAAAATCAATAATTTCCCTATATACCATGAATAAACAAGCGGAATTTGAAATAAAAACACAAAATCATTTACGTTAGCATCCTCCAAAATGAAATGCTAAGAAAATATGTGTAAGATATATATGATAAAAATTAATTCACTACTTGTGAGGATACAAAATGGTACAGCCACTTTGGAAGACCAAATATACTCTCATCGTATGATCCAGCAATTG
This sequence comes from Delphinapterus leucas, assembly GCF_059928025.1. Lineage (NCBI taxonomy): Eukaryota > Metazoa > Chordata > Mammalia > Artiodactyla > Monodontidae > Delphinapterus > Delphinapterus leucas. Next base: position 15,196,802 of record NC_143140.1, on the reverse strand, counting down.
TATTTCTTGGTATTTACCAGAAAGAGTATGTCCGCATGAAAAGAAGCACAAGAATGGAAATTTATTGATAATTGCTAACATTTGGAAGCAACCAAGATGTCCTTCAGTAGGTGAATGGGTAAATAATCTGCATACATCCAGGCAATCAAATACTCAGTGCTAAAAAGAAATGAGCTATCAACCTATTAAAAGACCTGGAAGAACCTCAGATGCCTATTACTAAGTGGAAGAAACCAGTCTGAAAAGGCTACATAGTGTACGCTTCTAACTGTATGACATTCTGGAAAAGGCAAAACACTGGGGACGGTAAAAGTATCCATGGTTGTTAGGGGAAGGGATGAATAGGTAGAGCACAGAGGATTTTCAGGGCAGTGAAACTGTTCTGTGTGATACTACCTGTCGTTGTACATTTATCAAAACCCATAGAATGTAGAGCACCAAGTGTGAACCCTAATGTGAACTATGGACTTGGGGTGATGACGATGAGCGTAGCTTCACTGATTACAACAAATGTACCCTCTGGTGTGAAATTTTGATAGAGGAGGAGAGTCTGTATGTATGTGGGCATGATGGGCATATGGGAAATCTCTGTACCTTCCTCTTAATTTTGCTCCTAACCTAAAACTGCTCTAAATCTATTCTTTTTTTTTAATGAGCATGAGACTTGTTAGACGTTTCTTCAAAGAAGAAATACATATAGCTAATAAACACATGAAAAGAGGCTCAACATCATTAATCATTAGTGAAATGCAGATCAAAACCACAAGATACCACTTCACACCTACTGGAATAAAAAAAATATATATGGAAAACAAGTGTTAGCAAGGATGTGAAGAAATTGGAACCCTGTGCACTGTTAGTGGAAATGTAAAGTGGTACAGATACTACGGAAAATAATTTGGCAGTTCCTCAAAATGTTCAACATAGAATTAGCATATGATCAAGCAATTCTACTCCTGGGTGTATATCCCAAGGAATGGAGATTATCTCTTCCTCTTCCTGCCCACTTCAGGCAGTTCTCCATCTTTTATTGATTTGCATGTAGCTCTCACCTGATGCTGAAAGCTGACGTCAGTGCCTTTCACTAATGCACGTGTATGGAAAGTTTACCTGGAGAAAAATTATTGGGAATGGACACATCTTCTGACTTTCAGCAAATAATTTCAGAAAAATATCTTAATCATGAAAGTTTAGTGTTTGATGGGGAATTAAAATTAAGTCCAACCTTTTTTTTTTAAAACCCTGAGGAGGGAGTAGAGTTTTCTGATTGAGAATTATCATTTTAGTTGCTGAAATATCAAAGATAGATGGAAAGTACTTGTTTTTCTGATATTTTCCTATTATATTCTTTATACAGTTTAGTAATTTTATAAGTTGATTAACTCTTGGAAATACAATTTGGGATCCCTCTTTTCTCTTTAGTAGTTATAGTTATCATATGGACAAAACTCTTAATTTTTCGGACAAAACTTTACATTACATATGTAAAGAACTGAAGATTTTCACTCACAATATTCTCCAAAATAAAACAATAGTTTACTATTAAAATGTAAAATCTAGAATTACAAATTATTATGATTATACCCCACAAAGCTTTAAAGCTTTCTTAAGACATAGGACTTCAGGGAACTTTCTCTCTGCACCCGGTTACTTTGACGGACACAAGAAGTTCGTTGTGATAAAATGTAACAGTGGCACGGGTTAAAAAAGTATTTCAAAAAAATTTTTTTACAAAAAAGAATGCTCTAGTCTTTAAGAGGGAAGTAGAAGAATATTTAATGGCAAAAGATAGTGACTGTGTTCCAATAAAAGTTTATTTGTGGATACTTGCATTTGAATTTTATATAATTTTCAAGGGTCATGAAATACTATTCGTCTTCTGATTTTTTTTCAATCATTTGAACATGTGAAAACCATTCTTATCTCACCAGCAGTACAAAAGGCTGGTGGGCTGGATTTGACCATTGGGTCTGATTTTGTCAACCCTTGCTTCAAACTTTCAACCTCAGGACTTGGATAAATGTCCTATTTTGTAAATCCTTTACCAATTCCTTTTCTAGCCACAGCCTGGGTCCCTGAATCAGCCTAAACCAGGCTGGCCAATTCCTGCCAAGCCATCACAAATGTGCCCTGTCACAAGCATTGTTCGCTTCAAAGAGCAATTCCTTAATATGGACAGACTTATTACACAAATAAACAAAATGAAAAGAAAAGAAAAAAGCAGTGTTCTCAGTCTGCCTGTCAATATGAACTTATGCTAAAAACAGCAACTATATAGTTTTTAAGCTCCAAATTAATTTAGGTCTATTCTCTAGGATTGATTTTTTATTAGTTCAAAGCAGAATTTTATGTTATTTTGTTTAGATTTCATTTTAATTCATTATTTCTATGGATTGTGTTTTTGTAAATTTCTGATTTTGCCACTTAACATGTTAACCACCCTCCAAATTCTGCTGTGCCCAAATTCTGTACTAAACATGGCATGTTTTTCTTTAGTTAAGTTGATGAAAGAGTAAACACACAGAGCCCAAGACAGAGTTACGTGAACCCTCTAATCAAGGCCAGGAATCAACTTCACAATTTATTTCCTTATGTCCACAATGTATTCATAAGAGAATTTTCCAAATGCCTCAAAATACACTATATTTTCAGTATTTTTAAAATGAAATATAGTTAATTTGGTTAATATGATTTGCTCTTAGAAAATTCATGATGGTTCTAGTGAATCCGTTTTACCAGTATTCACAAGCCATCTGCCCAATAAGCAGTTCTAGAATTTTATTGAGAATTTATGTTTCACATTATTTTGGAATCCACTGTCTTCCTAAATTTTAGAAATTAAAACTTTGTTCATCTCATATTCTATCGCCTCTACCTTGATTCATAACTCCATATAATTACCAGCATTGTAATCATATTTTTAGTACCTTGGAATGAAAGTCATTAAATCCCAGAAACTTGAACTCATTTAAAGCAGCTAGGCATGAGTTTTTTTGTTTGTTTGTTTTGTTTTGTTTTAATAAAATCAACTGATACAATTCAAAAATATTCCCAATCTGCCTGTAGCTCTCAATGTATCTTCTTGGCCTCTGGTCAGGCTGTCTCTTCCCTTTCCAATCCCTGGAAAATGGCCTCCTCCATTTCCCAGAGTGATCTCAAAATTTTAAAAGGTCAGAACCCTTAAAATTTTCACAAGATAACAAGTGTTGGAGAGGGTGTGGAGAAATGGGAACTCTTGTACATTGTTGGTGGGAATGTAAATTGGTTCAGCCTCTACGGAAAACAGTATGAAGCGTTCTCAAAAAACAAAAAAATACGGGCTTCCCTGGTGGTGCAGTGGTTGAGAGTCCGCCTGCTGATGCAGGGGACATGGATTCGTGCCCCAGTCCGGGAAGATCCCACATGCCGCGGAGTGGTTGGGCCCGTGAGCCATGGCCGCTGAACCTGCACATCCGGAGCCTGTGCTCCGCAACGGGGGAGGCCACAACAGTGAGAGGCCCGCATACTGCAAAAAAAAAACCCACCAAAAAACAATAGAACTGCTATATGATCCAGCAATCCAACCTCTAGGTATTTACCCAAAGAAAATGAAATCATTATCTCAAAGAGATATCCAACCCCTGTCCCCCCACCCCATGTTCATTGTAGCATTATTTACAATTGCCAAGCTATGGAAACAACCTAAATGTCCATCAACAGATGAATGGATAAAGAAATATATATATAAACACATGCACAGAGGAATATTATTCAGCCACAAAAAATAGAGGATTCTTGCCATTTTTGACACCATGGATAAATTTGGAGGGTATAATGCTTAGTGAAATAAGCCAGACACAGAAGGACAAATACTGTATGATCTCACTTATACGTGGAATCTAAAAAAGTTGAAATCATAGAAACAGAGTAGAGTGGTGGTTGCCAGAGGATGGGGGGTGGGAGAAATGGGGAGAAGTTGGTCAAAGGGTACAAAGTTTCAGCTGTGCAGGATGAGTAAGTTCTGGAGACCTAATATACAGTATGTTGACTACAGTTAATAATACCGTGTTGTATACTAAATGTTTGCTGAAAGAGTAGGTCATAAGTGTTCCCACCATACACACACAAAAAGGTAACTATGTGAAGTAATGGATGTGATAATTAACTTGATTGCAACAATAATTTCACAATGTATACATATATTAACTCATAACATTGTACACCGTAAAAAATAAAAATAAATTAAAATGTTTTTCCTTTATACACTGTGTCAAATAGAAAACAGTAGCCATAAAGAAAAATTTTCATTTTAGTAGATTTATAATATAATTTTATTAAAGATTGGACTTTGACAAGGTGAACATACAGTAGATGAATCTCTGCTTCATGTATGGGGATTCTGTAATAATCTCTCTGAACCCCACAGTATGAAAACATTGCTTCTTGTAAGTTTTAAGCTCAGAATGTTAGCATGCATTACTTCTGAAAACTTTCTGTTTTGAGCATCTGAAGTTCCTGATCTGGCTCCTGACAGACTGTGATTCAAGGAAGTGACCAAAATAGAAACAGGAAAACTTCACAAATTTAGACTAACCTCAATCAGTATAGTCTCATAAAGATTTGTGACCTCTGAGACCAAGATGTAGGGTTTTTAATTGACACTTTTTGAGACAGGATCTGCTAAATGAATTATTAATATTATGTATAAACAATATTCAGGGGAGCCTAAGTCTATGACTTAGAACCAATTTCAAAAGCATTCCATAGCCCACAATTAGAAAAATGTTGATGTTCTAATTATAAACAATTCTTGTTTAATAAGGTAGGTCAGCTTAGTTCAGTTTTATATGTGCACTTGAAATGACTGAATTATATTTTTAAAAGATTTTTCAGGATTTAGGTTTCCACAAAATCCCAACTCTTTTTTTTTTCCTAATTTACTCTAGGTATTGTAAACATAAGAGCTGCTTTTTGAATACTCATCAAATGTATCAGGTCTAGAAAATATCAATATTGCACTTGGACAACTCACTTTCACTAATACCTACAGTTCCAACACTTGATCCACGCTCTTTTTCTCAAAAGCACACCACTTTGATAGACTAAACCCTACAACTCCTCCGTGTTGGTTCCATTAGCCTTGCAGCCCTTCACTTCCTATGCTCTGACCCCAAACACAGCTCCTTGGGCAGTAAAGGCTCAGCCATATCTCAACATGTGGACTTAATTCTGATCACCTTACCTCTACAGAAGCCACTCTTATTCTCTATCTCCTTACCTTGCTTCTTTTTTCTTATTGAAACCTGCAATTATGTTATACACCCAAATACATTTTTGTATGTTATCTGTTTTTCCCTAACAATGTGAGCACAGTGAAGACAAGGTCTTTGTCTTATTCACTATACTGTTTTCAGGGCACAGAACAGAACCTAGCACATAGTAGGCACTGAATAAATATCTGTTCAATGAACAAATGACTGAATTGAAGACATACAACAGGAAGCTGAATTGGGCCTTTCGTTCTGGGTAAAAGATTCTCAGTAGATAGTCTCTGTTTTAAGTGCTTTGGCTCAGACTGTCCCAGAGGCGGTAAAATATAGTAACAGACTTCTAAATACCCGACCACCTCATTTCCTCATCAAGCATGTACTTCTGGAGTCTCTCACCTTAGTCAATCTGGATCCTGCCAGGGAGGTATACACTGAAACAGTGACCCTCCCATGGCATCCTAGAACACCAAAGGCCTTAAAAGTCCTCAGGTGTGTAAGGATGGGCTTGTAGGATGAAGCAGCCTGTCCTTAATGAGTTATTCATGATTCAGCTAAAGATATCCTGTCTCCAAGGTTTTCTACTTAAGGAAGCATCCAGAATTCTGCTTCCACTTAGGATATAGAAAACCTTAAGAAAACATTGCTCCTAGCCTGGGAAAGAAAAAAAAAATCTGAATAAATTTCACAATCATCATTAAAAAAAACCTTTTATTTCTCTTGTTTTCTCACTTTTTTTCTCTGAGCTGAGGTCACAAAACAAATCAGATGAACTAAATTCCAAAAGGATTCCAGGGAGAGGAGGCAAACACATTTACCGTCAATAGAACATAGGAGGAGAAGGTGGCATCCCTAAGAACAGGTAAAGAGAAAACAACTACATTATTCACAATTCTTAAAGGCTAAAAGTGGGCTAGCATCATACTTCAGAATCCTTGAGAGCCTCAGACAAAGGAGACTTCTCACCCACTTGCCGTCTCTTTTGCACAGACTTCCACCTGGGGGAAAAGGCCTGAAAAATCTCACACAGGTTCAGGCAACGGTTGAGCTAGCAGCAGCAGTACCTGGAGAAGCCCATCCACATCCCAGGCACACAAGAGTACGTGGTGGGCAGCTCTAGACCCTTCACTGGCACAAGCTGAAATATGCCGACCAATGTGGGAAGGTCGGGAAAACCTCCAATTTTCTCATGGAAAAGATACAAAGGTAGGCTGTGGCTGGGGGAAAAGCAGAGATACTGCCCTGACCCACTGTTCATTGATGCCAGGCAAAAGCCATATGCTACTGGGGAAAGGGTAGGACATTTGTGATCCCCAAATGACACAGGTAGAGTTTGGTTGCCATAGGAGAATGTGAGAGCAGGAAACCAACCACACTCTAACCCTGCACTGAGTAGGAGAGAACAGTTAGTGACTACTGATGGAGGGGCAGGGACATTAAGACTGCCTATCTGTGAGGCCCAGGTACAAGGAGTGGAAAAGTCAACACTCCCACTGCCCAGCTCACACAGAGGGCCCCGACCTGGTTAACAGCAACAGCAGTCCACTACAGGAGGGTGGACAGAGCAGGCTGCAGGGGCACACATGTGCAGGGCCTGGTGACATCTGAGGGTGGAAGCGACACAGATGTCACCAGGCCTTGCACATGTGTGTCCCTGCAGCCATTTGCTCCTAGCCCTAGTCTCTCTTGAAGCATAAGGTATCAGCCGTTTACCAGTGGAGGAACTGAAACTTACGCGTCACAGAGGTAACGATGCAACTTTATGCTAATGAATTTGACAAATGAAATGAAATTTGTCAAATGAAATATATGTTAATACGTATATTAATAAAGCTCATACTAGAAGAAATGGATGACCTGAAAGCCTTATATTTATTAAAGAAATAGAATTCATTAACAACCTTCCCTCCAAGGAAACTCCAGACACAGATGGCTTCACTAGCAAATTCTACCAAACATGTAAGGAAGAGATCATACCAATTCTACAAAACTCTTCCAGAAAGTAGAAGAGATAAAACATGTCCAGCACCTTTTTGAGGCCAATATTACCCTGATACAAAAATAAGATAAAAGCTACAGAGGATGTCTCTCATGAACACAGATGTAAATTAAACATCTTTAACAAAATGTTAGCATACTGAATCCAATGATACACTAAAACAATAATATATCAAGACCAAGTGGTATTTTCCCCCCAAATATAAAGTGGGATCAACAGTCTAAAAATCAACCAAGGTAATTCACCAAATCAACAGACTAAAAAACACCCAAAAAACAAACAAAAAACGTATTTCAACAGATCCAGGGAAGGCATTTGACAAAAATTCAATATCAACTCATGATCAAATCTCTTAGCAAACTAGTAATAAAGAGAACTTGTTCAAAAAGTTGATTAAAGAAATCTAGTAAAAACCTACAGCCCACATCATATGAAATGATGATAGATTGAACACTTTCCTGTTTTAAATTCATCATTGTGCTAGAGGTCTTAGCTAACACAGCAAGACAGAAAAATGAAGAAAGGGCATGTGGATGGGAAAGGAAGAAGTGCAAATAAAATTCTAAGAACCTACAAAAAGTTTTCATAACTAATAAGAAACTTTAGCAAGGTGATGGAAATCAAGGTTATTATACCAAAATGAATTCTATTTCTACATATACGTGGAGACTTTTGCTTTTATTTTTTCTTACTACCCTGTCCAGGTTTTCTGTTTGTTTGCCTGTTTTTTACTTCACTTATTTAAGATTTCTTTTGATTATTTTCTCTTCTTTTTCTAGTTTCTTAATTTGACCACTTAGTGCATTTGTTTTAAAGCTTTCTGTTACAGACCTTTAACGATTTAAATTTTCCTTTGAATTTGGTTTATGTAGATGCCATAGGCTTTTATGCAAAGCCTTTTATGCAAAGTCCTCCTCTTAAATTTTTAACTATCCTGTGTATCCTGTAACATCAGTGTTGATTATTCATTTTCAAGAGGCTAACATTTTTGCAGGGGAAGACCATTTTTTATTGCTTTTTTTTGTCTTATAGATTGTTATCTATAAAGTTTTTGTTTTAAAAAAATTAACAGTTATTAAATTGAACCATATGAAATTACTGACATTTGATTATTCTTGATCTATAAAAATGACTATTCATATCATTCGATCTAATATGTGATCAATTTGGGGGACTGTTTCATGGATATAATAAAAATGTTTTGAGTATAGGTACACATACATACATATATATACATGTGTACATACATATATGTATATATATACACACACACACACACACATGTTAATAAAATTGAACTTGTTTACGGAACCTCCAAATCCCAATGCTTTGTTTTCTTTTTGTCTGATTTTTAAATTCTGAAAAAGATGCATTAAAATCTAAAACCATAAGTTTTTAGATGTTTGCAGATTTTTAGTTTTTCATGTATTTCTAGAAAAATTTGCTTTTTAAAAAAATTTATTTATTTATTGGCTGCGGTGGGTCTTCACTGCTGTGCGCGGGCTTTCTCTACTTGTGGTGAGCAGGGGCTACTCTTCCAATTTTGCAGTGCACGGGCTTATCATTGTGGTGGCTTCTCTTGTTGCGGAGCACAGGCTCTAGGCACACAGGCTTCAGTACTTGCAGCACTTGGGCTCAGTAGTTGTGGTGCACAGGCTTAGTTGCTCCGTGGCATGTGGGATCTTCCCAGACGAGGAATCAAACTCGTGTCCCCTGCACTGGCAGGTGGATTCTTAACCACTGCACCACCAGGGAAGTCCTAGAAGAATTTGCTTTATGTGTGAAACCACCATGATGTTTGGGACATAAACTATTTGTAACTGTTATTCAATTTGGTGAGGCTCTTAATAATGAGATTAACGAACTATCTTGTGAATGTCAGTCACTGGCTTTACTCAGCCGACTGCTGCTTCCTAGTGGACCATGTACAGTGGCTGTGGAGGCAGTGATGGAGTCCATGTGTGGGATGAATGGCAGGGGCCCCTCCTCACCAAGTGTGATGTAGCCACCACCACTGCTAAGGGAGCCCCCAACCTACATTAGAAGCTGGTGCTGGGTCTGCAATAATTCATCACACCCAGGAGGATCAGCTGCCCCCTGGGCTCCCCACTGTAATCAATAGATGGCATTGGATGCCTTTGATCACAGAAGAGCAGAGATTTGTCTTCATAGCCATTGACTGACGTTCTTGACACAGATTTGTTTTTCCTGGCTACCCCATTTCTCTGTTAGCACCTCCACTCATAGACTTTCAAAAAGCCCAATGCACTGTTTCCATTATTCCCCATAACATTGCTCCACTCGAGGGATTCATCTCACTACAAGGGAAATGTTACAACTGAACCAACACTCTTGAATTTCAGCAATCTCTCTCCTCACTCTGCTTCTCAGATACTGCAGTCCAGCAGAATGATGGAATGACCCAAAGAAGACTCAGTTATACTCCCAGCTGGGACATCACACCATGCAGAGTTGTTATGCCTTGCCATAGAATATGGTATATTTCTTGATACAATAACAAGTATAAGCCACTCTTCCTCGATAGCCAGAATAAACACTTCCAGGAACCAAAAGTGGAAGTATTATTTTTCCTAGTCATCTGCACAGAGGTTTTGCCTCCTGTTTCTGCATTCTTGGTCTCTGTTGGTTCAGAGGGCTTTGTTTCTAAGAAACACTTGCATCAGCAGACACAATAAAGGTCCCAGCAAACTGGAAGCAAATGGGAATGTAAGACAGCATAATTACATCCCATGGATGCAATATGATGGGCAGTGAGACAATTCTCATAAACAAATTTTCTTACTATATTTTTTCTCTACCCTGGCTCCTCTCCATGTATTTGCGACACTGTGAGCTGCGACTTCTGCTCTGCTCCGTTCCTTCCTCATTCCCAGCACCTGTCCCCAGAGAAGGCAGCCCCTACCCTCGCCATTGCTGCCACTTTCGAGCGGAGGAATCTCAGTCCAGAGGTCTGCAGCTCAGCTAGTTCACTCACCTCCAGCCATTCACTAATCAAAAGCTTCCTGTTCCTTTAGAGTCCAGGACAGTTTCCCCCAAACTGAAAACTCACTAAATAAGCCCCTGGGATTTTTCAGTTGTGGAGTTTTGGTACCTAAGTTAGACAAGAAAGACTATCTAAGAGCAAGATGTAAGCTCCAAACTTTGAATTTGAATAGTTTTGAATTTCACCTCAAACTCCCAGAGCTGGATGTATTAAGGCCATGATATTAACTCCACGATATTGTGTAGATTCTCCCTTTCCTTTAGGACTCAGTGTTCTTCCAATCTGACTTGCCCGATAGACAGGTTCCCATGACGCGGAATTCCTTCCTTTCAAAGTTACCAAGTCAAGATCAGCTGACACATAGTTAACACGGCCTCTCACCTATGTCTTTCCCTTTGGGATAACAGTGGCATTGCTCATCCCATGAGCTCCTTCTTTGTACTAGAAGCTTTTCACAGCCAATCCAAAGTTGGTTTTTAGGGTTCTACATAATTTGGTTGTCAGACAGTGAAAACAGAACAGAATTTTTGTTGACGTTGTAACAGGACTTTAGAGAACAGAGTTCGTGAACCATATGTGTCTTCTTGGGAGACCAGAAGGCGTATCAGTACACTTCCAGTCCTGTTACAGGAGCTCAAGTACCACTGACTCATGCATACATGGGTTTTAAGACAGCTATTTTCTCTACAAGTCATCTGTCCTTTTTTATGTGCTTCCAAATTCCTTGTTTCCTTCTGAATGTTTAAAATTGAAGTCTGACTCCTAAGTGATTTGTTCCATCACTACGAATAATTAAGTGCTCAACTGAGTCTTGTGGACTCAGAGTCTATAGCACTTTAGAGTAGGGAATAACCCTGAAGACTTCCTATAGGGGTGAAACTTTAGCCCTGCCTTGAATAGATGAGGGGGAGGGAAGGAAGGCATTTAGGGAGAAAGATGCAACATGGACAAAGGCAAAAATGGAGAAGGCAGCAAATCTCAATTAGTGGGCGCTAATCAGCTTAGGCTGTGAGTAGGGGAGGGTTTATTTTAGAAAATATTGATGTGAAATGTAACATAACATTAAAATAAGCACAGAATATGACAGGAGTTGAATTCCTGTCAATATTTTTGCTGTTCTTCTACTTGGTTCTCCAAGTTCACCACAAATGAAGGTACTTTTAGCTTTATTTTTGTTTTCCTCTCTTAACTCTGGATATTTCATTTCTGTGTGTCCTATTTCTTAACATCCTGCTGTCTGAGGGTATAAGATTTCTACTAGTCTTTCCTCGTTCTCCTCTTTTATCCATAATAATGTACTGGTTAGTTTTGCATGTTTGTTTAATTTTATATAATATATTATGTATTATTCTCTGGGTTGCACTTTTAGCTCAATATTGTTTCTGAGATTTATCAATGTTATTGCATATAACAGGAACTGATCAATCTTAATTACCCTATAGTACTTTATTTTATGAATATCCTACAGTTTGCCCATTTTACTTGCAAAGTCATTCATGTTGTTTATACCTAAAATTTAATACCTTTGTATCACAGAGAGTACTTATATGAATATTTCTGCACCTGTTTGTTTCCAGGTGCAGTTTCAGTAGTTTCTGTATTATAGGTACCTAGGGTTGTAGGGTATGTGCATCTCCAACTATAGCAGATATGCCAAATTATAATCCAAAGTTCATGTAACACTTGCACATGTAGTACATAAGTGCTCTAAACTGAGCACCACATTCTCCTTGATACTTAATATTTTCAACCTCTTTTTCAACTTTTAAAAAACTTTTTGTTCTTTTTTGAATAAAATTTTTGTTTTATGGATTCTCTCTATTGTATTTCCTATAATATTAACTTCTGCCTTTATCTGTATTATTTCCTTCTTCTACTTCCTTTAGATTTATTATATTTTTCCTTATTAACTTCTTGTATTAGATGTTTAGTTCATTCATTTACATAATTTCTTCATTTTTAATGTATGCAAAGTCTCTAAATACTATTTTAGCTGGACACACACACTTAGCTATTTAATAGTTTTATCACTCAGTGTTTTCTGATTTTCATTGATTTCTTCTTTGATCTATGAGTTATTTAAAAGCATATTTCTTAATGTCATATGTATAGAGTTTTTCTAGTTCTACTTATCTAATTTATTACTATTATAGCTGTGTTTTGGTCAGAGAACAAGGCCTTTAAGATATCAATTCTCTGAAATGTGTTCTCACTTTCTTTGGAGCCCAGAAAGTAGAAAGTTTTCCATAATATTCTATGTAATCTGAAAATAGGATATGTGTTATGTAGTTGTTAGAGTCCAAGATTCTTTTACTCTCTCTCTCTCTCTCTCTCTCTCTCTCTCTCGCCCTGTGTGTGTGCATTTGAAGAAACTTAAATTATGCTGTTTAGTCTTCAAATCATTACTTATTTTTTATTTACTTGATCTATCAATTCCTGAGAAAATTATGTTAAAATCTCTGCTGTGATTGTGGAATTAACTGTCTCTTCTTGCTTTTCTGTAAATTTACTTTATTCATTTAGGAGCTATGTTATTAGGTGCATAGAAATTTAATTTTTTTATCATTTCTGTAAGTTTCTTTTTGTTTGTTTGTTTTAATTTTTAATTAAAGTATAGTTGGTTTATAATGTCATGTTAATTTCTGACATACAGCAAAGTGATTCAGATATACAATATATTATTTTCAGCTTCTTTTCCATTATAGATTATTACAAGATATTGAATATAGTTCCCTGTGCTATATAGTAGGACCTTGTTGTTTATCTATTTTATATATAGTAAGAGTTTGTATCTGTTAATCCCAAACTCCTAATTTATCCCTCCCCCCTTTCCCCTTTGGTAACCATAAGTTTGTTTTCTATGTCTGTGAGTCTGTTTCTGTTTTCTAAATAAGTTCATTTGTATTATTTTTTAGATTCCACATATAAGTGATACCATATGATATTTGTCTTTCTCTGTCTATTTCACATAATATGATAATCTCTAGGTCCATCCATGTTGCTGCAAATGGCATTATTTCATTCTTCTTTATGGCTGAGTAATATTCCATTGTATATGTGTATCACATCTTCTTTATGCATTCATCTGTCGATGGACACTTAGGTTGCTTCCATGTCTTGGTTATTGTAAATATTGCTTCTATGAACATCGGGGTGCATGTACCTTTTTGAATTAGAGTTTGAGTCTTTTCTGGATATATGAATTTTCAATAAAAGCTTAGGTTTTACCCATTTTTTTTGTTTGTTTACCCTTGACTGTTCCTAATTGAAAGACAATTCTCTTTTACAATAGAGACACATAAAGTAATCTCATTATTTTAATAGATATTCAATTTATGAAATACAGTTAAATATATTGAAAATATATGCCAAAACAGAAGCTAAATTTTTAAAAACTACATTGAAGATATTTCATGTTCGAAGATTATCAGAGGACACTATTCGATTTCCCTATTGCAGTTAAGATATTATTTTACTTATAAACTTTTATTTACATATAAATTTTAAACTATTTGTTTAATACTTAACACTAATAGACAAAATATATGTAATAGAGAAATTCATTCATTTGTTCAACAAGTATTTATTTAATGACTTTTGGGTTCCATGCTGTAGGAATACAGCAGTTAATCAAAGAGGCCAAGTCCCTGATTTTCTGGAGTTTTGTTTTTGTTTTGTTTTGTTTTTTCTAGAAGGCAAGCAGTCAATTAGAGACAATAATAAAATTGATAGATTTGCAAATACATATCTATTATCCAGTATTTATTCAGTCATACCTAGTCAAGAAGGAGAGGACTTCTCAATCAAATCACCCATAATATTATAACCCAGGGCCAGTACCATCTGTAATATTTTGTTAAGATGCTGTCATGACCCAGTTGTGAGGTTCTGGCTAGAGGTTGATCAGTTTTCCTTCTTGAGCAGCCAGTTAAGTCCACACCCCCACCCACTCCCCTTCAGGGCTCACACACTCCAGGACACTCTACAGCCAACCCAAAAGCCCAGGCAGGGCCACGTACCAGACATCTGGCGTCAGCCTCCATACCGCAGGGCCTGCTGAAATTTGTCAAACTAGCCAATGCTAAGCCTGTTTCCCCTGCATCACCCTGTTCTTCCCACAGAAACTGCAATAAAAGTGCTTCCCCACAGATCCCTCTCCCTCTGCCCGTGACCAGCCCCAGTGGCCTGCAACCTGAGAAGCTGTGCTCTTCCAGGGAATGTGAGTAACAGAACTGTGACACTCTCCTGGCTTCTGTCTTGATCTGGGTCTGGTGTCGCCATACCTTGCTCAAGGTAATATGGTTAAAATACTATCCTATGTGGCATTTTCATGTTGTATGGAAAGCCCCTTGCCTCTCTGTTCTTCCCTCCAGAAGAAATCCATATTGTCATAACATATTAGCATCTCATGGAATTGGACTTAAAAGTTAGTGTACAAATAATTGCAGCTGGTGTTTAAAAATATGTATAACTTTGGTTCACCAAGAAAAAAGAGTTGGTTTAGTCAGAGTCAAAAAGAGCATAGGGCCATAAAACAGAAAAGCATTTTGAAAAGAAAATAATAAAATGAACACACTTTGCCCGCAGAGTGATATGAGCAGTGCTAAAGTAACTGCCTGTGTGCTTCCCTGCTAAGCAGCAGCCCCATGCCCCGCCCAGATCCCAGCATCCCAAGGTCACTTCTGAAAGTTGGAGATGTTACGTCTTTGGATAGCTTCTCTGTATTTACCACTTAGCCTCCTTCACTTTCTAGACATTCCCTCTCATCTTTGTGCACCAAGACAAAAGGCTGTGTAATTGGCATTGTTTTGACATGTATATTTTTGAAAGGCTGAGAACTAACTTAGCTTCACTTCACTTTAGGTGTTTCTTTTAATATATTTTTAAATATCCAGTTATCTCTTAGAACGATGTGTTTCAGGGTTAGATTTAGGAACACTAAAAATTCAGGGAATTATTGTAATCCAAACCTATGATGTTCTGCTTTAGGATTTCTAAATCAGTCTTTATATCTGGGGAAGTGGTAAATTAGTGTCAGAATTTACTTTAAGGTGAATAATTCAGATAGAGATGAGATAAGCTTTGAAGTAAACTGAGTTGGAGTCATGCTTAAATTTGTGGGAATCCTGGCCCAGAGTTTCCGTCCTTGGTGGTAACTGCCCACAGAGAGTTAATCCACAAAATATGCTGAGGAGGAGTCAGGGGACACCCCCAAACTCCCCCTTCTTTCAAAGCCTACACGTCTTATTTTGCTTCTGGAAAACTTGCACATCATGATTTGTGGACGCAGATGGTCCATAAACCTGAAGGTGATGATGCTGGTGGTCACCTCAAGGGTGGCTTGCAACATACTAATTCACGTTTAGAAAACGTGAAACGTCAGGTACATAGTGCTGGTGGCTGTGGTTGGGCCACCTCCCTAGGTTGCCTAAGTGGATGTTGTATTTTTCTGATCTGTCAAGGCTGTTTGAATAAAGGGCAGGAACCGTGAATTTCTTCTAAGATGGGGATTCTGTGTTGTGGTGAACTTTTCATAAAGGATTAAAAGGACTTTGGACCAGTCCTTTTCCATTCTACAATATTAGGAGCCATCAGGTGAATGAATGAGCTATTGATTTTCCAAAAGAGGTTAAAAAAAGAGTGTCACGTATATTTTATCAATAAGTCACTGGCACTGCAGAGGTAATTCTTGCTTTCTGTTGTAAACTTGGGTAAGGACCATGCCTTATACTTTTCTATAATTATCTCTTTTCCCATCCTATTCTAGCACCATGTTTCACACATATTAGGCTTTTAACATGCATTTGCTGAATAAATTATGGTTTCAGAAAATACACTGAAGCCTTTCAGTAGCAATATTTTAGAATATTGAGCTTCTGCTTTGGCTTAAAAATTGTTCTGTTTCTCAACAATTAGTTCTTCACCTTTCTGAAGCTGAAAGGAAAAGACTACCTCGCAATTCTAATTTTCAAACTTTTACCATAATTTAACATGTGAATTTCAGTTGACAGTTGGTTCATGTTTTATATCCTGTTCATTGCAAGCTCTCTAAAAGGTGATATCCAAAAATACAAAATTCAATAAAAGATGTGTGAAAAATAAATGTCACTTGATTTCAGTATTTACCCTGTGATGGAATTCTCACTTCTTATTTCTTGAAGCAGATTCCACTTTTCTAAATGTTGCCTTCCCAAAATAAACATGTAAACAATGAAATCAAGATGACAAATGTGCAGCCTAAGAGTTGGAGAAACCTGAAAAAATGAATGCTGCAGTTTAGACACAAAGGACTCAGTCTTGAGCTCACAGAGACATGTGTAACCTTAAGACCCTTATTTCTAATATGTCTGCTTACATTATA
The DNA here is from genome assembly GCF_059928025.1 of Delphinapterus leucas. Lineage (NCBI taxonomy): Eukaryota > Metazoa > Chordata > Mammalia > Artiodactyla > Monodontidae > Delphinapterus > Delphinapterus leucas. The sequence continues at coordinate 15,180,192 of NC_143140.1, read as the reverse complement.
GACTTGTACGGTAGATTCTCTCAAAATGCAGCCTTATTGCAAACATGTTAAAAAATAAATTGGGAATTTGAATGTCTCCAGGCAAAAAGCACAAAGCAAAACCTTTTTGTCATTTGAGATATGTATATATATAAAATGTAGAAAAAACGTGTGTGTATGCACACACGCACACTCAGACTGTGTCTTTAGCAAAAAAGAAAAAGAAATATCATTTCTGGGTTGCATACCTATGCATAAGATATGCATTTTTACCCCACCATCTCATCTAGCTACTTTCTCTTCCATCCTCTGGTTAAACAGTGTACCTGCCTGAATATTTTATCCTAATACTTCCTTCTTAAAGTCCTTCCCTATCCGTCAAAATTATTCTTCCCCTTTCACTCAAAATATTTGGGAAGCACATTCAAAGAATTGTCCAGGACATGGGTGGGGGTGGGAATAGGGAGTGAGGCAGCTCAGTGAGTTGGGGAGACCATCTTCTAATATAGTGTTCAGTCTCATAATTTTCTAGAGCACTCACTCCAGACCCCATAATTTTCCAAACTTCATATTAACATGTAAAAGAATTATCTGAAGTAAAACATATCTGCAAAGTACCTAGAATGATAACTGCCCCACAGTAGACACTCAGTAAGTATTTATTGAATGACTGTTTGTGGAGTAGATAAGTGAACAAAAAGCATATCCTAATGGAAATTGCTTTTATTCGGATGGCCCAGGATGATGGTGTTAACAGAAATAATGAATCTCTAATTCCCGCGTTCTCAACACTGGGCACATCCATTTCAAGTATACAGTCGTTCCCCCCCCCTTATCCATGGGGCACATGTTCCAAGACCCCTCCTGGATGCCTGAAACTGTGAATAGTACCAAACCCCACATATACTATGTATTTCCCTATGCATACATACCCACTGGATGCCTGAAACCATGGATAGTACCAAACCCCACATATGTATTTCCCCTTGCATACATACCTATGATAAAGTTTAATTCATAAGTTAGGCACCGTAGGAGATTAACAACAATAGCTAATAATAAAGTAGAACAGTTATAGCAATACAATGTAATAAAAGTTATATGAATGTGGTCTCTTTCTCAAAATACCTTGTTGTACTCTTCTTACCCTTCTCCTTGTGATGATGTGAGAGGATAAAATGCCAACACAATGTGATAAGGTGAGTGAATGATGTGGGCGTCATGATGCAGTGTTAGTCTAATGCTGACCTTCTGATGAAGTACCAGGAGGACCATCTGCTTTGGGTGATCCTGGGTCCTGGAACCATGATGTCAATGGTTGGGGATCCCGAGAGGAATGACATGAGATTTCCTCATGCTACTACTCAGAATGGCACACAATTTAAAACTTATGAGTTGTTTACTTCTTGAATTTTCCATTTAATATTTTTGGATGGCAGTTGAACACCGGTAAGCGAAACTTCAGAGAGTGAAACCGTGGGTAAGGGGAACTATTGTGTTTCTCTTTTAGATTCAGATTTTTCTAGGATTTGTGACAAATGTCACTAACATTTCATGTGAACATATTAAGTCTTTTCCTGCATGATAGAAAGCTTAGTATTCCAGCATTTGGGAGCTTTAAAGAACTTTACAAATCATACTGCACAAACTCCCCATTTTACACAAAGGCAGCTGAGACCTGAGGTCTCAGTGCTTAGTTCTAGAAACAATACTAACATGTTCCTCTCCCAAGTAACAGTCCTGAAATTCTTTATTGCTGTCTTAGGTCAACATGAAAACACAGAGAGCACGATTAAAGGACATATTTAAAGGAAAAAGAATTTTTAAAATGGCATTCTGGAGCTCACCGTGTACATTTTATCATCTACTAAATTTTATTCAAGACTTGTACTGAAATATACAAGTCCAGTTTGTGACTGGCAGTGGATCCAATTTAACAAAAAGATAGGAGTGAATTAGTGCAATAGTGATTTTATACCTATGAATAACCAGGAGGGAAGAAAAGATGTTATCCCAAAGCAGTGATGCTATCTTTGGGTCACACGGCCACCACTAGATTATCTTTTCATTAGGTTAGTTGGTTTCACATTGAGCAGTGACAAACATTAAAACTTACCTTTTCCAATCTGTTCAAATGATTCCTTCACATTGGATGCTGACATGCCCCTTCATCCTCTTGTTTTGTAAAGAATGAAGACATCAGAGCTTAAGATAAACTCAAAGTTCAAGCCAAAGGACAAAGGTTTTCTCAGTCCCTTAAACACTTTTTACAATATTAGGCTCCTAATTGATGCTCAGAAATAGTGGGGTAAATGAACACAGATAGCAAGGTCAATACTACAAGGATGATTGTTGAAAGCTTCCCCCTGGCAGCCAGAATGCTCATATTTTATCAGACAGAAGCCAGCTCTCTAATCACGATTCTGAGAGCTTAGTGTATGCCAACTCTGGACTGGGATCAGACTTTAAACACTGCCTTTCTGAAAAAATGCATAATGCGCTACCTAAAATTTGATAACACCAAAAGACATTAATGAAAGGATACAAAAGGGATAAATGCCTCCTGGATTTTTACACATCTGTTGCCTGAGTGTTTTCAAGGTGTCAGTAGCCCAACAATGCACAACTTGCTTTCATCTGTTTTTCATATTGAGTTTCTGTGTAAACGTTTACTGAAACAATGAGTCTGCATCCAAAAAGTAAAAATAAAGGTAAGAAGTGTTATTAGGGTTTCTCCCCAATAGACATCAATGAAGAAAAAATCTATAAATGTGATAAAAATCAGACTCACCTATCACATGCCTCCTTATAAGTGTGATCTTGACTGTTGCCAAGAAGGATATTGATAGACTGCTTCAGGGAAGATCCTTCCTGAGTCACGTTTGCCTCAGCAAAGCAAGACGCTTTATTTAAATAACCACTTTCATAAATAGATAATATAAGCCATGGTGTGCTTTTGCTTGGAGCACATAGATACTCATATAAGCTACATTTTAAAATTCTCTGCACCCGCATTAAAGTTACAATTTATTCATAAGAAAATTCACTTTGTTACAACTTATAAAGTCCTAAGTCTAACATAGGGAAATCAATGGCTACTGCTATTTTTGACTAGTACTCAGCATCTTTTTGATTACAACCTTATATTGGTTTTAAGAAAAGTGAAAAGCAGTAAAAAAAAATCTATAAAATTGAGAAAAGGAGTGTGTCTAAAACTATTTTAAAAATTGGATAATGTACATAATTGTAGGGGAATTTCATGCCAAAATGATCATTGACACAAACGGTTTTCTATGAATCAGAAAGCTATCTGACTGGGAAGTCTAAATACAAGAGTACAGGGAAGTAACAAGAGAAAAACATCACATCAATGATTTACAAAACATAAATTGAATCTGCTATTACCTGCTGTAAAAATACACTGAAAGCTAAAATGATATACCTGAGAGCAAGTGTGTAGAAGCAAAGACCAAGTTTTCCTATAATTTAAAAGCAAACTGCAAAAATAAATGTCAGGTCTTTTAAGTCAGGTCTCTTTTTACTGGAGTGAAAAGGACTGGAGATTTACCCTACCACCTGAAATGACCCCAACACCAGCCAAAATATCTGAAAAACAGTTCTCAATTTGATACCAGACATCAAACAACAAAGAGCAACACTCCCTGAGAGACAGAAAACAAATGAAGAGAGTCCTATGATTCCCTAAGCTCACTTTCTTGAAAGAGTTTTCAGGATGTAGTGAAAGGAGAGTTAACCCAGGTAGAGTTTGACAGATGGTCTGAGTTGAAGAGATGGGGCTGAAAGTCCAGGGAAACCAACACAGAGTATGCAGGGGTACAGGAAAGGAGTAGACTATACACAGAGAGAACTCTGGAAATCTGCAGAAGGTCCCTTTCAAATATTCAGCTGAGTACTGGCCAGTCCACGTGTATAAGGAAACAATATCTGTGCTCACACAGGGCTGAGAATTGCCTGTTCTCACCAGCAGACTGGATTACCTCCCAATTCTTGGGACACTGAGTCAAAAACTCAGAATGTTCTTGTGTACTAGCAGGAAATAATTTGCTCGATACTAACCCTTGAAATGTTCACATCTAATGATGTTATAAACACAGCATTAAAGGATACATCTGTTTGCAAGAAACTTAGCTGCATCTCAGCACAGAGCTTAAGAATATTTATAAGTATGCAAAAGTGCCCAGCTCCCAACCAGGTAGAATCCACAATCTCTGGCATTCAATCTAAAGTTAGTAGATGTACAAAGAAGGAGGAAACTCTAACCTATAATGAGGGGAAAAGTCAATCAATTGAAACTGATTTGAAACTGACATAGATGTTTGATTAGCAGACTAGGACAGGAAAAGACATTAAAACATATTTCATATGTTCAAAAAGTGAAGTAGAGATATGGATGATAAAAAATACAAATAAAACTTATAGCAATAAAACTACAATGTCTGAGATTAAAAGTATGCTGGATTGGATTAATGGAAAATTAGACACTGTAAAAGAAATGATTGGTAAACTTAAATACATGGCAAAAGGAACTATACAAAATGAAACATGGTGAGAGGAAAAAGGAATTACCAAATGAAAAGAGCATCAGTGAGCCATGGGGCAACTTAAAGCAGACCAATATATGTGTAATTGGAGTCTCCAAAGGAGAAGAGAGAGAAAGGGGGACAGAAAAAATATTCAAGGATATAGTGGCCAAAAATTTTCCATAGTTGATACAAATTATAAATCCATATGTATGGGAAACTGAACCATCCTAAGCACAGGTAAGGTGAAGAAGATTGCACCAATGCCAATCTAATCAAATTGCTCAAAACCAGTAATAACCTGGACACACTACATATGGATGAATGAAGATAAGGATGACAGCAGATTTCTTTTTGGAAATAATTCAAGTTGATAGGACAGTGGAGCAACAATTTAAAAATACTGAAATAATCAGTAGTTGCCTGGGAACAGATAGAAGGTATTAATAATGACTAGACACTGGACTTTCTCATTGCCAGTGTGTAAGGCTGACTAAGATTTAGGGTTGTACAGTTGGTTACATACCAGATCCAGGCAGGAGTAGGCAAGCATGGCAGATGTGACCAGGAACTCCCTTAGGAGGAAAAGTGAACATACCAATTGAGGATGCTTGGAGCTATGAACACCCCCCCATCACCACCACCCCCACTGCGAAGCCTAATTTAGCAGTGGTCACATTCTCCTAAGTTTTAATGAACACCAGAACTAAGAACACCAGAACACCATATCTAACACCAGAAGATCATCTTAAAGGCATTGCATTATGGAAAATATTAAATTGTCTTTTCAACTTAGCCTCTCTGATTGCAGGAGAAACCAACCTTAGCACCTTGACACATCAGCTTATCTGGGCACTGTCACCAGGGCACTGTTCATGATCTGTCCCTTGCCTCCGCTTTCAGTCCCAACTCAACCCATATTTTAATCCACACAGAAGAACCATGCGTGTTCACAATTCCATGACTTCATATAAAGTCTTTGACAGATGTTAAGGCATTTGGATTTTAGTCTGAAGGCAATGGAAGTCTTTGAAGCCTGTCAAGCTGGGCAGGGACACAGTTCATTTGCATTTTGAAAAGATGAGTCCAGGCTTGAGAGGAGGTTGTTTGGACAAGTGAAGCTATGTCTATAAGAATATTTTATAGATTGCCTGTGGTCTGCTCTGTGGTGGGAATTAGGTGATAAATATGCCACAGCATCCCTTTCAAGAAGAAAGAAAAGACAGTTAGTTGGGGGTGCATATTTTGACAGGTGGGTAAGTCAAAGTCCTCATGCTCAGTGGGCTCAGAATTTTCCTGTAGCAGCAAATTGTTAACATTATCTTTTAATGAGAATCTTAGAGGTTTGAAATGATTCTGAGAAATTATGAGAAGGTAAATAGTTATTTAAGATTTCCAGGCTGCAATAGGGCTGGTGACCATGAATTTTTACTGGAAGCAAACCATACAATTATGCACATATAATTACATTATTTAACAGCCTGGCTCTAAAAGCAGAAAAGACAGAGAATGTATTGATTTAGTCTTAGGGGCTGGCTGGGTAAGTGTAGTGGAAATGTCAGAATTTTTTATGAACATGGAGATGACACCAGAAATCTACGGTTAAGTTTGGAGGAGCAGAGGTGGGGGAGGGGAGTGGGGAATGGATAGGACTAATGAAATGAGCTTTGGGGGACAGTTCCACACAATTGGTGTTAGACCCACTTCACCCGCTCTTGGTTCCTCCCACTTAAACCAAACTATTGCAACTGTTTCACCGAGGTACATGGTGCCTTTGTCACAGAAACCCTTTTCTTCTCAGTCCTGATCTTCCCTAACCTCAGGAAACCCATATCCCTCTCCTAAGCCTGAGACCCACATACAAAATGTCTCTAAGAATGCTTCATCTTGGATGTTTGAGAGGGACCTCAAATTCTCCAAAATTTTCCTGCCTAACCTGCTCGTTGGCCTGAGATTTTAATCTCAGGAAATAGAACCATCATTAACCTAGGCACACAAGCCAGAAATTTAGAAGATTTTTCTCACCCTGCACATTCAGACAGACCCTAATTCCTGGCAGTTATAACTCCTAAATATCCCTCAATCTCATGCTTTCAGTCTTAAATTGGCAAGCTTGTCTTTTGCAGTGGACACTCTTGACCATTCTTCCTAAAAGGCAAATTATTCTTACCTCTATGGCAGATACTCTGCTAGTTTGCCTCATCCACTCCTAACCTCTTTCTCGACTTTTTTGAGACTCCTCTTTCTATCTACCCCTCAAATGATGACTCTCAGACCTTCTGACCTTCCCTTCTTTACACATCCTCTTTGACTACTCATTAACCTCTGTATCTTCTTAGAATTTACATTTTTAAATGTACACCTAAAAGTTACACTGGCTTCCTGAGCTTCAGACTAACTGGCTGCTGGTCATGTTGAACTTACAGGCCCTGGAAACCCAATGTTTCCAAAACTGACAAATTAACACGTTCTCCAAATCCACTTCTAAAGAAATTTATCCTCAAAAATCTCCATTGTAGAACAAACATGGATTACATAAAAAGGAATACCAATTAGAATGACATCAGTTTTTTGAATCCACATTGAGAAGCCAAAGGCTTTCAAAATTCTGAGTGAAGTAATTTTCACCCTAGATTACTGTACACAATCAGAATATTAATTAAAGAATGTGGAAGAAGAATAACAAAACTTTTAGATTTGCAAGATATTGAGATCTTATCTCCCATGCATCCTTTCTCAGGAATCAGCTCTAGGTGAGGGTTGAGCCATCAACACAAGGAAGTTAGCCAAGAAAAGAGGACCCAGGATCCAGGTGTCTGGGGGTTCCACACAGAATCCAGGCAGAAAGATGCCCTGGGTGCTAGTGTAGGGACGTCCCAGGGTGACAGATGTGAACAGGCCTGACAGCCACCCACCCACCTTGAAGTGGAAAACTCAGACATCCAGGAGGTGAAGTCTCTAGAAAAACAATTAAATGGAACATTGAACTTTATGGCAAATGGCATTGAGAAATTGTTAGAAAGTATGGAAAGAATGAGTGATCATTACAAAACTAATCAAATAACAAAACAAGGTAAGTATGGGCTTCAGAATTAACAAAAAATTGTACAAGAAAATAAACTCTGATGCAATATTTGGCTGAGTACAAGTAGCATGTGCATAGACATAGTGATACACAGAATATTGATTTACCTTTATTGGGAAAGCAGCAATGCAGACAAGAGGTTGCTGGAAAACTATATCCTCTACTCTCTTCGAACAAATACGTCATAGCTAAACTTCAGTAATGAATTTAAAAAAAACAAAAATATGAAAGTAAATGCCAGAGAAAGGGCTACAAGAGTTGAGTGTAGGTGCTTCTGACCATCAAAACCAGGAGACAAGGCAAGGGTGGAACACAAGGCTGCCATTTAGGACACAGTGCTTTTTAAAGCTATGTAGGTATTAGTTTGGCAAACATCTAAGCAACTGTTTTTTATTCAATTAAAATCCATTTTTTAACTTAGAGTATATTTAATTTAACAATGTTGTGTTAGTTTCAAGCAAAGTGATTCAGTTACATATATATTTTATATATATATAATATATATATATTTGATAGTTCTAAGTATCACATTTTCCCTCTCATTCTCTTTAAAATGACTTTCAATTTAAAAAATAGTTTTTTAGATGTTATTCAGCCATTAAAAAAGAATGAAATAATGCCATTTGCAGCAACAAGGATGGACTTAGAGATTATCATACTAAGTGAAGTAAGTCAGACAGAGAAAGACATAGGATATTACATGATATTACTTATATGTGGAATTTCAAAAATGATACAAATGAACTTATTTATAAAACAGAAACAAACTCACAGACATAGAAAATAAACCTATGGTTACCAAAGGGGAATGCGGGGGACAGGAGGGATAAATTAAGGAGTTTGGGATTAACATATACACACTACTATATATAAAATAGATAAACAAAAAGGACTTACTCTATAGCACAGGGACATCTACTAAATGTTTTTTTCTTCTTTTTTTTTAACATTCTTTACTGGAGTATAATTTCTCTACAGTGGTGTGTTAGTTTCTGCTGTATAACAAAGGGAATCAGCTATACATTTACATGCATCTCAATATCTCCTCCCTCTTGTGTCTCCTTCCCACACTCCCTATCCCACCCCTCTAGGTGGTCACAAAGCACCAGGCTGATCTAGCTGTGCTATGCAGCTGCTTCCCACCAGCTATCAATTCTACATTTGGTAGTGTGTATATGTCCATGCCACTCTCTCACTTTGTCCCAGCTTACCCTTCCCCATCCCAGTGTCCTCAAGTCCATTCTCTATGTCTGCCTCTTTATTCCTGTCCTTCCTGTAAGTTCTTCAGAACCATTTTTTTTCTTTTTTCTTTTTTTTAGATTCCATATATCTGTGTTAGCACGAGGTATTTGTTTCTCTCTTTCTGACTTACTTCACTCTGTATGACAGTATCTAGGTCCATCCACCTCACTACAAATAACTCAATTTCATTTGTTTTTATGGCTGAGTAATATTCCATTGTATATATGTGCCATATCTTCTTTATCCATTCATTTGTCGATGGACACTTAGGTTACTTCCATGTCCTGGCTATTGTAAATAGAGCTGCAATGAACATTGTGGTACATGACTCTTTTTGAATTATGGTTTTCTCAGGGTATATGCCCACTAGTGGGATTGCTGGGTCTTATGGTAGTTCTATTTTTAGTTTTTTAAGGAACCTCCATACTGTTCTCCATAGTGGCTGTATCAATTTACATTCCCACCAATAGTGCAAGAGGGTTCCCTTTTCTCCACACCCTCTCCAGCATTTATTGTTTGTAGATTTTTTGATGATGGCCATTCTGACTTGTGTGAGGTGATACCTCATTGTAGTTTTGATTTGCATTTCTCTAATGATTAATGATGTTGAGCATTCTTTCATGTGTTTGTTGGCAATCTGTATATCTTCTTTGGAGAAATATCTATTTAGGTCTTCTGCCCATTTTTGGATTGGGTTGTTTGTTTTTTTGATATTGAGCTGCATGAGTTGCTTATAAATTTTGGAGATTAATCCTTTGTCAGTTGCTTCATTGGCAAATATTTTCTCCCATTCTTGGGGTTACATTTTTGTCTTGTTTATGGTTTCCTTTGCTGTGCAAAAGCTTGTAAGTTTCATTAGGTCCCATTTGTTTATTTTTTATTTTATTTCCATTTGTCTAGGAGGTTGGTCAAAAAGGATCTTGCTGTGATTTATGTCATGGAGTTTTCCACCTCTGTTTTTCTCTAAGAGTTTTATAGTGTCTGGCCTTACATTTAGGTCTTTAATTCATTTTGAATTTATTTTTGTGTATGGTGTTAAGGAGTGTCCTAATTCCATTCTTTTACATGTAGCTGTCCCGTTTTCCCAGCACCACTTATTGAAGAGGCTGTCTTTTCTCCATTGTATATTCTTGCCTCCTTTTTCAAGGAGGATTTATCTCTGGGATTCCTTCCCTGTTCCATTGATCTATATTTCTGTGTTTGTGCAAGTACCATACTGTCTTATTACTGTAGCTTTGTAATATAGTCTTAAGTTAAGGAGTCTGATTCCTCCAGCTCTATTTTTCTTTCTCAAGATTGCTTTGGCTATTCAGAGTTTTTTGTGTTTCCATACAAATTGTGAAAATTTTTGTTCTAGTTCTGTGAAGAATGTCATTGGTAGTTTCATAGGGATTGCACTGAATCTGTAGATTGTTTTGGGTAGTATAGTCATTTTCACAGTGTTGATTCTTCCAATCCAAGAACATGTACCATCTTTAATTTCTTTCATCAGTGTCTTATAGTTTTCTGTATACAGGTCTTTTGTCTCCTGAGGTAGGTTTATTCCTAGGTATTTTATTCTTTTTGTTGCAATGGTAAATGGGAGTGTTTCCTTAATTTCTCTTTCATATTTTTCATCATTAGTGTATAGGAATGCAAGAGATTTCTGTGCGTTAATTTTGTACCCTGCTACATTACCAAATTCATTGATTAGCTCTAGTAGTTTTCTGGTAGCATCTTTAGGGTTCTCTATGTATAGTATCATGTCATCTGCAAACAGTGACAGTTTTACTTCTTCTTTTCTAATTTGGATTCCTTTTATTTCCTTTTCTTCTCTGATTGCTGTGGCTAAAACTTCCAAAACTGTGTTGAATAATAGTGGTGAGAGTGGGCAACCTTGTCTTGTTCCTGATCTTAGTGGAAATGGTTTCAGTTTTTCACCATTGAGAATGATGTTGCCTGTGGGTTTGTCATATATGGCCTTTATTATGTTGAGGTAAGTTCCCTTTATGCCTACTTTATGGAGAGTTTTTATCATAAATGGGTGTTGAATTTTGTCAAAAGCTTTTTCTGCATCTTTTGAGATGATCATATGGTTTTTCACCTTCAGTTTGTGAATATGGTTTATCACATTGATTGATTTGCATATATTGAAGAATCCTTGCATTCCTGGGATAAACCCCACTTGATCATGGTGTATGATCCTTTTAAAGTGCTGTTGGATTCTGTTTACTCAATGTTTTGTAATAACTTATAAGGGAAAAGAATCTGAAAAATTTATATCTACATCTATCTATCTATCTATCTATCTATCTATCTATATATCACTTTGCTGTACACCTGAAACTAACACAACATTGTAAATGAACTATACTCCAATTTAAAAATCTTCATTGAATGAGTTAAACCTCTCAGTGTCACCTGCTTTAGTAAGATCACACAGGGTGTGATCAGCTCGGGGAGGGGGGCAGTATTCTGTGTGACAGACAGGGGGAGTGGAGAGGGAGGGAAAGGAAGATTTCTGTCCTCAGAGAAGCCACCTCCTTTTGGCTATACTTAATTATGTCTTTTTTTTTTTCATTTCAAATATTGATTTCAGGGCCCTCAAAGATACTTAGAGTTTCCTTCATGGTGATCCACTGATTTTTGATACAGAATTTGAATTTATCACAATTGCAAAATCAAAAAGCCCACTAGCTACACGGTCCCTGAAGACTTACTCTGAACAAGACTTGAAGATCTCCACTTTTCTAACCAAATACGAACAAAGCTGCTTGTTGTGATTTTCTGTTGCATATCAGGGAATCCACACTGATAGTCTGACCAACAGGTTTGGGGCCGAGCTGCCAGGGGCTGGGGCTCATGGACACCTCAGTTGAAAAGCATGACCATGTTTCAGATGTGTGGAAATGAGAGCATGGCTTGATACAAATAATTTTGCTTAATAAGCATCCTTACTGGAGATAGAAGGATACCACAAATACCTTCTTATCGTCACACAAAGTAACAGTGAGGTAGGTGGTGAGAACAATGGCTCAGCGGGGAGCAGTTATTCTGCCCCAGGTAACTGATATTATAACAATATCCCCTGAAAGTTTGGAATTCACTATTTTGAGCTCTTTGCTTTTCTTTCCAAAAAGAGAAACTTTTAGAGTGTGTGCACACTTCTCTCCTCTCTTTGGGAGCTGTCTGAAGGGGAGCCTTGCAGAGAGGGTCACTGGCCAGCTCTCTGCTTGGCTCGGGTGCCTGGGGATGCTGCAGGCTCCACGCAGGTGGTTGCCCCTGCCCTGCAATTACAGTCCATTCTCTTTATAAGCATACTTCCCCTTCTCCAGACCTTTCCTTTGGAAGTGCTGAGTAAACCTATCACCTCCAAGTGTGAATGACAGATTCTGTTGTCACCTCACTCAGGGTGGAGTGTTTAATTTAGAATGAGAGAGAGGGCCAAGGATGACTGGGTTTCCTGCCCTGATTTATGGGAGGGTTGTTTGGGATCAGAAGGTCCTACCCAGTCCCCATCAGATGAGACTTTTATATTCTGACAATGCTTGCAAATGTGGATACAAAATTTACTACTGTGCTGCTTGTCTTGTAGAGGGCACTTAAAATATATTTTTTCATTTAATAGAAATACTTATCTTTGAAAACTTAAGACGAGTGCTTAATAGAGTAAAGTGGTGGGCTTTTCACATCAACTCAGACAGGATTTCTTGAAGATCCAAGGTTAGAGTTTAGAATCAAGTTTAGACACAAGTAAAAGTTACTGAAGGAGCAGGGAGAGACAAATCTAAGCGTAGGGATTATTTTGAGCAAAAATTCAGAAGCAAGATATGTGACCCATGTAATATTACTGCCGTATAGTACCCAGGGTGAGCATTTTACAACCTCAAAGAAGGTGCCATAAATACTGATCATTTGGCAGCAAGAGCAGCCTCAAGTGGCCTCTTCAAGGTCTGTGGGACTTCTTCACATCTCCCTCTCTTGTCTCTTGCTGCCTCACTCATTCAATTTATAGGCAGCAGTAAGTCAATCCTCACCCCTCTCCACCCCTAAGTAAGTGGCCCTATGACCTTCTTAGGGGTGGAAATCTAGATCAGAGAGATGAATTTTAAAAAGCAGAACTAAGTGCATTTTAGTTAAGTATCAGGTTGATAGCTTTATGCTATATAAACAGATTTCTAGTCTTGCAAATAAAAGATGACAATCACTCAAAAATAAAAAAAGCGCATGAAAGACTCAAGAAATTTCATTCCCTAGCATAAGATGAAAACAAAATAGCTCTTGTGGTTGTACAGGAAAGAATATGCAATAAAAATAAGTGATTTGATCATCCTACAAGTGGCACTGAGACAGATCCTCTTTAATATATGGATATGGGACTGGATGAAGAGGCTTATAAAATGGAGCTTACAAATCAGTGTGGAGCACAGTGTGCCATGCATGTCTTTGTTTCTGGAAACCCCTCTAATCACCTTCAGAACTAAAGGTGAGAACTGGGTAAAAATAAAATGAAAGAAAATAAATTTTCTATTATCCTTTCTAAAGCTCACACCACCGGCTCTTAGTGACCAACTCACAGCTGTGATCTGCCCTGCCTCTGAGGCAAGAGGTGACCCCTCCCCACTTCCTCTCAGCCTCGGTGCTCTGTAAAAAAGACTTGGTCCACAAAAGCCAACCCGGTCACTTAAAGCATCCCCTCTCTCAAAAAGGACACATACAAAGACTGCTTTATGGTTTCATATATTTTTATAAACAGCAGGATATTTAAACCTGACCCATTTTTTTCCCTGATATAATGAATTGTCAGGAATGGCTATACTAGTAGAGACAAAGTTACTTTTATTCCTTGTTGTGTAAGAAAAATATAATCAAATTATTTGGTCTTTCACTTTGTGTTGCATTTCAACAACCTTAAGAGTTCACATGTTGGCAGTGCATTCCTTCTGTTAAACAAAATAAAACCTATAAAATACAAGTGTATTAACCTTTTTTTGATGACTGATTAATATTGGCTCCTAAGTGGTAGACGTTTTCTACTTCCTTAAAGGAAAAAAGGGAGGAATTGTGATGATAGCAAAAAGAATGTCCAATTCAGCTTCGTAAGACTGGAATTCAGAGTCTTGGAATGAAGAGAGATCTTGGAGATCACCTGGTGCTAACCGAACCCCACCTTATACAAGTAAGGAAACTGAAAACCTGGAGATATGGAGCTGGAAGGCTGCCTCTCAGGTTTTCTGTCCATGAAGAACTGTTTCTGTTGCCAAGCTCAGGTCCGGCTGCTCGCCACCCAAAAGCCAATAATCAAGGAGCAAGCGTTGGTAGAAAGGAAAGATGCTGTCATCAGACAAGCTGGCAAACTGGGGAGAAGGTGGACTCATGTCCAGAGGCCAGCTCTGGAGATTCTGCTCAGCTGTGACAGTTTTTAAAGGGAAAAAGGGGAGATGATCTCAGTGAATCATTAAGGCAGGAGGTCAGATTCTGCATCATTTTTCCACTGCGTGCAGACCTGCTGACTTCTCCTGACCTTCCTTTGCATGCTATCTTGCCCAAGTGGTCTGGTTGCACCCAGTGGGTCCACCTGCAAATTTTCTAAGGAGAAGCTAGGCGTAGAGATTCAGTCTTTCTTTAGCTACTTAATTCTTCATTCTTACTCCTTCTAATCAGGGAAAGGAATCAACAGATTAGTCAAGGCATTGTGTACATTTAGTAAAGCAGAAATCAGGGGCTAGGTTAAATGTTACCTAGTGATCTCATCTTTATGATGAAGGTCTGAGGAAAACATGGATGAACAAACAGAAAAGGGACAAAGGAGCTGCTTACATTTCCCTGGTCCAGTGTGTTACCTTCTTTAGACACCTGGCTGTGAACGGAGGTGGGGGGATGACTCAGATGCAGTCAGGGATTAACATGCAGCAACTTGCCTATCATGTAATATACCAGGTTAAATATGATAATGAGGAGGAATGCCTGCTTTGGGGAAATTGAATTCAAATTAAAAGGACACCAATGTCAACAATAAACGTAGGTGTTGGCATTCTTCCAAACTTGTCCCCACTACACAGTAGTTAAGCCATACTTCCCTCCGGAGCTGCAGTGCCTAGATTTTCCAAGGTACCTTCAAGATCCATACAGCTGTTATGAAAAATTTCCAGTTTCCAAAAATTCTGTGATGCCATACTATAAAAACACCTCTCTGGTTTACATTGTCCCATATCATTGTTTTGTGTTTCCTATCTTTTTCTTTAAAAGGTAGCAGATAAACAAAAGAGCAGACAACTCACCCTTATGCTATTAAAAGTGAAAACCAAATAAACAAGCTTTACAGACTTTCTACTCAGTGGCAGATACTGTGTAAGACATTGTTTGCATATGTGCTCTCAATGAATTTTCACAATAGCTGTGTGAAGTAGGCTTATCATGTTGTTTAACAGGTGAGGAAACGAAATTGCAGAATGCTAGAGCTACTTCCTCAAATTCACTTGCCTCAAAAATAAAAAAAGTTCAGTTTGAAACCCGGATCTCCTGTGTTTCAGCTCAATGATTTCTTACTAACCCATAATTAATTTTTTTTCTAGTAAGAGCAGATGAATACCATCCCTATGGAAACCCATTTCATACAATGAAGTGAGTTCTTAATTCTTGTTTGCTGCCAAAATGCTGGACATAAACGTAAAATTTAAACGGGGAAATCAAAATACTGGTATTTCCATTATGCCAGGCTGAATGATATGAATTTAGTAATTCATTATTTGGCAGACGGTATGCCGGATGCAACCTTATGTGATGTATTAGTTTCTGAAGTTGTTCATCTTTGCTTTTGTAATATATTAAGAAATATTCTTCTCTGAATAATTTTAGTGATTCAACCTTCTCTCTAATTGATGACATGAGAGATTCTGACTAAAAAACTTGGTAACGTTTCACCCAGGAAGTAAAATTTGAGCTGGGATTTAAAGAAAGTTCAGTTGCTTGTAATTTCCAATCTGTTGCATTACATTTTCTGGCCCTTTCCCCAGGAAAACCTCTGTAAACCAGAATTTATACCAAAACAAAAACCAACAACATATTTTAGTGGAATCAAATAATGCATCAAATAATGCAATCTCAACACTTTAAATATTTCTTTCATAATTGAAATAATTACTCTCATTTTTCATCCTGAAAATATGAATCCTTGCATGTTTGCTCTAAAGAAAGTGGGGCACATCTCTATTATTGAAGACTGAATATAAATAGACCATTCAGATAAAGAATGAGACACTGAAGAGAATTATTGTCTGTATCAAAACTATACACCTACTCTGAAGATGGTCTCATTGTAATTAGTTCAATGTCTATCTGTTTATCTGTTTTTATTTTGTCCTCAAATCATAACTAAATCAGCATCCTTAATAAAAACTGGTCAGGGCACATGGACTATAGCCTGCAAAAAAGAAATAAAAGGGAGCTAAAAATAAACAGAAATGACAATGTTAGATTTCACCAAGTTTAAAACCCCTAAAAGCTTCTTTTCTGATGATGATCTGATTCTCCAGCCCATCATGTTTCAACGAGGGCTGAACCAAATGGCCTCTGCTCTACACCTCACCCAATCTCAGGTTTATGTTATTTATTTTTCTTTATTTTTCCTTAGCTCTCAAATCTCCCTGTCTTGATGTCTCTGAACCCAGGCTGGTAATCAAATTTCAACTCCTAGTTGCATCCTTTGCAGGGTAAATTGATTTGAAGAATCTTCATTTTGGTCTCTGCCTGGACTCGTTAACTCAATTCCAGTGACTCAAGGTAGCTCTCTTTTCCTGATTTCTCCAATTCAAGTCGGTATCAGCTTTCTAATCCTAGTAGTTAGGCACAGCTTTACACATTTTCTTCCTTAATTGCAATACTTGTTGGATTATGAATAGGATCTAAAGTATAATAGGTATTCAATAAAAACTGGTTAGACTTTTTTCCCAGAAACTTGATGTTCCATTATTAGGTAATACCACTATGGTCAACGTGGTGATTGTTTCGATGTTCAATTAAATTATTCTCTAAACATGTTTATTGAATAACTGTAATAAGGAAGAACAAATCTGACTCCATAATGGAGCTGCTTCTTTTACTTTAATCTTAGCATTCTATTGCTTTTCCTTCGAGTTAAGAATGTTGCCTATAGCCTGAATGGCCATTATCAAAAAATCTAGAAACAATAAATGCTGGAAAGGGTGTGGTGTGAAAGGAACCCTCCTGTACTGTTGGTGGGAATGTAAATTGATACAACCACTATGGAGAAGAGTATGGAGGTTCCTTAAAAAACTAAAAATAGAACTACCATATGACACAGCAATCCCACTGCTGGGCATATACCCTGAGAAAACCATAATTCAAAAAGAGTCATGTACCACAGTGTTCATTGCAGCTCTATTTACAATAGCCAGGACGTGGAAGCAACCTAGGTGTCCATCAACAGATGAATGGATAAAAAAGATGTGGTGCATATATACAATGGAATATTACTCAGCCATAAAAAGAAATGAAATTGAGTTATCTGTAGTGAGGTGGATGGACCTAGAGATTGTCATACAGAGTGAAGTAAGTCAAACAGAGAAAAACAAATATCATATAATAACACATATATATGGAATCAAAAAAAAAAAAGGTACTGATGAACCTAGTGGCAGGGCAGGAATAGAGATGCAGATGTAGAGAACGGACTTGAGGAGGGAGGAAGGAAGCTAGGGCGAAGTGAGAGTGGCATGGACATATATACACTACCAAATGTAAAATAGTTAGCTAGTGGGAAGCAGCCGCATAGCACAGGGAGATCAGCTCCGTGCTTTGTGACCACATAGAGGGGTGGGATAGGGAGGTTGGGAGGGAGGGAGATGCAAGAGGGAGGGGATATGGGGATATATGTATGCATATGGCTGATTCACTTTGTTGTGCAGTACTGTGAAGCAATTATACTCCAATACAGATCTATTAAAAAAAGAAAAAGAATGTTGCCTCTAGCCTGAAATCTACAGAATAGCCCATTCTCAAGGCTCTGACCTTAAGGGTGTGACACTTCTCCATTCATATAGAGATAAAAAGTTGTAGAACAGAGAATAACATTTGTTTTGTTGGAGGTTTACAGGAACATCTTGACCTGACCTACAGTGGACAGCTGCAAGAACAAAGGATAGTACACAAAGAAGTTTACAACCACTCCCCTCCTTCACCTGGCCTTTGCTGAAACCCATCAAGGAGTTCAGGGTTTGAGGAGACATGAGCCACCTGCCTCCTTGCATGGCCCTGCCATAAACATTTCTCTGCTCCAAACTCCGCATGTGTTGGTTTGTTTTGCCTCACCGTGAGTAGGGCATGTAAACTTGTACCCAGTAAAGTAATTACTGGAGGAAAATTTTTTTAGATGTGTTTCATTAACACTGAAGAGAAGAGTAGATATAGGACATTAACTTCAAAGAGTTTAAAGTTTCATGAGGGTAACAGTTGTGAAAACAAATCAGTTACAACTCAAAATTCAGTAAAAAATGGAATCAGTGTCCTGAGTAGGCAGATGAATATGAAGTTAAGTTTAGGGGTTTAGGAGCATTTAATCAAGGAAGTGGCATTGGAATTGAAACTTAGAGAGTGAACATCATTTAACAGCAAGGCGTGACAATGTTGAAATACAATGTGTGTCAGGATTCGGTGAGGTGTCACTGGAGCTGGGGCTGTAGTAGGAAATGTGTCAGAATTGAATGTCACCTCTGTGAGGATACTTGTGGACACCAAGCAACCAGAATGAATGGTCTCTTTGTGGGGAACATAGCACACCAGGGGGTACCTGTTCCATTTAACCAAGCTCTGTCTTTTTCCTGGCACGCCACAAATTGCAAGCACTTGTAGAATATGGTGGTATGCCAGGACCTCTTTAGGGGCCTCTTGCTTCCTTTTCAAAAGTGCAGGATTTCCTAACAGACAAGGAAATCAGAAGTTTGGTCTCTGCCTTTGGCCTAGGATCTCCGGAACAGCTTGGCCAGCATGGAAGGTGTCCCTGCATGTGCTGGCTCCCCCATGGGTACTCTCCAGCGCTGCATACGTACCCTGTCAGAGCCACAGTGTATTTGCTAATCCACTCCCCAGCCTGCCCCTGACCAGAAGCCCAGGATGAAAGGATAGGGTCAGAAAATACCCCCTTCTTCCCACCATACCCTTTTTGTCTCCACTAGTTAATACTCCAAGTGCATATTCACATACACATTCCTTAATGATGGGGTACAGGAATTTCAGAAAGGAATTTTAATATTAAAATAATGATGTAAAACTTCTAGTTACTGCAGTCTTGCCCTTAAATCTCAAATTCTAAACCGTTTGGAACAATGGGCTCAAAAGAAGTAAGAAGACTCCAAAAAAAAAACCCTTTGGAGAGATTGATCAAGAAAGGTGTTTATGGGCTTCCCTGGTGGTGCAGTGGTTGAGAGTCTACCTGCCAATGCAGGGGACACGGGTTCGTGCCCCGGTCCGGGAAGATCCCACATGCCGCGGAGCGGCTGGGCCCGTGAGCCATGGCCACTGAGCCTGCACGTCCAGAGCCTGTGCTCCGCAACAGGAGAGGCCACAGCAGTGAGGGGCCCACATACCGCAAAAAAAAAAAAAAAAAAAGGGAAAAAAATAAAGAAAGGTGTTTACGTAAAAAATGGAGAGAATGGTATCTTAGTCCTTAGATAAGTGGCAAGCTGTATATTTGATACCCAGAATAGGTCATTTTTTAACATCCCATCTCTTCAGTAATGATCATAACATAAAATAATAATATTAGCCAGAAAAATAAATGCATATTGTGAAAAATTTTTCTTGAGCTTCACATGCATAATCATGTCAGGAAAGAATAAATTTAAAATAAAATTAATATTATAGTACAAAAAGAAAATATAATGAATTAACACCTTTAATGTATATTTTGAAATATTTATTTTGAAAAAACATATCTACATATCTGTCACAGTACTGAATTACATTACTATTTAACACAAATAACAAGAAAAGCAATTTTAAAAGAAGAATACATTTCAATTTTAAAAGTATTAATAAAAGTCAGTGAAGCATTTCACAGGTGAACTAAAATTTGTACTTACCAAATAAAAATATTACCCCTTGCAACATACACCTGCTTCACTCTTTTACATTTTAAGCACAAAAACATTAAATGGTCACAACGAATAACAGAATTAAAGTAGCATCTGCTCTGTTCTTTCACCCTTATGATTATTGTGCTATCATTGTTTATTTTTGAATCGTGAAGTTTTGAATTTTGTAGGACTATTCAGTAGTACAGAAGTTGGAGACACAAACCACACTTGAAGTGCACTCAAACCTCTCCAAACTATTGTGAAGTTAGTCTCAAAGTGAATCAATGCATTTGAATCTATGTCTGGCAGGGGCTACTGTACACATGGGAATTCTCCCAAATTAATGTCCTTGTAGAATATAATGCTTGCTAAAGGATAAGTAACAACAATGTGCTATTTTGAAGCCCACCAATGTATTATTAATACTCACAAGGTATTACTATTGCAGCTATTATTTAGAATTTAGACCAACAAAAGATTTTTTCCAAGAGGAATAATTTATCATGACACTGTTTAGAATTGTCGAAGCCTGGTGATAATTAAAAACATACATTTGGTCAGTTATATTATTGCTTTAAGTTTCCTACACAAAGTACTGTTCTTACCACCTACACCCAGGGCAGAAGCCCCCATTGCCACAGCCCCAGCTCAAGGGCGACTGAGCTGCAGAAATGGGAATGTTCGTTCTGCTGAGATGTTTGGAGGGAACACAAGGGATATTGGGTGCCCTTGACATCCGCAGCCCAGAATAATAAGGCTCCTTGTATAGCCTTTCAATACTCCAATAGGAAAGGTTAAGATTGCAGCTGAAGGCGGGAGATCAGGCAATTGGCTATTGGCTGGACAGAAACCATCCTCACCAGAGAAGGATGACGCGTGGAGGTTCCCAGAAGCGATGTCTAGAAAGATGTCCCATGGAAGAACTCATATTTATTTACCTGCCATGACAGGCTGGTCCCCAAGAAAGAATTTCAAGCTGCATTTGCTGAATAAAAGTCATTACTCCTTTCCTTCTACTTTCTCTTTCTTGCAGGTCCTCCTCCTTCAAACTCTGACAGAGAAACAGCCTAGTGCATGGGAGAGAGAGAAGTGTAGGACGAAGGTTGAAATTGTCTCCCATCCATCTTTACTCCCTCTCCCTTATGCTGGTCCCCAATCCATAGCTCAAGCTTGGCTCCTAAGGAAGGGATAATCTTAGAATGGATTTAAACTAGGCTGGAATTTTACTGAAAATGGATCTGTTTTTCAAACCTGAAAGTGACCTATAATCAGTCAAGTGCCGGAGGTCTGACTGAGCCTGTTTCAAGGCAAAGGTAGAGAAAACTGAAGCGTGCCCTTCTGAGCTTAGCCCACGGATATACTGGATACAGCAAAATCCTGTTCCTACACTCCATGAGTCTGTGGATGATTCAGGAGGCTGACAAGCCTGAGACCCTTGCACATCTTTGACGTTGTTCATAACATCTGCAGATGCAGGAGATCCTTCTGCTTCACGGGCCCTTACCTGCTCCATCAACACAGCCTCTTATCTCTCCAACCAGATGTGGGAGACGACAGCTCTGCCGTCTTCCATCTCTGCGTTCGCCTCCTTGACGACTCTCGCAGCCCCAAATGCCAGCCGAACGGCTTTGCAGAGGGAAAAGGAGAAGATGGTCCCTTTTCCTGCCTCCCTCTTTCTCCTTTCCCAGTGCACCCCACACATGCTCCACGTGGGAGAGCAGTCACCTCAGGTTCAGAGAAGATCAGCCCCCGACGCTGAGTCCGCACCCCCCTCTCGGGAGCCCTCTGTTCCACGCAGGCCTTGCCCCACCTGGAGGCACAAAGTGTCCAGCCCCCCTTTCCTCCCCGCTCACCGATGCTCTTCTTAATTCCCTCTTCCACCTTCCTGGCACCTGGAGTGCTTTCACTTATCTCAAGGAGTATCATGTAATTCTGAGAAAGTCTCTAGGCCAAATCAAATTTTAAAGCACTTGAATTTCAACAACAAATCTATGTTTTGCGGCATTTCAATGAGGGTGGTATACCCCCGGTATACTAGTTTGTGTTAAGACACAGGTGTACATTCCCATTTGTTTATATTGTTATTTCTTGCAAATTAAAAAAAAAAAAGTCGCATTGTCTGAGGACCTCACTCAAGTGTTGCAGAAAGGGGTCTTTAGATGTTCTGGGTATCACAGAGATGGGTGGTAGCTCAGTGAGTGGAATGGAGCTGGAAGGGGGCTGGGAGGAACAAATAAGGCCTTTGTTACATCATGGGAAATATTTCAGGGTTTGATCGGAATTTGCTGCCCCATAACTTTTAAAACTTAGTGCGTTATACATGGGAAGTGTTGTTCTAAGGACTCTGTTCACATAATTTTGTTCTGTATGTGCAACAGCCTTATAAAATGAGCACGACTTTACAGGTGAGGAAACGGAAGCTGAGAAAGCTCTTCCAAGCAATGGTCTGCAGATGCAAATAATTCTGAAACCCTCCATACTGGGAACTCACCCTAGAGATCTTTCCATAACATGTCATTCTTTTTTTTTTTTTTTTTTCTTTAGCGAAAATGTAAAAATATTTCTGGTGAGTCTATCTTCCTTCATCGGGGGGTGGGGGGTGGGGGTGGAAACATTGTGTAGGGTAAAGCTACCTTTTATTTAGCATCTTCTATAATCGGCAACTTTACCTATGTGACTTCTAAGCATCTCAACTGCTCTGGAGTCAAGTGAAAGTGTGCTGGACCCAGCTCGTACCAGCTCGAGAGTTGATTGTTAAATGTTCAGGGCATTTTCGGAACCAGTTAATTAATATTATCATCATTAAATAGTAAATTATATACCCTTATATTGAAAATAAATTGTGTTCAAAAGAAAAGTAATAAACATAAAAAACCCATGACTTCCTAGTTATTTTAGTATGCTTTACAGTAAATAATACTCTTGAGGTTATTTCTTTTTTTTTTTGCTTTTTTAAAATTTTATTTTATTGTAGTATAGATGATTTATAATGTTGTATTAGTTTCCTGCTGTACAGCAAAGTTATTCATATATATATATATATATCATATTCTTTTCCATTATGGCTTATCAGAGGATACTGAATATAGTTCCCTGTGCTATGCAGTAGGCCTTGTTGTTTAGTTATCCTATATATAATAGTTTGCATCTGTTAACCCCAAACTCCGACTCCATCACTGTCACCTTTCTGCTGCTTTAATCTAATCTTCATCAAAGAAAGAGATAGCAACCATTTACTGCTTCTACTTAGCAATGGTCAAACCTCAATGGTTATCCCAAAGTCTCTGTGTGACTCCCCCATGGCTTCCTCTCCCAATGTTTGAAAAGAAAGAGGACACTGAAAATAAAATCATAGAAGATGCTTCCTTGTTTTTAAAATAAGGACTCTCTATAACTTTGAAAAAATCTCATTAAAATTGTGTATACGTAAAATATGACAGGCATCTAAAAGAACTTGAAAATCTATATGTATAGTTTGAAGGAACAATAACAAAACAAGCACCTGTGGACTTTATATCTTCTGCTTTGGGTCAAGCTGGAGGAAAGGAGCCCGATTTGTCCTCTCTCCTGAAACAATCACCGTAAAAAGAGAAACATATTTGAAAAAAACACAACTGGACAAGAAGCTGGACATCAGAAAACAAAGGACTGTGATCTGTAAGAGACAGGGAACAAATGAGGTGAGCCTTAAACTCGTCCCAGCTTGCTGTGTGGAGAGAGGAAGAAGACAGGACTGTCCCAGAGGACACTCTGGACTGGGGAGATGGAGATGGTGTCTGGGGAGACCAAGGTGGTCAGAGTTCACAGAACAAAGCACTAGAGCATCCCACAAACACATAGGACCCAGAATTAAAAAGTGATTTCGTTCACAATCAAGCAACTGAGAACACATCTAATCAAAATATATACTTAATTACTCACTATTAAACTGTTAAAACTATTGAGAAAATTTAAAGAATACCCAAACGAATGGAAAGATACACCATATTCATTCATTGGAAGACTCAATATTTTTAAGATGTCAAGACCACTTCACTATCACCGGCATGACTCAAAAAAGAAAAAGGGAAAATCGACAACTTTTAAAAATGTTTGGCAATATCTACTAAAGCTGGCCATGTGCATGTATATTACCCAGCAATGACACTCTTACAGATTCGTGTAACTAAAGTGCATATATATGTTCACCAGGTGTGTATTGGAATATTCTAGGAACTATTCATAATAGCCCAAAACTCCAAACTACGCAAATGTGTATCAACAGTAGAACATACAAATAAAATGGCGTATATCTCCACACTGGAAGGCTGCACAGCAACAAGAATGAACAATCTAAAACTACATGTAACAAACGGAAGAAACATAAACACATAAGATTGATAGATACATGACATAAAAGAAGCTATATACTATGATTTAACTTGGTTAAATACATATACACAAAATTAGTCTGTGCAGTTAGTTTGGGTGTAAGTGACTAGACGGGAACATGAAAAGTCTTCTGTTTCTGCTGTAACTCTGTTTCTTGATCTGAGTGCTGGGTACATGGGTGTTTTCAGTGTGTGGAAATTCATGGAAAGGTCCACTTTATGTGAACATTTCTATATGTATGTTATAGTTTAATAAAAAGTTTTAAAAGTATTTGGCATCCAAAGTATCAGCTTTGTACCACTCTGTAGAAAATGCTACGGTTCTACAACTCTAAAATTAGAAAATGTTTCATAGCCAGAGAAAATAAGTAAATAGACATAGAACGATCTTCTAAATAGTGTATTTTAAACTATTTGCTGCAATAGTTGGTACACCGACAAACACAAGTTCACAAACCTACTTCTGTTTTTTGGCAGCCCATTTTCTTTTTACAAAATTGCTTCTTTTAATTAAAAACAAATAAAATACTTACCATAGAAAATTCCAAAAAACATAGAAAGGTAAAGGTAAGATTATATAGATTATAGAAGTAACTTGTACTAAATACAATATTTCAGCAAATATCATTTCAATTCTCTGTATATATATTGTCTATATTTATAATTTATATAGTTCTGGTTCTTTCCTCCAAGTATTAGATGCATACTCTATATTCCATTTTGTGTGCTACTTTTTCATACTAATGGACTATGGTGTGAATACTTAAATGTAATTAAAAATTTTTTTCTAAGCACAATTTTAATGAATATATAAATATCCATCATAATAATACGTTCAACTTTAGTTGTCTGTTTTATTATTTGAGAGCATTAATTTGCTTCCAAATGTTTTGTTTTTGTAAAGAACATGGCAATGAACATCTTTGCACATAAACCTTTATTAAATACTGTTTACTTAGAATAAATTTATTAAAGACAAATTATTAGGTTAAAATATGTAATTTTTCCAAGATTCTTCAATAAATGTATATTGTAAAATGATTTTTGAAGACTTTGGACCAGTACACATTCTCAGTAACTAGTGTTACATTCCCTCTTTGATGGTTAGTGAAGGAGACCATGGCCTCTGACCTTGCGAATCACATGACCAGCGAATGGACAAGATCAAGACAACCACAGGGACACTAGCTCCTTTGCAAATGGGACAAATATCTCGACATTCAATGATTACAAATCTGTCCATCACAAATATCAATTGGGTAAATGCTGAATAACTCAAATGAAGAGAGAAGTTAAAGGTGGAAATTATCCTTTAGAGACACTATTTAGCCTATTTTGTTCTGAATCTCCACATTTTTTTCAATTATTTTTCCGTATCCGTTGATTTTTTCCAACTTCACGTTTAAATCTTCATCTTACCCAGTCATTTCCCTATTTTTTATAAGCAAGTGCTGATTTTCTCCTTTTTGATAAACCTGATAAATCACGACAGAGAAAATACAAGCAAATATCTGAGAATAGTGTGAGGCGGTGTAAAGAAAATAAAAGGACACCGGAAGCAGAAGTGTTGGAGCCTCTGGCAGCATCTTCCAGGCCCAGTGCTGAGGACCACTTCCGGTTGCTCACCTGCTCCGAGGGAGGGGGTTTCATCTCCACTCCCTCTCGCTGCTCCAACTTCACATCTAAAACCTGGAGTGAAAAGATGTGATTCAGTAGTCTTAAGAAACTGAGTTGGCTCCTTTCTGAGATGCCCTCATCCTGAGCTTTTTCCAGAGTGTGTATTGATAGCCACTGGTCATTTCCATAAGTTGTCTCTAAAATGTGGCTTACAGCCTCAGAAAACTAGAGCTAATTATTTTATTCAAAGAGGCTAGCCTGGTTATAACCAGTGTTGTTAACACCAGCACCTCTGTAGCCAAAAATAAACAGGAGGTAGTTTTATTCACAGCTTTTATTTAGAATTATTTTTCAATTGTTTTTTTCTACCTAAAATACTAGAAATCCTTTCTGAGAAACTCACCCTGATGCCCAATTTCTTAAGTTATATTATAGCTTCAAAATGGCTGGTCCTTTGCCTTAATTGATCTCTGATCCCAGCACCGACTCTCAGTTTGGTACCCAGTGGGTGCTCAGTAAACATGGAACGGCATTTAATTTAACCCAGTCATTCTCAATACCTTACAGTGGAAAGTTAACTCTAAACACCAAGGAATAAGAAAACATTTTCAACTTGGTTTCATACAGGTACTTTAAAAAATGTTAATGGTCATACTGGAATTCCAGTCTAAATTATAATTTTTGGAACTTTAATATAATGTACTATCAATCTGGTAGTATCTGTATGATGAAAAACCACCTGCAGGTAATGTGTTCTCTAGCATCTATGGCATTAATATAGTCTCTTTAACCTCTATCAGGGTACATTTAGCATCTCCTCCAGGGAGAAGATGTAAATGCTTTCTCTTTCCCACTCTGTCTCCCTAAGAACATGCCAGTGCATAATAATGATGATGTTAGCACTTGTGATACAGTCATCAGCTCTAAAGGGATTAGTAACCAAGGAAAAGTCATCTCTAAATGAATTCTAATAGAAATCACAAACAATAAATTAAAATAAAGAGAAGGAAACAAACAAAAACCTTCTATAATAAGATCCAGAGTTGGGAAAGTGTGATGAACTAACTTTAACTGATTTTCCTCCTTAAAGGTTCAGACTTGGAAAAGAGTAATCCAAAGTGAAAAATATTATAAAGAAATGAGATATGATGCAATTTATATTAATACTATGCCTGCAGATTTCAGGTCTGAGGCAGCATCTTAAGACATGGAGGAGCACATGTGTCTCAAAGCGAGTTGAAAGGGCGGGGATAAGACCAAGTTCAACAGGTCGCCATAGCACTGCCTCATCTAAGCCAGCCTTCAGCTACTTCACCTCCATGTGCCACCACTTGTTCTTAATTTCTGTCCTCTCCCTCTCAGGATGTGACATTTCCTGGTTAGCTACTCACATTAGACCCTAACTGCATCCCTTCCAAGAAGCTACTGCCTACTCCACCACCTGGCCACTCTGTTTCTCTGCATGGCCCTTGAATGTTTCTGGTTTTGTCCTGACATGCCCTCTCATCACCATGGCAACACATAGATGACCTAAGCATCATGAAAATAACATTTAAAGACTAGGGCATTCTGTGTATAACCCCACGTAAGAAACAAAGGAATCTTCCATATACCTTTTTTTAATGTTATCCTTCCTTTGCATTTTTAACAGGTTAATTTATCTATAAAATATTTGTAACAGAGTTGTGTTATGTGCTAACTGATATTGTACCCTACTAGCAAGATAACAAGTTAGCCTGCTACAGTTTTATGGATGCTGGCAGAAGACAGCCTGGTTCAGAGACAAACAGCTTGATTACTCATAGCAATAGCAGTAGCCAGAATACCAGCAATATAGGCCAGTTTCCTGAGCCCCAATTCCACAGTGTGATGTGAAGGAAACCAGGTGATGCTTGTGGGTTGTGTTACAGCAAAGAACCCAAGGTTAGGGAACCCCAAACTTTTATAATTGAGAATAAGCCTATCTGCCCCCTTTGCCCTGGAGGAAGAAACTATCTTTATTATAGAGGACAGCAAACAAATCTGCCCTTCGATTTGGAGGAAGACACTACTTTTTTCTTCTAAGACTGTTGTCAGTGCAAACATTCTTAGGAAGATAATCTAGAACAAAGGCAATCAGTACCTCAGCTCACAAAGCAATCAGAAATATGAGACACCCATAAAAAGTTGCCTCCTAACAGTGAGGTACCAAGAGCAGGGCAGATGGGAGAGGTCTGCCCTAGAGCATTCAATAAAGGTAGCCAGCAATTCTAAATAATGTCATTGATAAAATATTCCTTCCTGAAACAAAACAAAAACTTTTGTTGCTCTAAATTTACACGTGCTACAATTATAGTTGAGTTTTGAGCTTTAATCTGTGTGTAATACTCAAATTAGCACATATTATTATTTATCCTTAAATACAAATTTTATATATATATATATACATATATAAGTTAATTTGAGGAAATTCCAGTTATACAACTAATCTCCCAATACATAAGGACTCAGTTATATGTCTATATTTAAAGGGTAATTTTGCAACAGTTTAGAGTAATTTGAGGTCACTCAGGGTGCAGTTGTATTTCCAACCCATGAAGGACTATATATCTCAGTGTTTAAACAGTTAATAGCACAATGATGGTAAAAGATGAAGAACTAGAATTTGAATTACTTCAATTCTGCCATTCTATGTGACTATTTAGAGTTTTTAATTGTGTTTAAATTATTTTCCTCTGCTAAAATCAATCCTTGGGAGAAAAATGTTGAAATTCTAGAATTTATTGTAAAATGAGAGTTTACAAATTATTATCAATGTATCCTTACATATAAAACTTTTCCTAATAAACTGAGTATCTGTCACTTTCTGAGAAAGAAGGTTTTTTAAATTAAAATTAATAAAAAGTGTTCTTTGATGAACTGTAAGTGAAGATTAATTGACAAATCTACTTATACCATCCAATGAAATGAATATGCAAAAAAATCAATTGTAACAAAATCATTGACAAATTTATAAAAGATAAGCTTTGAAACAGAAGCTGTAATTTTGTTACTCATTACTGTGACAGACCATTATGTAGGTACAGGTTAACCCCCATTTCAAAAAATTTATTGTAATTGAAGAGTATTAAACAATGTGTTTTTTTCCCTTTTTTGTACTTTAAAGTTATTTTATTTTAATTCAACAATTTCACTGGCATGATTATATACATGGAATTGAGTAAAAGAAAAATGTCACTGTCTACATTTCTTTTGTGGCCATTTATATGATTTGTTTCATTTTATGATTGTTACTGAACAGTTTTATTGTATAGAGGAGAGAGATAATAAAATATATATACTTCTTCTCTGGATGTCAAAAAGCTTGGCACCACCAACAATGAGCGTCACAGAGATTATGACCAACCACTTCTCTAAATAAACAGAACTAGGTCTTGCATCTTAAAGAACAAAATTAAAAGTGACTAAAAATCATAAGGTTGCTATATTCAGACCAGCACTATTTACAGTAGCCAAGACATGGAAGGAACCTAAGTGTCCATCAACGGATGAATGGATAAAGATGTGGTACATATATACAACGGAATATTACTCGGCCATTAAAAAGAATGAAGTAATGCCATTTGCAGTAACATGGGTGGACCTAGAGATTATCATACAAAGTGAAGTGAGTCAGACAAAGAGAGACAAATACCATATGATATCATTTATATGTGGAATCTAAAATATGACACAAATGAACTTACCTATGTACAGAAACAGACACACAGACATAGAGAACAGGCTTATGATTGCCAAGGGGGAGGAATGGATTGGGAGTTTGGGGTTAGCAGATACAAACTATTATATATAGGGTGGATAAACAACAAGATCCTACTGTATAGCACAGGGAACTATATACAATATCCTGTGATAAACCATAATGGAAAAGAATAAGAGAAAGAATATATATATATATATGTATAACTGAATCACTTTGCTGTACAGCAGAGATTAACACAACATTGTAAATCAACTATAATACAATAAAATAAATTTTAAAAACTCATAGGGTTGGCAGGGACTGTAGTTGAGAGATTACCTTGCAGAGGGTAAGTGGAATTCTGCGGCACACAGATGTGCTGGAATGATCAGGTTGTTTCTTACGATACCTCCGTAAGCCTAGGCTCCTCCTTACGTGAGTTACATTCTATTTCCCTGCTTATCTGTCAATTAGGAGTCCTTGAAACAATCTTTCTCTATACCCTAAGAGTTATATCAGTTACCAAGCCTTTATTGTGTTGTACGTGTTTTATTAGTACATGCCTTATTTCACTTAATTGTCCCAACAATCTCAACATGCAATTATTACACCCATTTTACAGCCCAAATCATTTTACCAAACAACCTCCTTTTGTGAAAGTGAACCAGAAGTGAAAACTGTTCTCTAAAGAGCCCCAGAAAATGCACTGTAGCTTCTACACACGTTAAAACAGATGAGGCAGAATTTGCTAAACTAGTGACTAAAATATGTAAACAAATGATACATACAACTGGTATATCATCTGCCTTCACTGGGCCTATATTTGTTGTTAGAAAAATATACATTACAGAGGAAGTGAATTGTACTTATTATACAGATAGGTAAATTATTGTTATATCAATATTATGTAGATTGGATTTAGACAGTAAAACAAGATCACATGTGCGCTAGATTTCTTCTCCAATCAATTTTCCTAAGTTGGATGTTGTTTTATGAAATCTTTAGCTTATAAATATTTTTATTGTTTCTTTTGTCACGTAGATATTCATGAAATATTATGTATAAAAAACTAAATTTTCATAAATATGACAGTTTTAAGACCCTAGGAAATAAATTTAGTAATTGTGCTATATCAAATTTAATGAAGCATTGCAATTGTCACCTCTTTATGGTAGCGTGAAATTTACTCCAACATGGTGGGAAGAGGAGATAGGCTGATTTTTGCCTCCCCCGCCTACCCCTTTTTAGTGAAAAGAAAGAAACAGGTATTTTTCTTCAAGTGACTGGAAATTACAGGATAAAATGTAAAACACCTGCTAATATTTATAGGACCTAGATTGCTTGATCTAAATAAGAACATTAAGAATTCAATATGTCTCCCCAATGTACAGAAAAATAAACAAATAAGGAAAGAATAGTTCCAAATGTTATTCTACCACATTTCCCTTATATTTTATCTTTGATTGCATTACTTAAAATAGAAACAATGGTAAAAATAAGTCAGTAATAGAAAGGATTAGAAACCTTAATATGTGAGTAAACACTGCTGGAACTCTTCAATAAGTAAAGAGTAGCTATATATATAATTGGGTATTAAAGATAAACTCTACTTTGTAAGGAATTTATCACAGTGTTTTAAGGCTCTTCTTGCCCAATTTAATGTGATTTTTACCTCTTTCTAATGATATAAATAATCAATAGTGAGAGAGGAATAGATCTATTCTCAGTCTTGGGGTTAGACAACCTTTGGTCAGTCATCTCTCAAA
Source organism: Delphinapterus leucas (assembly GCF_059928025.1). NCBI lineage: Eukaryota > Metazoa > Chordata > Mammalia > Artiodactyla > Monodontidae > Delphinapterus > Delphinapterus leucas. The sequence goes on along the minus strand of NC_143140.1, from coordinate 15,148,799 downwards.
ACCCTTTGAAAGGTTCTGAGCTCTCAGGCAAAGATGTAGACCCCCAAGAAAACTAAACAGAAGAGGAGAAAGGTGATCAGTTTCATACTCTCATTAAGATCCTGTGCAGGGCTTGGCTGCTGGAATAATCCTCGTGGCCTGATTTATTTAGAACCCTCTCTCTGGCACACACACACACACAGCCCAGGAAAGACCGATGCAGAGGAAGAAAAAAAGTTTGCTAGATCCACAGAAGTTCAGACTGGAGAAAGAATGTAGGACTCAAGGTAATTTGTAGACAGTCCCAAATCTCTCTAGACCACTTGGAAATATACTTGCCTGGAAAGCGTTATGGGCTGAATTGTGTCCCCCACCCAAATTCATATGTTGAGGTCCTACCCCCAGGCCCTCAGAATGTGAATGTATTTGTAAGTAGGGTCTTTATAAAGGTAACTGAGTTAAAAATGACATCATTGGGGTGGGCCCTAATCCAATATGACTGGTTCTTTTAAGAGTAGGATATTAAGACACACACACGCACACACACAGAAAGAAGACCATGTAAAGACACAGGGAGAAGAACCATCTCCCAGCCAAGGAGAAAGGCCTTGGAAGAAACTAGCTCTGCTAACCCTTGATCCTTTAATTCAACGAATGTTTTTTGAGGCTCTGACATGCACTTTGCTGAGTTTTCAGGCTACATAGGTGAACATGATAACAAGTCCTTCAACATTACCATCCTTGTAATTTTCACACAATGCCATGTTGCGGGCAGTGAAACCCCAGCACTCTGTTTGTAACGACTGGGTCCCAGGAAGCTGCCTTCCCTCTCATGTTTGTTCTGGAGCTTCTTCTCCTAATCCCTTGTTTGAATTATCCACAACCTCAAGCAGCAGCCCTGAAAGCTTTCTGATTTTTAAACATCTGCACAGATGTTCACCCCACTAATAAACAAGGAAGTGCAAATGGAAAACAACAGTAAGATGCAATCTTTTAACCCTTCAGCTATGCAGAGTTGGAAGGTGCAGGTTATGTCTAAATTATCTACAGAAATATTTTCAGAATATATCAATATTATGGTAGTGTTCCTTGAAATATTATAAATGATTCACAGCCACGAGGAATTTTATTTTGCAAATTCTAAATTAAACAAAGAAAACAGGTATTTTTACTGCACTACTTCTCAGAGTTGTTATCTACAAGTGTGTTTAAGAATCTCTACAGCAGTAGTTATCAGTGTTAACTACACCTTAAAAATCACCCAGGGAATTCTTAGGAATTCTGATGCCAGGGTCTGACCCCCAGAGATTCTGATTTAATTGGTATGATATGTGCCACAGGCATCAGGATTTTTAAAGTCTCCCTGGGTGAGTTTAATATGCAGGCAAAGTTGAGAAGCTCTGTGCTCTGCAGAAGGAAAGAGACAGGGTTTTGCTGCTGTGAGGCTGAGTGAACAATCACCTCGCAGCATCTTTGAGAATACCGTTATGTTTCATGACATGAATTAGAGCAAGGTCTTCTCTAGACTGGAAAGGAGGATATTGCAATTTCAACAGTTGATGACACTCTTTCTAGTGGCCCACACTGGAGGCCACTTCTCTTACCTTTAGACTTATCAGATGCATTTAATATTGTTGATAATGGGATTTCAATACTTGATTATGATTCCTGCTACATCTGCATGTCCAAAGCAGTATAACATTCAAAAGCTGCAGATGGTCCAGGACTTTTATTGCTTAAGGGACCAACATGCTTGAGTATAAATCCATTACACTGCTACAAAAGACAGAGATTGGATTATTAACAGGCATTCACTGACCAACGCGGCTCAGAGATTTAGTAACAACTGGTCATTCTATCATTCATCTGTCTAGTTAAGCCACTGAAATTAAAGATCCCCACCTCCCCTACCCCCTTACCCTATGTTCCAACATTTTAATAGCCAAGCAGACCACTAAAGAAAGAGGACTCATAAATTCTGCTTAAGAACTCCTTCACGCTCAAGTTCATTTCCTCAAGTCTTGCAATTCCCAGTATACTGTGAGCACAAAAACAGAGGTGTCACCTCCCTGTCCTTTTATGGAGATAACTTCTCCAGCCACATCTGCTTACTCCAATCCTTCTCTTCCTCTAATCTCCCCCATCTCTATGAATGATGCCAACAGCTACTCAGTTGATCTGGCTGAAGTCATCTTCGATTTCCCTCTCTCAGACATAATTCCAACATCCAATTCATGACCACAGTCTCTACTCTCAAACATAACTGAAAGTTCCCTTTTCCTCCAAGTTCTCTTTTTCTCCACCACTAAAGCTTTAGTCCATGCTACCACCTTCTCTCATCTGGACCACTTCTCCAGGCTTTTACCCTGTGCATCTCCTCCCCAGCCCATAAACTACATAAAAGCTATTTTTACTTTTATTCTTCCATTTAATACATATTTATTTTGAATGTACTATGTGATAGCAATAAGTACTCTCTTTGGTCTTGGGGATACACTAATGACCAAAACAAACCAACATATCCTACCCTAGAGGAGATAATATTCTAGTAGGGAGCTAGAAAATATACTAGATAAAGAAGTAGCATATACTGTACATTAGTGATAAGTGTATGAAAAAAATAAAGCAGAGAAAGAGGGATATGAAATGTTGGAAAAGGAGGAGGGAGGTAAGGGTGAAATTTTCTGTAGGATCTCAGGGAAGTCCCTTTTACCAAGATGACTGACATGATCCTTTTGAGGAGTAATTCATATCATATCACTCTCCTGCTTCAAATCTTTTATTGGCTTAATTTAAAATAGAATAAAAACCAAACACCTCAACCACTAAAGCTTCTCCTACTGCTGTAATGCCCTCTCGTGCTCTGCCCTCATTTTCTGTGCTCCAGCCAAACTCAGCTGCTGCTGATGTTCACAGAGATGACTAGCTTTCTCCTATCCCCATGCCATCATGTAGGTTTTAGAACAAAAATTCAACTCTTCATGTTAGATCACTTTCCCCCTCTACCATCAACTATTCTGTTTCAGTACCTTTTTATGATTTTTTATCATCTTCTGAAGTTATTTATTTGGTTGTTTGTCTACATGTTTATTATCCATAACTCCCTGAATACTGAAACAAATTGTAAGCTCTGTGGAATTAGTTGTCTCCACAGGTCAGCTTCTCTAGGAGACAGATGATGAAACCCAGATTTGCGTGCAAAGGGTTTACTGGGGATTGCCCTTTGGAACATGTACGGGGATCAAAGAAAGCAAAATTTGGCAGAGGGAGAACTTGAACTGCGGTGCAGTTGGTACCATGGACAGCTCTGGAGTTGAGTTGACCTTCAGAGACATGGCAAATCAAGGCAAGGGGACCAGAACTTCATATTTGCATTGACCAGTGCTTGCATGAAGGCTCTCTCCAGAAAGCATAACCTTGGGTGAGGTCAAAGGCAGTTCTCATATAGGAACATAGCTCTGGAAGCCTCAACAACCAACATCCCAGAAGTGAGTGGAATGAGCTGCCCCACCCAAAGGGGATCTAGATAGTACACTCCAGCTTCCACTGGAGTCCACCCCTTGTAGCACTCAAATTCCTGTTTCACATGTTATGCTTGCCATGAAAACAAGACTTCCAGTATTCTAATTGGTCTCTTCCACTAGGAACTCAAAAAAAGAAAATTAGTAGGACAAGCTACAGTCCCTTGCACCACAGCTGACCTCAGGGTTACAACCAATGTTCAACATTTACCTCTTTTACTACCTATTTCTAGGTTCTGTTCAGCTTTGGCCAGTGCTGCTGCTGGGCTACATGGTTGGGTGATCCAGACGTCATCCCTCAGAGGTCTGGGCCCTTAACCAGCATGGCCTAAGGAGATTCTGGTTGCTGCATTTTTCCATTTGCCAACAAAACTGGTCAGGAGACTACCAAGATCATTGCCAGTGAAATACCTGAGTGTCAGACACATCATTCACTGACCTCGTTGTGAAACAGAAGCCTTATTTCATCCTAACTATCAAGGTCTACTACCCTTAACATTATGGTGACTCCTTCCTTGACTGCTAGCTTATTGACCAAAGGAACCTGAAGCAATTGGGCATCTGTACTGGCTTCAAGTTTAAAATGACTCTTGCTGTGTCCTATGGTAGAAGTATTCCTCTTCTGAGCACCAGAACCTCTAGGCATTTGGTGCCCAGGATTGCAGGGTTAAGAGGCACAGAATCCCCAACTTGATTAAAGAGTAATGGCAAGTGGAGCCCCATTCCACCCCTTGGGTCTCAGACCCATGTATTCTACACACGGGGGACACAGCACCATTAGATGCTCAATGATTTAGAGTGTGCACTCCCTCTTGGAGGATGGAGCCCCATTTTTACAGGTTATAGTCACCAAGCTGGAACTTGGCCACACTTTCCAAAGCCATCACTCTATCAGGTCAACAGCTTCTGCCTGGGGCACCATATGATGGAGCCAGTGGACACCATGGTCATTTGCCCATGGCCAACCTCTTTGTTATCAAATGGGTCCTGTGGTCTCATGTAACATTAAACAGTTTCCCACATTGTTAGACTAAACACTGTAATCTTGGTGCTGTCTGCACCTCGAAGGCATGAAAGGCAGACAGATACCTGATATACCTGTCAATTTAGTCAAGATGAATTGCCATCTGTAGAAGGGTAAAAGGGTTCAATGTCATCAACTTCCACCAGGTGACTAGTTGGTGTCCTCAAGGGATGTTGCTTACCTCAGGAGCCCAATGATGGTCAGTGCTGTTGGTTTAGCATCAGCAACTTCTGTGTCAACTTCAGTGTGAGAGTCCACAAGGCTGAGTAGCCTCTACCCCTGTACCAGGGTACTCTCTTCATGCTCCCGTGGTGCTAACACTGGGGTGACAGAGGTTGTGTAATGACAACAAACTGAGTCATTCTGTCTTTTTAGAGATTAAGTGTCTTTGAAGTTTATTAATATGTGATACAAAGATCTTCACACTCTGTACCCTCTTACCTTATTTATGCCCAATAACAGATACAGTACTTCTGTATTATGACAGAAGTACTGTGATTGTATTATGTATTATTGTATTATGATTGCTCCTAGGCACACATAACCTTACAGAACCCAACTGGTAATGTGTAGCTATGGTCACATGGTCACTGGTCACTGGTCCCGGGGTCAGGCACTCTGTCTCTGTCAGGATGCAACAGCATTCTAGGAGCGGATTTTTGAATGGCTTGATATTTTCTGCTGGTGCTGGCACGGCCTTGTTCTACAACCCTAGGGGTCTATGTTATGATCCTACTATCTGGGGATTGCTATGAACTCCACATGGCACCCTTCCCACCAAGTTACCTCTAACAGCATGGGGTCTGCTGTGTCCCATGGCCCAAGTGACAGTGACACTTTGAGTGCAGCCAGTAACTCCTGGATCTCTTTCCTCCTCTGGGCCCACTAAAAGCTGTAAGCCTTCCATGTCACTCAGTAAACGGGCCTGAGCACTATTCCTAAGTGAGAAATAGGCTCCCTCCACAATTTGAGAGCCCAAGGAAACCTACTGCCTGTTACGCGATGGTCTTAGGTATGGGAAGTGAGAAATTCAGCAATATGTTCTTTAATTTGTAGGGGAATATTTCTCCATGCCCCAGACAACTGAAAATCATACATTTCACTGATATCATGGGCTCTGACACTTTGAAGACTTTATCTCCAACCCTCTGGAGCACACAGTCTTACCAAACCCTTCAACATACTTGCCAGTTCTGGTTCTTCTGTTTTCATTGACATGAAGTCATCAATGTAGTTGACTGGCAGACATTCAATGGGTTGTCCGGATGGTCCAGGTGCCCTTGAACTATATCCTGACAGAGGATGGGAGAAGTAACAAGGGCAAGACTGTAGGTGTAGGTGCATATTCTTTTCCATTCCATGTGAATGTGAACTGCCCCTGGCCTTCCCTCTGGATAGAGATGGGGAAAAATGCACTCACCAATTCAGTACTGGCACTACTGACATTTTGGACAAGACATTCCATCTTTGTTGTGGAAGTCTGTCCTGTACATTCTATGATGTTACTAGTATCTCTAGCTTCTCCCTACTAGACGCCCATAGCTCCACACTAGTCATGACAATAAAAATGTCACCCACCCTCAGCTAGGAACCACTGTCCTAACTCAACTGCCATATTTAAAATTGAAGCTGCAGATGTAAGCTATTATATATAGAATAGACAAACAACAAGGTCCTACTGTATAGCACAGAGGACTATATCCAATAGCCTATGTTAAACCATAATGGAAAAGAATATAAAAAAAGAATATATATATATATGTGTAACTGAATTATTTTGCTATACAGCAGAAAGGGACATTTTAAATCAAACATACATCAATAAAAATGCATAAATAAGTTAAAAAGCTAAATAAATAAATAGATAGCTAAAGCTTAAGCTATGTTAACCTGTTCTAGCAAAGACATCATAACTGGCAGAGCAGTTATAAATGGGTCTACTGTTTACTTGGTTAAGTTTGCGGTAGTTCACTGCTGCTCTCCAGGATTTGTGTGATTTATACAGGGGCCAGATGATGAATTAAATGAGGATATGATGGCAACTCCCTGCCCCCTGCATTTTAAGGTCCTTATGAGTGACACAAATCCCTGCCATTTTTTTTTAGCATGCAATATTGTGTTGCATACACTGTCTTAACTTGGGGATGGGGATGGGTGATGGTGTGATCAGAAGTTTCTACTTGGCTCCGATGATAGCTCTTATTCCACAGGTCAAGAAATCAATGTGGGTTTCTAGCAATTACAAAATACATCCATTCTAATTATACATTGGGGAACCAAGGAAATGATCGTTGGGTGGGTGAGTGGACACATGGAGCCCATGTTGAGCTGAACCTGAGCCAATATTCCATTCATTACCTGTTGCTCATGCACCTCCTACTCTAACAGGAGAAACAGGATGACAAAATTTGGGTAGGTCTCTGAAAATTTGATTTGTCAAACCAAATCCAGTATTCAATAGTCCTCCAAATGTCTAACAGTATCTTTTCATTAATGTGTGGTAACTTCAGTACAGGGCTGCAGGTCTTCTGGGAAAAAGGGAAGCAGGAATAATTATTGTATGCAATGGCCACGGTGTTGCAGGGACTTCCCTTCTAGAAACCCAGCCTCTCCTTCAGGTGTGGCGTCTACATCTGAAAACTGGATCAAGTCCAGAAACTGGCCATGAGGTTGTAATGTTTTATTGGGGTGGCTGGCTTGGCCCCTTAAACATCCATCTTTTCTTCCTTTTGTTTGTGTAGATTAAACAAAATCCTTGTTGGGTTCCCATCTACCTTACTTCTGGGATTATTGTATTTTCTTGAACATCCCCATAGCTTCGTGTAAACCAGGCTCTCTTGGATGGCTTCCTGTGCTCGCTGTTTGTTACAATGATTGTGCAGTTGTGCTTACCTTACTTTTGAAAGGTAAGGACCATCACCTGGACTCTAATATTCAGGACTCTATCCTCCCCTTTTCCTCCCCAGGGTCACAGTTCTGTCGACCCTATGGTCGGACCTGGCCACAGGAAGCAGGCTCCTTTGAGTTCTCAGTGACGCCAATGCCCCTCACCAATGCGTCCCTTATCACTTTGGTGAGCAGGTCGTCTGAGCTTCCTGCATTATACTGCCAGCTTGCAGGTGTTTAGCCCCTGAGCATGCCCACTTCAACGAGCCTTTGGATTCCCATTCCTGTCATGACAATTCCGGTACTTCTAATGCTGTTATCATAGATCCTTGCTTTCTCCAGACTCTGAGGATTTCCATCCCAGCAATATGTTAGTACCAACTCCCAAGGTTCTTCCTTCCTAGAGTGCTAAATCCTGTGTAATGGGCAATGGCCTCCATATCAGTAAACTCTCCTTCACTCAGCTTTCTCTTCTGTCTCTTCTAATCTACTATGCTCAGAATACAGGCGCCTGTATACTCTCCAGCTTCTTTGACTACATGTTGGCTGAGTCCCACAGTTCCTTCAGGACACATATATATATATTTTTTCCTCTTAGCACTTTCCCAGCTAGCTATATGCTGTGATTTAGTTATTGTTCTAAGGGGAGGTAGGGTTACATCCTGAGAGAACATGGATGCCCTGCAAGACAGAGACCTTTGCATTGTCTTCAAGAAGTGGGGGAGGAGTGGGCCACCTCAGCAAAGAGCATAGGAACATCCCAGTGGGTTCAGGGATTTAATATTTTCAAGTGCTTCTAGCTAAATGTCCCTTTCCATGGCTCAGATTCTCACCTCACTTCAACCAGGGTCTTCATAATAGATTTGTTGAAGTTGACAAGTCAACACCGTTGTGATTGTTACTATCCTTATAATTAAGTTTCGGACCTGATGTCTCTCAGCTTTTTTCCACTTTCAGACTGCAATTGATGAAAATCTCTGTGCAGGCTGCCAAAGGGGCCCTTTGGCTTTCACATCCTGCATTAAATTGATGGTTAATTGTACTGATCCTTTCCATTGTCTTTCTCCAATACATTTATTGACCATGAACGATAGATATTTAACTCCCTAGTCCTTATAATTGCTATCTCTCCTTTACCTCTCAAACACTTGAGAGATCGAACCTGCCAGTGCAGTTCCCTACACTGGTATCTCACCCCAGGTCGCAACTGGAGGAATTTTGAACTGCATGTGTGGGGCTATCCATCGTCATCATGAGTGGTAAAGTCTTCCTGGCCAGTCAGACTATTGATTGCCAACTCCAAAATATGCTTCCTAGGATTCCAACTGACATTTCTCAAGTCCCCAGGATACTGGCTCTGAAACTTTGAGATACTGAGGAAGAGCTTGCTGTGAGTACTCTTGGAGTACTACTTGGAGGGAGCAAGGGAAGCAGAATTGGGCAGGAAGAGAACCTGGGCTGCACTGAGTGACAGCACCCCGCGGCTGATCCCACATGAAGTTCCAAGACGGAATGACTATTCACAGATGTCCCAAATTAGCGCAAGGGAGTCGGGCCTTTGCACCCCTTTGTACCCCATGTCTACTAGTCATTGAATGTGGGATGCTTGGTGGGGAGTAGATGCAACTTTACATAAAGCTGCTTCCACTCATGGAAATTTCTGGAAAAGGACACAGCTGTGAGCTGTCTGCATCTAACATTTCCAGCAGCTGGGGAAATGAGTTCCTCACTCTTGAAAAGCATCTGGACAGTCAATACAGCATCTGCTAGAGTGAATTTCTCATATTCACTATTGTTTCTCTTACAAGAATAAAGATCATTATGGCAGAAAGGCCAAAGTGGAACTTCCTAGAAATGCTCCCTCTTTACCAGCATACTAAACCAAAAATATTCATATCCCTGGAAAACATGCAAATTAGTGCCACCATCAAAGACTTGAAACTGCTAGTGTAGTGATAAGCGTCCCACTCTCCTTTAACCCCCCTGTTTTGTCCATGCAGAAGGTGGGTGGGTTTTGTAGAGTGACTGTGGATTACCATAAAATTAACCAACTGCTAACTCCAATTGCATCTGGTATCCCAGATGTATATGTTCCAAAGCAAATCAGCACAGACTCTGACATCTATTTTGTAGATATGACCTAGAAAAATGTTTTTTCTTCCATACATATATTCAAGGAAGACTAGAAGCAGTTTGCTTTTCCCTTCACATTCTGACACCAGGAATGAGTCCATTCACATACTGTAATGTAATATACAAGAGACCCTGACTCTCCTTACATCGTACCCAATATTTCACCAGCTCCCTCCGTAATTAAAATATGCTAACTGGACCCTGTTAGCTGATGTAATAAGTATTTTAAATGCTTTAGTATGACATATTTGAAGTGTCAGAGATAAACCACACACAAATGTAAGCACGAGCCACCTCAATGTAGTGGTCAAGAGCATGTTGAAATATTTCTTCTAACATAAAAGACAAGCTGTACCATCTTGCACTACCCACCACAGAAAGGAAGAACGATGATTAATGCACTTTTTTTGAATTGAGGAGGCAACATATTCCATGTTCTAATGTGCCAACTTGACACATTTATCAAGTAACTCATAAGTCTTCCAGTTTGGAGTGAAAAGCAGAGCGAGAGAAACTTTGTAGTAAGTCTAAAGGACAGTGCATGCACCCGGGCCCAATGACACAGCAAATCCAAAGATATTCAAAATGCATGGCAAATAGGGTGCTGTATGGACCCTCTCACAAGCAGCTATGAAAGAATCAGACCTCTAGGGGTGCTGATCAAATCTTGGCTGTTTTCTGCATATAACCATTCTTTTTGAGAAACAGCTTCTACCTTATTATTTGGTTCTTGTAGAGATGGAGTACCTAACCATGTGACATCAATTGACTAGTCTACATTGAACGTTATCTGACCTGCCAAGCCTACTGATGGCCATATACAGCTACAATATATCAACAAATGCCTTAGTGTGACATGTGAAGTGTTGGAGATAAACCACACACAAATGTAGGCATGAATCACCTCAGTGAGCACGTTAAGATATTCCTTCTGATGTAAAAGACCAGCTGTGGCCTCCTGTGTAGGCTTGAGCAGGTCCAGAGACCAAGTAGGTTGTATGAGCACAAGTCTCTGACTCTTTGGCACCAAATCCTGCTTCAATGAATCCCTCCCTCAATTGACACTTATGTCCCTTTGGGGGAGTTTCTTATGACCACTTAATGGAGGAGGAAAAATAATGGGTCTAGTTTCCAGATGGTTGTGCTTGAAATGCTGACACCAAATAAGAATGGATATCTGTACTGTTAAAACCCCACTGATCGATGGCCTGAGGGAGAGCACTGAAGGGAAATCTTTCAGGGCGAGAAGCTTTGAGTGGTGTATTTGGTTTTCCACTCTGTCAGGAAATAGATGGTCATAAGTACATATCTGCATGGATTTATAGGTAGCAACTAATGAGTTGGCTGGATGGTCAGGAATTTGGAAAGAACAGCATTGAAATGTGATAATGAAGAGGCAAAAGAGGGCTATCTCAGAACAGGTACAGGAAGTAAGGACTCTTCTCTTTCATATGAATCTTCACCAAAGGGCATCTACTACAGAGAAAGCTTTCCATGATAAGACAGACAAATAACACGCTTTGTGTCCATCATTCTCTTTCCCCAAACACTCAGTCCTTTTCCAGTGGGCCATGTAAAAAGTGACCCTCACTAAGCCTGACCCGGCTCCCACTGGGGGAGAGCACCGTACCGACCAACAGCAGGAATGAACACTGAGACCCTAATACGGCACAGTGCCCGGGGTACGAGGCAGCCTCTCGATTGCAGGTAGGTTATACTGGACCTCTTCCATCATGGAGGGGGACATGGTCCTCACCAAAATACATGCCTGTTCTGGATATATGGTTCTGCCTTCCTTGCCCATCACACATACACCCACACTACAGTCTGCAGAGTTCTAGGATGCCTTACTTACCATTAGGACATTCCAGACAACGTTGTTTCTGATCAAGACGCTAGCACAGCTGCCTGGTGGTCCTTCTTCAAAGGTTTGGGTCTCAGCCTCACAGGGTGAGATGCCCCCATCAGGACCACAACAAATCCTCCTCCGAGGTACGAGTTTCAGCTTTGTGGAACTTCTCGAAGTTTCTAAGTTTTTGTTATTTTAATCTTTTCCCTTGTTCCTTCAACCCTAAGGATGGTAGTTGCTTTCTATAGCTGCTCTTATCGTGGCACTCAAAATTTTGCTTTGACCTTCTCCAGTAAAATATTATCATTTAATCATCTAGCTAACGATTCTTTACACTACATTCCTTCTGTTCACATAACTGATGTAACTTCTGTCTCCTGACTGAGCTCTGGTTGATGCACACAATAAATATTTGTTGAATGGATAGGTACGTGTATTCCTACTGGGACTCTGCCATAAACTTTTCAGGAAAACTGCCCACAGGACTCTTAGTTTGGAAATTCTTATCATCTGGAGTCTTATTTCATTTTTAGATCTAACTTGGAGACCAAAATTTCACGGTTTCACTTCCTTACTGTTCTTTTTGTGATTATCTCTATGTTGGATGAAAGTGTTGTGTTGTCTTCTTCTACAGTTGCTCACCTAAACTAAATGGGAGTTTCTGTTCCATATGAAGTAGCACCCAGAATCTAGAACCAGTAACAGAAATACACTTCTCATCCTTGTGACACTACTGCTACACAGATAAGCCACTATGTCCCAGTATCACTCTCTATATCAGTGTCCACAAACATAGAGTACATTTTGTTACTTAGTGGTAATCAAATGGGCTGCTGATAAATAAATTAATGGAGAGAATTTGGTGCTTAAGCTGCTCAGAACCCTCCATACACCTAAGCATGAGTTTTCCCTTTTTGTAATCTTCCATTAAATGCGATATTGAGAATCCAAGAATAATTTTGAACATAAAAGTTAATATTACACAAATGATTTCATTTGGGTTCAAAAAAAATTTGCTTCCTAACAATCTGACAACACATTGCTGAATTAAATGTGGCATCTCCCTGGCAAATTTACCAGTTTTTAAATCAGAAACCAGAACAAACTGGAATTTAAAGCAACACCATATTAAGTAAGAGAGAGCCGCACACTCCTCTGATTTCTAACCTGTAAGAATAAATTAAATAGAAGCTGGCATTTATGTAAAGCTTAATTGGATGTTTAATTTGCTTCTAAACATCAGATGAAGTCTTTGATATGTGAAAGCTAAGAAGGGGGATCGGAGTTAATGCTTCTTAATCCCATGTAAATTGTTCACAAAGATACAGAGGTAGGAAAATAGTCTGCAGGGGAAAACATGCCAACTGTTTGCAGGTGCAGAATTTCTGCGAAAGAAATGCATCAGCCATCTGAAATGCATTTCCCTGCTTTCTTTTGTGTGAAAGAATTTTCCTTCATTTTGTAATGTATTTTGCACTAATCTTGATTTAAGAATGAGCTTCTTAATAATCACTGACTTTTATTCACTAGGTCTGGTGATCATTGTGAAATTGGAGATTGAGCAACTACATATTTAGTGATTTAAAATAGGAAACCCTGTTTGGAATAATATCATTTCATCTGAATTCTCCCTACTCTTTTCTATGTCCACGCCTATTCCCCGGTGAACTATTTAAATGAGGCACCCTCTCAGAGAAGAGGATGCTCTTGTAGGAACAGACCACAAGGTGAAGGTTTAGGGAGGACCCCATTATCCCATGACTTGGATGATCGTCTTCCCAGACCTATTTTCACCTATTTGGACTCTTCTCACCCTTCCTGGGTTTAACCAACTACCCCCCCCCCGCCCCCGCTGCCGTGGGCTTGCACCACTGCCTCTGAGGCTGCACTTCTGGTGATTAAAGGACAATCTGGGCTCAGAGAGGTCACCCAGTCACCACTCACAGGTGCAATACCGATGCCAACCCACTGGCGGTTCCAGTCTCAGTACCTCTCAGCGCAAGGAAGAGTGCAACATTTTTTTCTCCCAGCTTTTTAAAATTTTCCACAGGAGGAGAGGCATGGTATTGGTTAAACATGTCACTGGAAACATGTCTCTAGTAAAACACGTATATTTCTGCAATGCAATTTCAAAGTTAATAAAATACAAAGCAAGAAATGTGCAAAAATAACAGTAGGTTTTTGTTCTGCTCAACAAAAACAAGTTAAACCCAAATTTAGGTCCTAGCCACATCCTTAGGCAGGCTCCAGTGGTTCCTAGGTACCGCTGCCCATATGGTCTGTGAGATCCCCCACTGTCTTCAGGCACCCCTGTCTGATGACCAGATGGGCTGGCTGAGGTCCCAGGGAGCAGGAAGGCAGCACAGACCATCCAGTGCCCAGCATCCTAAAGCATCTCTGCCTCATGCGTTTACCAAGGTGCATTTTCCCTAACTATAGTTTACTTAGACCTATAAGTTAGTATATTATTTTCAAACATTTTAACTTTCAGAACACATTAAACTCTTTACCCTGACTACACCCAATGTTATTTCTTTGAACAGCAAGAATAGAAACAATATATGGCCTCAAATAAAATTTTATTAGCAAAATAAAATTTTATAATTTTAATATTAATTTAAGATTTTCAGGCTTGATCAAACTGTAGTGTGTCTCCTCATTTAAGTGTTCAGTTAGGTATTCTTTGTAAGAATTTATTTTTAAATTCTCTTGTAGCTATTAAAAACCCAGGGCAAAATTGCTCAAATGTTTATCTTTATCTTTTATAGTTTTATAGTACCAATGAAATTACATATATTATATAAAGTTATATATATATTATATAAGAGGGGCATGTATATGTGTATATATTAATATATATACATATATGTATATGTATTCTGAGCTTATAGGGAAAGAAATAACTAAAATGGCTTCAAAGTCTACTATGTGCCAGGCCTATGTCTTGCACTTTTAATATATTATCTTATTTAATCGCTGCAAGATAAGAGAATTAAGCATAAGGCAATAAGGACTTAGAAAATTTAGACTGTATTTCAGTCTGTTATGTTTTGATTTGCCCTTTCATCCTTCAAATAATATATGAGGTTACAAATAATACATGAGGCTCTATAATATATTATGAATTTTGTAGTGGTTCAAATTGATCTTCAAACAGACACAATTATGGGGAAAGACTGAAGATGGAAAGAACAGCAAGTCAGATCAGAACTGAGTTCTAATCTCGCTGTGCAGCTCTGCGCAAATGACTTACCTTTCTCATCAATAACAAACACATTAACAAGACATTGATAGTAATGTATTGAAGATTATTTCAAGTAACTTATGAAAAGCTCTTGACTCAAGATAATCACTCATCCAATAAATACAGGCCCCTTCCCCTTATTAGCTATAATATTTGGCAATTGACACGTACTCTTGGAGAGTCAGTTTCCTGTAAGTATGGGATAATAATTTCTATCCTCAGAGTGACTGTGAAAATTAAAAAACATTATATGTGTCAATTCAATTTAATATACAATAAATTGTTACTTCTGTTACTGCCTAGGGAACAATAGAACAAGCATTTCTAACTAGAAACGTATGTTACCGAGTAAAAGCCGTTATTATTGTAGATATTCTAGCAGTCATTACCTCCCTCTCCTGACACTCAGAATAAATGTCCTCACGTGTGTTTGTACTGTGACCCTGGAATGACAAATCCAGAAGGTTTCAGCAGGGAGAGGCTTTCCTATCAGGAACATTTTTTGGTTAAAGAATTCCCAGTGCACTTCTCCAAATGGCTTCATAGAGAGACCTCGCCTTGTATTAGTACCGCCTGATCATTGACAAGTTGAAACAGACCATTCTGCACCAGATTCTGGCGAATCACCCCTGCCCTCATGAGTGGACTTGCAGAATGTAATTACAATTTAGATGTGCAGACAAAAGGTAACAGTGCATCCATATAAGATTAGGTATTCTTCAGAAGTGCTCACCTACTGGCTGTCAGTTTTAGCCACGCCGTCTCAGGAAATCATGTTTCTTATTCAGCTGCGTGTTGCCTGTGCTGGTCTGTGGCTGGTGGAATTTACGACTGGTGGGATGTACAACCCGGCCTTGGCTTGGTCGGAGCTGGGTGCAGCTGCCTGGCTGGCTGGGTCCCTTGACTCTGCACACACGTTCTCCATTCAGTGTCCTGGCCTGTTCAGTTACCTTCAGCCTCTGTTGCCACAAAGGACCTGATGGCTGACCCTCCACAGCTCAACTCAGCATCCGTGTTCCATGGTGATTCTGGGCAGCTTGGAGAAGTTAAACTGACTCATGCCTTTAATTGCTAACTGAGCCTTCAAGTTGACACTACCAAGTCCTAGGTTGTTTAAGGGAAGCTAAAGAAAGAATTTCCTTCCAGAGTCCAAAACTAAGAGCACAGGTGAGAGCCTCTCCCCACCCCACCACCTAGCTTGAGACCCTTACTGATCAATTTTTAGTGAGATGAACCCATAGGGAAAAAACCTTGGACACATACAACTGGTCAGCTCTCTCCTCTGTGTGCCATAATCCCTGGGAAGAGCCTGAGAGTTTCCTTTTACTTTCCCCATGTGAAATTCTTCTTCTGTCTGACTCCAAAGCCAGCTTAAATCCTTAATATGCTAAATGGGAGTGAAAGGAATTTGGGAAATCCTTTTCCAGAAAAATAGCATGGCTTGAAAAGTTATTGCCCTACTTTGTCCAAAATTGCATATTACCTATACTTTCCTCTTTAGATTCATCTTGTTTTAGTGTCTCTACCCCATTTTCTTTCCCCAGAACATGGCTCTGGGCCAATGAGGATGACATTCAGAGTCATGAAAGCGGAGTAAAAGAGACCTATCAATCATTGCTTTTAGTAAACATGGTAGATCTCGGAATAATGAGAATGGAGGCTGGGAGCCATTTTCTCTGTTATTTTAATCCAGCAGGCCCAGCAAGATGGGGTCAACAGAAGGAACTACACAGAAATGTATTAGCATTAGATACTATTTCTTTTCCTATTACAAAATAAAATCAATCATTTTTATCTATAAACACTCTCCACGGTCTGCTATGTTCCTGGCACTGTGCTGCCTATTGGTAGTAGAGGTATGCAAGGGCCTGCCCTGGAATTCCAGGAACTCACAGTTTGGTAGAGAGAAGAAAGCATCAGTTAGGATAAATGTAAGTCTTCTTGGAGAAGCCTGATGTCGGTGTACTGTGAGATGTGCTCAAGGAGCAGATAAAACACCGTCTTCCTTAACTTTTGTGTCCTCCGCTATCTTTATTACGTGCTTTCAATTCTGTTGAACTCATTTGAATGCTCCCAAGTGTGACTGAGAAAGAAACTTCTCAGTATTGAAAAACAGATTACTAGAAACTTCTCTTACCATTTCTAAGATTTTGAGGTTCTATCCAAGGGAATAGGAAAAATATCTCCTTAGGTTTTCTTTTCCTTGGAGACATTAACAAAGTATCCCCTGTTGCCTCTGAAACATCCAAACAAGTCATTTTCAAAAAGTATAAGTTACTGAATTGTTCACATCCACTCCTCTAAATTTTTTATACTGTGACAATATGGTTTCACTTGTCTGCTACTGACCTCACTTGAATAAAAGAGGGGTTTCAATATTTACCTAGCATGAAACTTTAACAGAAGCAAAAGGGTCTCGGGAAACAGAATCACAGCAAGAAGAATCTTTCCAACCAGCAAGTGGGAAACCTACCCTGTGATATTAAAAACACACACCCATTATGAAAAAACTAGAAATCTATTGCTCCCCAATTCTTCCCTATTAGAAACAGTTTTACAAAACCAAGCAATGCTCTTGCAAATTTTCAGCCCCAGAGTCATAAGAATATTCCCAAGTAAAAAATTTGTTTAGGATTCCATTTGTTTTCACGCTTTCCTAATTAAAAACCTGTCCATGTACTGCAGCTAAATTTAAATGACAAACACTAACCAGGGGTATTTTAAAGTTTTAATTTTCAGTTTGAGGCTTGTGAGTTTTGGTCTTGATACAGGGAGAAGTTCTTTAGGGGCTTTACAGCACAGAATTTTAGAACATTTTTCTTCCTTCCACCAGGGAAATAAAAACAACAGGCAGCAGCAAGTTTGTGTGTTCGTGTGTTATTGGTGTAAATCTTTTCACTCCCAAATCTTCTGGTAGAGTTTTCATAAGGAATAAAAATGAATCAAAATTGTCCGAACACACAGTACGTACTCACGGAGCCCGGACAGCTCCACAGGCACGTGGCACTTCATGAAAAACTGTAGTGAGAGTTTTGGTATTTCACACAGTTGCTCCTCTGATAATAAAAATGACTAAGCTCAAAGGAATCAGTTCGAACTGAAACCAGGTGACAAACCTTTGCATCTGCAGATACGTAAGTATAAGCAAATATGCCCTTCCTTTAGATATTAAGTAAATTTGGAATTTTGGAAACTGATAACCGACAGTTTGTTTGTTCATTTTTATTGACTTACAATATTATATTCGTTTCAGGTGTGCAACATAGTGAGTTGATGTTTTCTTACACTACAAAATGACCACCATGTAAGTCTAGTTACTTTCTGCCACCATACAATTATTGATTATGTTCCCTGTACATCACATACCAGTGACTTATTTATTTCATAACTGGAAGTTTGTGCCTCTTAATCTTTCTCACCTATTTCAGTCATCACCCCAAGCCCCTCCTCTCTGGCAACCACCTGTTTGTTCTCTGTATCTATGAGTCTGTTTCTGTTTTATGTTTGTTAGTTTTTTAGATTGCACATATAAGTGAAATCATATGGTATTTGTCTTTCTCCGCTTGACTTATTGCACTTAGCATAATATCCTCTAGGTCCATCCATGTGGCAGCAAATGGCATGATTTCACTTTTTATGGCTGAGCAATACTCCATTACGTAGATAGATAGATAGATAGCTAGATAGATAGATAGATAGATGTTGAATTTTGTCACAAGATTTTTCCACATCTTATTTAGAGGACCATATCATCTTTATTCTTAAATTTGTTAATGTGATGTATCACATTGATTGATTTGCAGATACTGAACCATCATTTTAATGTGTTGTTGAACTCAATTTGCTAATGTTTTGTTGAGGATTTTTCCATCTATGCTCATCAGGGATATTAGCCTATAATTTTCTTTTTGTGGTGTCTGTCTGGTTTTGGTATCAGGGTGAAGCTGGCCTCATGGAATGAGTTTGGTAGCATTCCTTCCTCTGAAATAATTTTGGAATCATTTTAGACGGATAGGTGTTAACGCTTCTTTTAAATGTTTGGTAGAGCTTATTATGGTCCTACACTTTTGTTTGTTGGTTTTTTTTTCTTTATTGCTGATTCAGTTTCATTACTGATAATTGCCCCCTTTGTGTTTTCTATTTCCTCTTGAAATAGAAAGACAAAACCTCTTGGGAGATTGTACATTTCTAGGAATTTATCCTTTTCTTCTAGGTTTTCCATTTTATTGACCTATCATTGTTCATAGTAATCTTGTATATTCCTTTGTATTTCTGTGGTGTCAGTTGTAACTTCTCCTCTTTCCTTTCTGATTTTATTGATTTGTGCTTTCTCTCTTTTTTCTTGACGAGTCTGGTTAAAGAGTTTTGTTTATCTTTTCAAAGAACCAGCTCTTATTTTCATTGATGTTTTCTTTTTTTTTTTTTATTCTCCATTTCATTTATTTCTGCTCTGATCTTCATAGTTTCTTTCCTTCTACTAACTTTGGGTTTTGTTTGTTCTCTTTTTCTAGTTCCTTTAGATGTAAGATTAGATTATGTATTTAAATTTTTCTGGTTATCTAAAGTATCTCTCTTAGAACTGCTTTTGCTGTATACCATAGATTTTTGGCTTGTTGTGTGTTTTCATTTGTCTCCAGGTATTTTTTTTTTTTAATTTCCTCTTTGATTTCTTCAGTGACCCATTGGTTGTTTAGTACCATATTGTTTAGCCTCCATGTGTTTCTGGTTTTTCCAGTTTTTTCTTATACTTGACTTTTAGTCTCATAGTGTCATGGTCAGAAAAGATGCTTGATATGATTTCAGTCTTTTTAAATGTATTGAGACTTGTTTTATGGCCTAGGGTGTGATCAAACCTGGAGAATATTCTATGTGCACTTGAGAAGAATGTGTAGTCTGCTGCTTTTGGATAGAATATTCTATATATATCTATTAAGTTCATCTGGTCTAATGTGTCATTTAAGGCCAGCATTTCCTTATAACTGGCAGTTTAAAGCAAGAAAGAATAATTAGCTTGTTACAGGATGGAATTCCCTTTCCTGAGGTTTTATCTCTGTACCACAGACTCTGCAGCATTTTAATAATTCAACTTCTCAAACTTCTAGTCTACCTTTTAAAAATAAATATAAACAATAATGTTAAATTCCCTTTTAATATTTTATTGAATTGTTTTGATGATAGGTATGGTCAAGTATGATCAAATTTGTCCACAATTCTTCTCATATCAAAATGTCTTTAAACATTTCTTGTTTAAGAATTTCTTAATATAGTCCTTATAGTAATAAATAAATATGGGGTATTAAAAACAGGAAAGAAAGCTATGCCCCAAGAAGAGCCTCATGTATGCCTCCCTGTTAAAGGAATTGGATCAGTAAACTATTAAGAAACAAACAAAAAAAGGCAGAAAATGTTCTTGGCACACCTGGTTGATTAAATAATTGGTAAAATCTCAAAATGATTGTCAAAATCTAATTCACATCTATAGTTCACATTATGACACATCTACTTGTGAGCTCAGGGTCTTTAAAGGACCTGATTTTTTTAGCCAGTCATTTCGCACTCTCATTCTAGAATTACAGACACTATTGCAGCAGCAGATACAGCAGTTTGTCCAATCACCTAAACACCAAGAAGGGTGTGGCAAGTTTAGGGGTCAATGTGTCCGCCTTCTGAGGGCATTCTGGCATTCTCCTCTGTAGCTGTTGCTTCCTCTCACAGGCTACATGCATGATGGAGTCTCCTGTTCTGCGTTTGTCTCTGGGGCTGCCAGAGTCTCTCCCTCATCTCTCTTTTTTAAAATTAATTAATTAATTAACTTATTTTTGGCTGTGTTGGGTCTTTGTTGCTGCGCGTGGGCTTTCTCTAGTTGCAGTGAGTGGGGGCTACTCTTCGTTGCAATACGTGGGCTTCTCATTACAGTGGCTTCTCTTTTTGCAGAGCACGGGCTCTAGGTGAGCGGGCTCTAGGTGAGCAGGCTTCAGTAGTTGTGGCATGTGGGCTCAGCAGTGTGTGGCTCACGGACCGAGTTACTCCACGGCATTGGGATCTTCCCGTACCAGGGATCAAACCCATGTCCCCTGCACTGGCAGGCGGATTCTTAACCACTGTGCCATGAGGGAAGTCCCTCTCCCTCATCTCTGATGTCATCCCAATGCCTCCAGAGAGAAGAGAAGAATGTGGGTCATCCAAGGGGCTCCTGAATGGAAACCAAAGTCACAAAGTCACAGAGAGAGGGAAGCAGCAGAACTGGGAGGAATATAGATGGAGAGAACTGTCGCGGGAAATATTCACATTTTTTGGTCCATAGAGCTCATCCTCTCACCTCCTGATCTTCATATTATTGACTCTCCTACAATGCGAGTATCATGGAAAGAGCTGACTGGCATGCTTTCGAGTCTCAGCTCTGGCACATACCCACTGACTGAACTTTGACAAACCAACTGACATTTCTAATTTTTCTTTTCCTTTTCCATATAGTTCAGTGATAAAAAACACTATTTTCTTGACCTCACCAGGACTGGATCCAGATACAATGAACTTACGTGGAACTTCAAGTATTTTACAAGTGGAATGTTTTGGTAGAGGTCTTTAGCTTGAGAACTGAAGCTTACTTACCATGCAGGGCATTTCCCAGTAATAGGCAAGGCTGGTGAAGGAAACAAATTCAAGATCAGAGGATCACTAAATAAAATAGCATCAAAAGAAAGTGGGAAAGGATAGTCACAAAGTGCCGGAGAAATAACCCACCTTACACAGGAGGGATGTTTTTACTTAACTCAAGAATGGGTAAATGGGTTTATGGTATGAGAGCATTCAGAATTATGGTGAGTGGTGAGTCAGAATTATCAAATTCTTGTTCTTTGGCTTTCTTTTTCATAGACTCCATACAGATCACTCACTTCCTGGTAGCAAATTCCAACCAGATCCTCTGATTATTACCTATGACCCGGTCACTATCAGTTACTACTAGTACTACTTATCAGATACTTCATACTAGTCATGTAGTCCAATAGAGTTGTAGGTAACAATCTCATCATATTTGTTACAGTGAAACTCCTCTACTTGAAAATATGTTCTATTCTGTCAAATGGAGTCTTACAAATGGTCACCACTGCCACCATCTAGTAGAGTGAGTTCCTTCTGCAAAAGGTTAACCTCATCCATTACTACCTTTGATTTCAGAGTCACCTTTCCTGAGCTTGTTCGTACCCTGCTGTATCCATGTACGATAAAGGGAGTAGGTCTTCTATCTCCGGGTCAGTTGAAATGCTAGAATTGTTGAGAGTCACATGACTTTTGCTGTACAGGACAAAGAAATATATGACAGAAGCTGTCAATACAGCCCATGTGAGTGAGGCAGAGCCCTTTATCCTTACCGTAGGGAATGTTTAAGCCTGAGAAGTTTGAAGGGCACGTCAATCAGCAAGCTTCTCAGTGCCCTGGCAGTTGAGTCTCTTGTAGACCAAAGCCTGCATGGCCATTGGCACAGCCCCTTTAACAGCCACTATGTAGGCAACAGCCATGCAATTGGCAAATTATCTCACAATGCTGACCTGGTACCCACCTCTCCTCCAAGTCTCATCTTTAGGGGCACTTCTTAGGATGTGGGAAGGGGAAGAAAAGGAGAAGGGGGCTCTCAGTCCCACTGAAAGTCCTTGAGGCCGTCTAATCCTGTGTAGATTCATCTGGAGCTGAAGACATGGGATGCTTATGCTGCACTTTGGAGCACTTCTCTCCAGTTTTAATGTGCTGTTTCTCCTTCCAACAATGGCTCCTCTCTATTTATGTAACTGTTACATCCACCTGAAGCCATACTTCCTCCTCGAACCCTTCCCTACCTGCTCCATGTCGCCCTGATTGGGCTCTATCCTCAAATCCTGCAAGATATAGGACTATATCATAACTTAGGGCACAATTTCACTATTTTGAAACTTCCTCAAATTTTCTGTATGCATCTCCAACTAGACCAAGATAATTTTTAAAAAATTTTTATTGGAATAAAGTTGATTTAGAATGTTGTGTTAGTTTCAGGTGTACAGCAAAGTTTATCAGTTACACATACACATATATCCACTCTTTCTAAGATTCTTTTCCCATATAGGCCATTACAGAGTACTGAGAAGAGTTCCCTGTGCTATACACAGGTCCTTCTTAGTTACCTATTTTATAGATAGTAGTGTGTCTAAATGCAACATAATCTAATCCAGGGTCTCTCAACGGTGGCACTATTGACATTTGGGGCTGGATATTTCTTTTGGGGGTGGGTCCTGTGCATTGTAGGACTTTGGCAGTATTCTTGGGTCTACCCACTAGATGTCAGTACCATCCTCCAGTTGTGATGATAAAAAATGTCCCCAGACATTGCCAAATATCCCCTGGGGTGGGGTTGAAGGCAAACTTACCCTTGGTTGAGAACCACTGATCTACCCTGATTTTGGAATATATTTTTATACTTATTATTAAAATGTAAATTTAGACGTGACACTTGATTTCATTGACCATACTCCCCATACTGAAATAGTAGAGGCTGGCCATTTGCATGTATCTGAAGATGACTACACCCTTTGGGGGCCTGGAGCCTCTGAGAAGGACACCAGAGTTAAGCCCAAACATCTGGGATGTGTTCAGGTTCTTCCCGGTCAGAAGACCCTAACAGTAAGGAAGGCCAACCAGAGATGATAAACGCCCCTTAAAGTCCAGAGCTGATGGCTGAGCAACTTGGTTAATGCTGCATTGGCTTGAAAAGTCCGATGAAGCCTTTGGAACTGTTGGTGCCACAAGTTTCCCTGGGTGTTTCTACTGCTGGCCTCAGGAATTCTTCTCCATCAGTGCTCCTGCAGTGGTCTTGGAGACCTCTCCTCCCCCCACGCCACTTCAGAGTGCAGCCTCAGCCTTGGTCACTGGTGATAGGTAACCTACTAGGTCCTGGTGCATAAGATGAGGTAGCCCTCAGTCAGCTCTGTGGGCTGCAGGGCTCAGGTGGCTGGGCCCTCAGGCTGCATATTCCAGAACTGAAACCTAGTACTGGCTTAAATGGTGTATTGCTCACCGATGAGTTGGTTAATGGCTGAGGCCCAGGAAATTTGTTAGATCTTTTGTGACGACCATATGTCCCTGGTCGATCATTAAGGTCAGAGTCAGCAGGCTGTTTGTTTTATCCCACTCCTGAGCTCCAGGCTTTTGAAGCCCCAGAATTTCTTTCCAGATTCTATTCATAGTACTCTTCTGTCTGGACCCTTAAAACTAAGGAAATATCTGTTCATTCCTCTTCCTGAACACCCTTAAAAAAGTAGGTCATCTTGCTGTGTTTTAATTATAAGGTATCCTGTGGGTCTTTGGAAAAGAAGCCAAGTAAATGCTTGTTGTTGTTACGGTAACTATTTCCTAAAGAATGCACACACTTTGGTTTTCCCAACAAAATAACTCCACAAGACATGTAATTTAAACCTCCATTTTATATTATTCATTGAAATTAAGTAACAGGAGGAGAGCTTATTTTAAATGCTTCTTTAAAACAGGCTGAAAAAGAAAGTCCAGAACTTTTACATATAATTCCTACACATGAACCTTTGCCTTACAATTATATTCGTTTCAAATTATTGTTGTCCTATTAAAATCAATGCATCCATGAATGTAGAATGCTGACTGACACTATAGAGCACATTTGTATTTCTTTTAATGTGTTTTGCTCATTTACTTTTAATGATGCTATTGTCTTCTTATGATAGAAATAAAGAGATATAAAAACTAGACTCAAGGAAAAAGTACAAAAGTACTTCCCCAACACGGGATTAATCATATAGTTTCACCGGTCATTTCTACGTGGTCATATATGTCCAAGTCAGGAATCACATGGAGTACTTCTCTAGAGGGTCAGATTTCTTCTGCATGTGGCCTGTGTTAAGTGGGTTCTTTCCAGCAGGGAGTGAAGCAGGTGGTCTATGTCATGACCTTAGGGGTCTCCTTCAGGAGAAGACACAAGAATGTGAAAGACAAAGAAAAGGAAGAATGTATTGATCAGCTTGACACAAATCACCTGGAGAAAGCAATCCACTAAGTAATTGAAAACAGCAGTTAACGGTTTTTAATTTTATGAACATTTTTGGTCTTACAGACAAATGTGGCAGGAAAATGATTTTTTAAATTACTCATCAAGATTTTCTTTTTTTCTTTTAGAAGTCTCTGAGGACTTTGTGTTGCCCTGACAAAGCTGCTTCCTTGTCCTAAGCTTCACTTTTTGGATGTTCAGCCACCCTGAATGTCAACTCTTTCTTGTCTACAAAATTTTAGAGCTGTTCCTGTCAATTGCCCCCTCATCTGCTCCTGTTGAGCTGATAGGAAATGATCAGAAACAGACCCATAGACACAAAAAACAATCTTATGGTTACCAAAGGGGGAAAGGGAGTGAGGGATAAATTAGGAGTTGGGGATTAACAGACACACACTACTATATATAAAATAGATAAACAACAAGGACCTACTGTATAGAACAGGGAGTTCTACTCAATATTTTGTAATAACCTATGAGGGGAAAGAATCTGAAAAATGTATATATACATATAACTGAATCACTTTGCTGTACACCTGAAACTAACACAACATTGTAAATCAACTATATTTCAATTAGAAAAAAAAGGGGGGGAAAGGAAGGTGACCGGATGTGTGGCTGGACTGAAAGGCAGCACTTTTAAACACTGGTTTTCTCCCAGGTTAATGTCGACCATAAGTTCATCCCAGTCAGTGGGACGGAATCTCAGCATAGGAGTTTAGGCCATTTTATAATCATTTAGACTTAGAGGGGAAGCAAAAATTGGGGGCCATTTCATAAATATCCTGTCTTATTTGGACACTTCCTAGACAAAACAAGCAATATGATCTTACTTGACCAGAGGATTAATAACTTTTGAGGCTTTTGTTTTTAAGAGTAAAAGAGTGGATTTTCTCTTTAGCTAACTGTATCAACAAATGTGTTACTTTTCAATCGATGTAGCATCTTTTCCAAAAAACTGGAATATGCTACCAGTTACTGTGTTCACGTGCCAGAATCTGTGATAAGATTTACGTAATTATTAAAACTAGGAACTGTGTTAAAAGAGGTCTTTCTAGAGTTGCCAGCTAAAATGCTGACCTGTTGGTTAAATTTGGATTTCAGATGAACAAGGGATATTTTTTATGTTGCATGGGACATACTTATACTAAAAAATTATTGTTAATTATGGTTTATCTGAAATTCAAATTTAACTGGGCTTTCTATATATTTATTTACTAAATCTGGCAACCCTAAATATTGGACTTTATAGGTTAAATTTACAATGTGGTAGAATTGGGTCCACAGATTTCCAGAGACAGAAACAAGACTTATATTGGATATGGGATTCATAGCTCAATCACATTAACTAAGTTCATCAAAGTCTATTTACTAACATTAAAAAGAAAATAATGGGTCATTGAAATGACCCAAGTCAGGAAGATAGGCCCACACCATCTCTACGAGCTCATTGATTGACACCATGTTTGTCCAGGTTAAACTGATTTTCAGGCACAAAGTGCATAAGGGAATGAGTGAATGTCTTATGGTATAAGACTAAGACAGGGCTAAGAGTTAATCCCCTAGCTGGGAGCTTGGCTATAGGACCTTAATACTTTAAAAACTCTACTGGCTTAAATTCCCTGTTTCCTGAAAGTGCCCAGATGGGTGCTGCTGCCATTTGTCTCTATGACTCCTTTCCTAAGCCCCCATGGGTTGCCTAATCCCACGTGTGACGCATCCTTCCGTGAGCTGTATTAATAGTTCCCATTACATTACGTCAAATCCTGCTGCTAGAAGAGACAATTTTTATCCATTATGTGATGATTGTGAGGCTTAACCCACAAAAGGCAACTGTGTTTCTCTTACTTCTCAATTCTTGAAGAACACTCTGTCCCTCATATATTTCCTGAACTTACTAGACAGGTAGAATTGTTCTAATACTGTTCTCTTTAAACAAGGGCAATGCTGATAATTTGTTTCAAGCCAAATTTTTATTGGTATAATCTCATTTAATGTCCCCTACCATCTTGGGAGGAAGGTAGCACAGTTCTAGAGTAGAAGAATAAATATTTAAATTTAAGTGTGCCTGATTGGAATCTATTGTACCAATATAGCTCTAACTCCCACTTCTAAGTAAAATATTCATTGTGTATTAATATATTAAATTTCTTTTAGTGGGAAGCTGCTGTATAGCACAGGGAGCTCAGCTTGCTGCTCTGTGATGACTTAGAGGGATGGGACCCAGGGTGGGAGGGAGGTCCAAGAGGGAGGGGATGTATATATACATACAGCTGATTCACTTCATTGTACAGCAGAAACTAACACAACATTGTAAAGCAATTATAATCCAATTAAAAAAAATAACAAATAAATATCTTTTACACTGGATGAATTCAGCTTGCTCTGTGGCTGAACCATCACAGGAGTCATAAATAAACCATGGTTTATGATCATGCTGATACTATAAGGAAATGAACATAGGCTTTGGAGTAGAAAAGATGTAGATTAGAATCACAACTGACACATTACATACTGTTTTATGTTCATTCTATAACGCACATTCTTTTTATCTCTGAAATTGGTACAACCAGTAACATCCTACAGTGATAATCAGAAGTAGTCATACACAAAACAGAAGTGTGCCTTTCAATCAATGGCATCTTAGATTAAATCAATGTAATTGCTAAGCATAAACAAGTTTCCAGGGTATTCTTTTCCATTTTGAGCACCTTGCCTAGTCGAGCTTTGAAATTTTACAGGGTCATTTCTTCAGAGGTTGTTGTTGTTTACTATTTTCTATTTGCTGTAGACACATTGCTTTTTCTCTCTGTTGATCATTTGAATGCATAGGCATTGATCTGTTAAGACAAAGAATCTGTACTCAGGTATGAGATTATCAGCAATAGCCATTTCTTATTTTTTCAGCTATTTTTTATGATTTAAG
The DNA here is from genome assembly GCF_059928025.1 of Delphinapterus leucas. Taxonomy (NCBI): domain Eukaryota; kingdom Metazoa; phylum Chordata; class Mammalia; order Artiodactyla; family Monodontidae; genus Delphinapterus; species Delphinapterus leucas. Next base: position 15,121,192 of record NC_143140.1, on the reverse strand, counting down.
TGCTCTTAACTTCCTAATGTCAGGACAGGAATAAAGACGCAGATGTAGAGAATGGACTTGAAGACACGGGGACGGGGAAGGGTAAGCTGGGAGGAAGTGAGAGAGTGGCATGGACTTATAAATACTACCAAATGTAAAATAGCTAGTGGGAAGCAGCCGCATAGCACATGGAGATCAGCTCAGTGCTTTGTGACCACCTAGAGGGGTGGGAAAGGGAGGGAGGGAGGGAGATGCAGGAGGGAGGAGATATGGGGATATATGTATATGTATAGCTGATTCACTTTGTTATAAAGCAGAAACTAACACACCATTGTAAAGCAATTATACTCCAATAAAGATGTTTAAAAGAACCTAAAAATTAAAAATAAATTTTTTAAGTGCATGACAAAAGTGTACTAAAATTGAAATCTTTAGGATAGAAGACCCCATCGATACTCAATCATATCGTGCCTTTGCAAAAATACAACCCAATAAAGGAAAACAGAATTTTACTCTAGTGCAACGATTAGGTCTTTTCTTTGAGTAACAAAGAACTTTTTTCTTAGCATATTAAATTTCCAAAGCACTTTATATTCATTAATTATTCCTCTAAAAACCCAACTAGAGAGATGCTTTGAGCAATTTTCAATCATGTTAGTTGGTTCCAAATTTAGGGATAAGGAGCAGGGATGAAAGTAATTTGGCTCCTGCAAGGAGTCATGAGATGTGCAAAACACACACCTGAAAGGACAGTGGTCTGTTGTTGTTATTACTAATTGTTTTGGCTGCATTAGAGTCCCCCATATGGCACATTCCAGAATAAGTTTCTGTCAGAAATCCATTTTTCATGTTATACTTCTTGATTGCTAAGGTATATATGAAAATTTCAGTCAACTGCACGCCCCCTAACAATTAACTAATTAGATTGCAAAAGGTATATGGTACCAAATTGATTCCAATAATGGAGGTGGAAATCAATGTAACCCAAATAGCACATCCAGGGGTTTTAAGTTATTTTCTTTTAATGATTTTAGCTGACCCAATTGCATTTTGGTATGTAATATTGATTTAGGTCAATGATACTCTAATACTATGTAGAAGGTTTGAAATGTTTGTTATGATTTTACTGGGCAAATAGCATTGTTTGTATTGATTGACAGTGTCCCACAGAATTAAGAGACACATTTTGGTCTGTACTAGATTTTGAACACCAAAGATCAGTGCGAGTTCACATGTTTTATTGGTGTAGGTCTCAAATCAGTTTTTATTTGTTTGCTTAAGGAAATCCTAAAAATTTAAAACATACCTGAGACAGTTTTTATAAATAATATATACTTCTAGAGAGAAATCTGGATTAATTATTCACCATATATCTTATCATTATTAGGTAATAGGTTTGTTCTCTGAATGAACGACTGGAGGCATTCGGCAGTTTTCAAGCTATTCTGTGTCTAAGAATGACCTGGGAAGCTCGTTAAAAAATCAGATTTAAGAGCAAAATGGCACAGCCCCTTGGGAAAACAATTTAGCAGTTTCTTATAAAGTTAGACATACACTGTCCATATAACCCTGTCATCCAACTGTTAGGTTTTACCCTGGGGAAATAAAAACTTATGTTCTCACAAAAACCTGTACTCAAACGTATACAGTGACCTTATTCATAAATGCCCAAACCTGGAAACCACCCAAATGCCCTTTAATGAGTGAATGGATAAACTAACCCTGAGAGAGAAAACTGCTCAGCAGTGAGAGGGCAGAACTGTAGATTTGTGCAACAATGGTATGAATCTCAAAGGCATTGTGAGGAGATAAAGGACACAGTCTCAAAACATAGCATGATAAATGCTCCCATTTATTTACAGTCCTGACAAAAAGCAAAACTATAGCAACAGAGAATAGACCAGTGGTTGCAGGGGTTACAGGTGGCAATGTGATCACAAAAGGGTAGCATGAGGAACATTTTGGGGGTAATAGAACTGTTCAGTATCCTGATTATATTGGTGCTTATAAAAATCTATACATGTGTTAAAAATCACAGCACTGTACACCCCCAAAAAACTATGTTATTGCATATTTTTAAAAATTCCAGAATCTCACCCCCAAAGCACCTCAGGAGGTCTGAGGTGGAACCTAATAATCTACATTTTAGCACATACACATATATGTGCATTTTAATGGTTCTGACAAAGATGGTCCATACTTTAAGAAACACCATTTTAGCAGAAAATGTGTTGGACTGAAAGTTAGAAAATCAAAGTACAGAATCCTGCCAGTTGATAGCTGTGTGTCTTTGCATGTTTTCATGCTGTTATAGATTGAATAGTAGCCCCCCAAAAAACCCTTTCAAAAAATACTTTGGAACTCTAACCCCCAGTAACTCAGAATGTGACCCTATTGGGTTTTTTTTTTAACTTTTTATTTTATATAGGAGTATAGTTAATTAACAATGTTGTGTTAGTTTTGGGTGTACAGCAAAATAATTCAGTTATATGTATACATGTATCTATTCTTTTTCAAATTCTTTTCCCATTTAGGTGTTTACATAATCCTGGGCAGAGTTCCCTGTGCCATATTGTAGGTCCTTGTTGCTTATCCGTTTTAAACAGCAGTGCGTACATGTCAATCCCAAACTACCTAACGATCCTTTCCCGCACACACCCTTCCCCCCGGTAATCATAAGTTCATTCTCTGAGTCTGTGTGTCTATTTCTGTTTTGTAAATAAGTTCGTTTGTATCATGTTTTTAGGTTCCTCATATAAGCGATATCACATGATATTTATCTTTCTCTGTCTGACTTATATCACTCAGTATGACAATCTTTAAGAATATGACCTGATTTGGAGACTGAATCTTTTTTTTTTTAAACATCTTTATTGGAGTATAATTGCTTTACAATGTTGCATTAGTTTCTGCTGTATAACAAAGTGAATCAGCTGTATGTATACATATATCCCCACATCTCTTCCCTCTTGTGTCTCCCTCCCTCCCACCCTCCCTATCCCACCTCTCTAGGTGGTCACAAAGCACCGAGCTGATCTCCCTGTGCTATGCGACTGCTTCCCACTAGCTATCTATTTTACATTTGGTAGTGTGTATATGTCCATGACACTCTCTCACTTTGTCCCAGCTTACCTTTCCCTCTCCCCGTATCCTCAAGTCAATTCTCTAGTAGGTCTGTGTCTTTATTCCCATCTTGCCCCTGGGTTCTTCGTGACCCTTTTTTTTTAGATTCCATATATATGTGTTAGCATATGGTATTTGTCTTTCTTTTTCTAACTTATTTCACTCGGTATGACAATCTTTAAGAATGTGACCTTATTTGGAGACTGAATCTTTATAGAAACGATCAAGTTAAAATGAGGTCATTAGGTTGGGTCCTAATCCAATGTGACTGGTGTCCATTTTTTTTTTTTTTTTTTTTGCGGTACGCGGGCCTCTCACCACAGTGGCCTTTCCCGTTGCGGAGCACGGGCCCAGCCGCTCCGCGGCATGGGGGATCTTCCCGCACCGGGGCACGAACCTGCGTCCCCTGCATTGGCAGGCGGACTCTCAACCACTGCGCCACCAGGGAAGCCCTGGTGTCCATTATTTTTAAGATTTCTTTTTTGAAGCAGTTTTAGATTTACAACAAAGTTGAGAGGCAGGTACAGAGATTTGCCATATATCCCCCAACCCCACATATGCACAGCCTCCCCATTATCAACATTACTCACCAAATGGCACATTTTTTACCAAGGATGAGCTTACATTGACATATCATGATCAGCCAAAGTCCACAGTTTACAGCAGGGTTCACTCTTGGTGTTGGGTTTCGACATACTATGGGTTTCGACAAACGTATAATGACAAATATCCATCATTACAATATCAATAAGGACCCTGAAGGGGTTTCAGGGATCTCCAGTCCAGGGATGAGAATGATTGCTTTAAAAAAATTGATATCCACTTTGAAGTTTGGGTTACTAAAATTCTGCACCTAATAACGGTTTAGACACGGAAAAAGGGATAAAGCTCCTCGTTTTACAGGTGAGGATGCAGGCATGGAGAGGCTTTATCCAGTTACGCTGGGAGTTCTTTCATTCATTCATTTGATTATCTATGGAACACGATATGCACAGAGCTAGGAAAAGAAAAAGTTTCTCATCCCGTGCTCCTTCCACATATGTGTGTGCTCTGCTGTCTCCTAACGAAACCTCAGATCTACCCTTGCATTTATTAGTACTTTCTTGCTTTACTTCCTTGTGATCAAGCTTTTTAAAGAAATGACTGATATCCAATTGTTTATGAAGCCAACCAAAGAGGTGCCATACGACAAAGAAGTACAATTGAAAGCATTTGTTGTCCTTAAACTATCAATAGAGCGTTTCCCTTTCATATGAGCTTCCTTGTAAAACCGGATATTAGGACTTGGGGTTCTGTGGCACAGACGTTTACTTCTCATTGAATACCCATGTAATCCTCCCAATTTCCCAGTTCCTGTGAAAGCAGGGGCCATGTGACTGCTATGTAAAGAGACACGACAAGTGTCACTTTTAAATGAAGGCATCTTTTTTTTTAATCTTTATTGAAGTATAATTGAATTACAATGTTGTGTTAGTTTCTGCTGTACAACAAACTGAATCATCTATATGCATACATATATCCCCATATCTCGTCCCTCTTAAGCCTCCCTCCCAACTCCCATCCCACCTCACTAGGCAGTCACAAAGCACCGAGCGGATCACCCTGTGCTATGCGGCTGCTTCCCAGTAGCTATCTACCTTACGTTTGGTAGTGTATATATGTCAATCCTACTCTCTCACTTCCTCCCAGCTTCCCCTTCCCCCCCATGTCCTCAAGTCCATTTCCTACGTTGGTGTCTTTATTGCTGCCCTGCCACTAGGTTCATCAGTACTGTTTCTTTTAGATTCCATATATACGTGTTAGCATACAGTATTTGTTTTTCTCTTTCTGACTTACTTCACTTTGTATGACAGGCTCTAGGTCCATCCACCTCACTACAAAAAACTCAATTTCATTCCTTTTTATGACTGAGTAATATTCCATTGTAGATATGTGCCACATCTTCTTTATCCATTCATCTGTCGATGGACGTTTAGGTCGGTTCCATGTCCTGGTCATTGTAAATAGTGCTGCAATAAACATTGTGGTACCTGACTCTTTTTGAATTATGGTTTTCTCAGGGTATATCCCACTATATGCAGTAGTGGGATTCCTGGATCATATTGTAGTTCTATTTTTAGTTTTTTAAGGAACTGCCATACTGTTCTCCATAGTGGCTATTTCAATTTATATTCCCACCGAGAGTGCAGGAGGGTTCCCTTTTCTCCACACCCTCTCTAGCATTTATTGTTTCTAGATTTTTTTGATGATGGCCATTCTGACTGGTGTGAGGTGATACCTCATTGTAGTTTTGATTTGCATTTCTCTAATGATTGGTGATGTTGAGCATATTTTCATGTGTTTGTTGGCAATCTGTATGTCTTCTTTGGAGAAATGTCTATTTAGGTCTTCTGCCCATTTTTGGATTGGGTTGTTTGTTTTTTTGATATTGAGCTGCATGAGCTGCTTGTATATTTTGTAGATTAATCCTTTGTCAGTTGCTTCATTTGCAAATATTTTCTCCAATTCTGAGGGTTGTCTTTTCATCTTGTTTATGGTTTCCTTTGCTGTGCAAAGCTTTTAAGTTTCATTAGGTCCCACTTGTTTATTTTTGTTTTTATTTCCATTACTCTAGGAGGTGGGTCAAAAAGGATCTTGCTGTGATTTGTGTCATAGAGTGTTCCAAGTCATCTTTTTTTTTGACCTTTTAAAAATGATAGAACTTTACTTTTTTATTGAAGTATAGTTGATTTACGATGTTGTGTCAATTACTACTGTACAGTGAAGTGATTTAGTTATAAATATACATACATTCCTTTTTTTAATATATTCTTTAAATCATTATACTAAGCGAAGTAAGTCAGAAAGAGAAAGGCAAATAAACCAAGGCATCTTAAAAGTTGATGCACTCAAATAACGAGTCTCCCTTCTCCTGCCTGGGTGCATATGGAGGCCCCAAAATGAAGGACCAGCCACACCTTGGAACAAATCTACACATGGGAACCTGGTGAAGGAAGGTTGCAGGCACATGAGAAATAAACTTCACCGTGTTTAGCCTCCCAGTATTTATTTATTACTACAATGTAGCCTAGCCTTTCCTGACTCGTATATGGGCAAAACGAGGAAGATTAATTCAACATGGTTAGAAGTAACCAAATGTACCATTTAATTAAATGTTTTTGAGTCTGATAACCGTTCTAGTTCCCAGTATAGCTGCTTTCTCTTTTCTTCTAGAGGAAGGAGGAAAATGTGATGAATCATAAACTTCTATAAGGAATGAGAGGAAGCAAGAGTCATCTCCCCATAGTCTCAAAAATAAACAAGAAGTTAACTAAAAACGAGCAGGCTCGTAAAAACACAGATTGTGTTTAAAACACTTGCTTCAGCTTTTAACAGCTTAAGAACTCTAAATTTTCATTACCTGTCCCAAATTCATAATAAGACAGCATAAGTACAAAACAAAACAAATAATAGGCAAAACCTATTGATTAGCATCAGAGCCATAACTTCCCTCAAGAAACTTTTTCTGTCACCATCTGACAGAGAGAAAATAAATCAAGTTCTATTTGTGAAAGAGGACTTAATGTTGTTTAACCAAATTGCACAGTAGTCCCTGAAACAGCAGAGAGCCCACTAATGTTCGCTGAAGGAGTATGATTCTACTCATGAAGGAACCCTTAAGACAGAGAAGAATCCAAACCTTTCACCCTGAGTTACTGAAATGTGCTCTATTTAGAGCCCTTCTGTGTAAAATTTAAATGATAGTTTAAAATTCAATTTTGTTATGTGTTAGTTTTATATTGCCACTGTGACAAACTGCCACATTTTAACTAGTTTAAAAGCAGCACAAATTTATCATCCTACAGTTCTGTAGGCCTGAAGTTTGCCACAGATCTCAGTGGGCTGAAATCACAGTGTCTGTAGGGCTGCACTACTTTTTAGAGGCTCCAGGGGATAATTCATTTCGGTGCCTTTTCCAGCTTCTAGGTGTGCCCACATTCTCTGGTTTGTGACCCCCTCCCTCTATCTTCAAAGCCAGTACCATTGCATCTCCCTGACCCTTCTTCACATCTCCCTCTGACTGCAACTGGGAAAGGTCCTCTGCTTTTAAAGTTTCCTGTGATTAGCTTGGACCCACCTGGATAATCCAGAATAATCTTCCCATTTCAAGGTCCTTAACTTTAAGCACATCTGAAAAGTTCCTTTTATCACATGTAGGATCACATACAGGTTCCAGAAATTAGGACATGGACATCCTGAGGTGGGGTGGGAGGAAGCAGCTCTGCCTACCATGTTGTATATAGAACCTGAGGCACTGGAAGAAACACATCATTTGGAACTCAGAGTGTTCTGCTCTAGATGCACTCCTCGTTTCAGGTCAACTGTGGGCAAATAGTTAATTTTCTGGGCTTTGCTTAGGCAAAATATAGATGATACCTCCCCTGGCTAAAGGTAGAAAGTCGGACAGCATAATTTAGTGTAGGTTTCTTCTTGCTACAAAATCAGCAATCATATTAGTTCAGTATGGGGCTCAAGTCTATATTTGGGTTATATATATATAATTTTTACATTTAATCATTTACACCTCCTTCTTCTACCTCATTAAGCTTCTCAGTAGCCTCCTCCCAGCAATATCTCTTACCAAGCTCCACCTTTCCTAGTCCCTTTCTTTTGGGGTAATAGTCTGCATCACCTGAAAGGGAGCAGTGTTAAACTAGGCAAATGAACTAATTTAGCTACTACTTTGACAAATGTGTCTATTGTGCCTTAATTATACAAATAGAAGACCTTGAGAAGTGACCTGAATAGTAGAAATACCAACAGAATGACAACCTTGGTTGACAGGTCACTGACGGATTCTTCTCATCTCAGCAGTTGCTCTGTGGAAAGCTGGCTACAAGGGCATTAAGAGAACAAAGGCTAAGGTCAGACTTAAGTTTAAATTAAGTCCCTTCTTTTCCAATTGCCAGTTATATTTGTGACAAATTCCTTAAAACTTAACCTCAATGTCCCTACACCTCAATTGCATCATCTGTAATAGTACCTAATTCACGGGGCTGTTGTAAAGATTAAATGAAATGATGTATATAAAGTGGCTAGAATGATACATGGCATAAAACTACAGTCAATAAATAATGACTGCTCTAGATGTTTTTATTGCTCCTGCTTTGCTGTGTCAACCAAACTTCCCAATGGACTGATGCCCTCATGTCTCTCAGTTCTTCCATATTTGTTCTCCAAGAATTCTTCCGGCATCCATTTATTCTGTGCAAGTTACCAGGGATATAGAAGAGAGAAAACAGATCCGATGCCTCCTTAGTGGAGCTTACGTTCTAGTAGGGGGAAGTAGACAAAAACAAACAAAAGGAAAACAAAAACAAAAAGAAAAATGGGCACACACAAATAAACACTATTATTTTAGACTGTAATTAGTGCTCTGAAGGAAATAAACAGGGCAGTGTGACAATGAGTATTTGGTGGTCAGGGAGGAGCCCACTAAGGAGTGACATTTCAGCGGCCACACAAAGGATCGCTCTGAGTCAGGCAAGTGAACAGCAAACATAAATAAACCAGGCAGGACAGAGTATGGTGTGTTTGAGAAACAGAAAGGCATCTCGTTGAGCACAGTCTGGGATGCAACAGGGCAGATGGTATGAGATGATGCTGAACACTTGGGCAGGGGACCAATTTACAGGACCTCGGGACCCTGCATGAGCACTGAGGGTGTTTGCACTCTAAAAGCAGCAACAAAACGTTAAATCATAGGATTCAAACTTAACTTGCTTTTAAGTATATACCTCTTTTATAAAGATGATGGCTGCAAGGGAATAGATTTGGGTCTAGAAAATAAGAAAGGATGGGTTGGCAAGAGTGCAGTCAGAGAGGCTGTGAGATTATTTCACATCCTGGGGAGAGACTGGAAGATAAATCCAGGATGAGAGGAATGGCTACAGCTCAGAGATACACATTCTTCCTAAAACACTAAGGCTTGCCTTAGATTGAGGAGATGAGGGGAAATTTCTCCTCAAAGGAGAGCTTTCAAGGATGCTTCCTAGACTTTTTGCTCAAGGATATAGGTGTGGTGGTGCCACTTACTCCATTAGATGGGAAAGAATGAGAGAAGAATTTGGTTTGGAGGATGGTTGGAAAATAGAAATGCTGAGCTCCCTTTGGATGTATTTTTGAGCTGCCTATTAGACCTAATATCAGCATGTTCCAGGTTCATAGAAGTTTTCTAAGTGGGAATGACAGTCAACTGCTCCCAAGTCTGTATGTCTTCCTTTGTATGCCAGTAGTATCTTGGGTATACCAGTCACCCATCACCCTGCTCTGTGATGAGTGCACCAATTTCTCAGGCCCCAATAGTCTGGGTGAGATCCCGGAGAACATCTTTGTATCCCTAGACAAGACTCAATGCCAAGCCTGAAGTAGTAGCCCAGGAACTGCTCTGTGAATCGATGAATGCATTGGTGCTTTGTCCTTTAGCTTACCGTTTCTTTATCTGAAGATTCCAATCTCTACTAGAAAAGTGTCTTCTCTGAAGATAACTACGGTCTTCTCCAGCATCCCCAATAATTTAGGGGTGACTGCTTCTTTCCTTTCATGTACATACAAAGTTACCAGTAATTTTATCAACAAATTCAAATCTGATAATAGAAAGGACAGCTATTTCCCTGTGGTCCAGGAAGAAGATGGTTAAGTAGAGTGGAGTGTGGGGAAGAGGCACAGAAAGATAAATTTTCCATTTGATTCCTGCAATTGGATGGTATTCTTTGCTTCTTCAGGCCGGGCATGTGGTTCTTATAGTGGAGGGGCAGGAACCACTCTTAGAGTGGATGGCCTTACAGGGGATTCTCATAATACATTCCTCTGCATATCAATGGAGAAGAAGGGGGGCTTCCCTGGTGGCACAGTGGTTGGGAGTCCACCTGCTGATGCAGGGGACACGGGTCCGTGCCCCGGTCCGGGAGGATCCCGCATGCCGCGGAGCAGCTGGGCCCTTGAGCCATGGCCGCTGAGCCTGTGTGTCTGGAGCCTGTGCTCCACAACGGGAGAGGCCACAACAGTGAGAGGCCCACGTACCGCAAAAAAAAAAAAATATATATATATATATCAGGGCAGAAAACCTTGCCAGCATGCAACCCCTTTGATGGAGATTCTCAATGGCTGTTAAACACTCTGGAAGACTTTTGTTTAACTCTGATTGACAGAGAATTCCCCAGATTTATTTGACCTCGCAATACACTTTTTTTTTTTTTTTTTTAAATTTTTTGGCCTTGTGGCTTGCAAGATCTCAGTTTCCCAACCAGGGACTGAACCCGGACCATGGCAGTGAACGCCCGAATCCTAACCACTAGGCCGCCAGGGAACCCCCAATCCTTTTTATTTTGAATGGCACTTTTTAAAGTACCTGAGAACTAGTGTTTTTGGAACATCTGTAGCTATCAGAATAGCTTAAGTGATTGATGAAAAGGCATACCCAGGCCCAGAATACGTGTGCTTTAAGAGAAGGATGTAATAGATATCTCCACATAACAGGGATACAGTCATACAAAAGGGCCAGGTATCAATAATTCCACCTGACTGGAATGAGGCTTCCAGGAAGCCCTGAGAGGCTCCCTCCTCAACCACACTGGCTCTATGTCTGCCTGCTTCTCAGGTGAGGGGCACTTACCTGGAGACATCTGTGGCTCAGTCCTGAATGTGTCCATCCCTCTGCCATGCCTGGGAACCACTCTTGCAACCCAGCCATTCTCCTCAGTTAATATCCCACAGTATTAACTCAGCAGGCTCATCTCTCCTTGTCGCCATAAATTATTCCTTACGTCTCAGCCAGAGTAGAACCAACACCCCTCACCAATGGGTCAATAACTACTTGAACTACTAATGAGAGGATTATTCTAATTAAACCAATCAAAGTAGCCCATTTCCTTTAAATTGGATAACTTCATTCCTTCTTCCATCTGGGAGACACTGGGATCATATTAATTATTATGTATTTATTTATTTTTGTCTGTGTTGGGTCTTCGTTTCTGTGCAAGGGCTTTCTCTAGTTGTGGCAAGCAGGGGCCACTCTTCATCGCGGTGCGCGGGCCTCTCACTGTTGTGACCTCTCCCGTTGCGGAGCACAGGCTCCGGACGCGCAGGCTCAGCGGCCATGGCTCACGGGCCTAGTTGCTCCACGGCATGTGGGATCTCCCCAGACCAGGGCTCGAACCCTTGTCCCCTGCATCGGCAGGCAGATTCTCAACCACTGCGCCATCAGGGAAGCCCCTGGGATCATATTAAATTAACTCATAAGGATATAAACAATCTTCTCTAGCAACTTAGGTCATTTTAGTCTTTTAGAGCATTTGTATGGACCCATGTCCTTTCCCAAGCTCTCAAGCTGGTTCAGATGAACTCTACTCACTGTTTTCCTTTAAATACTCAGATGATCAGCTTAGGCAGTTAGCAGCATTCACTCCCTATGCACCAGTTTACATTGTCTAACATGGGCACACCACGCTCCGTCCCTCCATCCCTCTGAAAGCTTCCTGCTTTCTGCTAATGGCACCACTGCTCATCTGGACTTCTTTTGTCCCAAGGTATGGAATCAGATACTCTTTTTTTAATTTGTTTGTTTTGGTTTTGTCGTGGAGAACAATATTAGCTAGAGGTGAACAAGTGCACATGTACAGGTTAGGTGGGGCAGGGGACACAGGGGCTGTTAGAACCCTCATAACAAAGCACACAAGTAACCATTTTCTCAAAAATCATGAGTCATGGTGATGTTTTAAAATGATATTTCTTTTTTTTCAGTTTTTATATATTCACGAAAGTATTTTTGCCATAGGTATAAGATATGAAGTATATGTCTTTTTTAAGCAAAGAACATCCTAGTACCTTTAAATCTTCTTTTGTGACCATTCTTGATCTCCCCCAACATCTCGGTCAGCCACTATCCCACAGTATCTGTAAAACAGTTTTACTGTGTATCCCTAGTGTTGCATCCCTAAACAATACATTATTTAGCTTTATCTATTTATAAGCTTTATAGAACACGTATATATTCTTCTGTAGCCTGGTTTTTGCTCATCATTGTTCTTGAGACTTATCCTCATTGACACACGCAGCTGAAGGTCATTCATTTTCACTGCTATACAGATTTGTTATTGTCTGACATACCATGGTTTATTTATTCCCTGGTGGATGGAAATTTGGATTCTTACCAACGTTCTATTCTTACAAATGCTGCTGTTATGAATATTGTTGTATCTATCTTTGGGTGTATATATCAAACAATTTCTTTAGGACATATGTTTCAAAAATGGAATTTCTACAGTAAAAATAAGTGTCCATTTTAAATTTAAGGGGAAACAACTAAATGTTTTAGGACGTATTTTTAAATTTAATATTCCCACCAGTAAGGTATAAAGTGTCCACTTGCTTCCTATTTATGGCAATATTTGTCCATCTTTATGATTTTTGCTAACTACATAAATGTGGAATGGTATCCTGAGTGGTTGAGCTTCTTTTTCTATGCTTATTAACCATTCAGATTTCCTCTTCTGCCAGTTTTTTTGTGACTCCATGGACCAAGTGCTCCAATCTTTCTCTTAATCCTTCAAGAATGATTTCATCCTTTTATGTAGATTTTAGACTCAGCTAGTCAATTTCCACTGCAATGCCCTGTTGGGATTTTGAATGGAATTATTCTGGATCTATAGTTCAACCTGTTATGTTTCATAAGTGTGTCTTTTTATCCATAAACATCTATCTCCATTTATTAGATCTTCTTTAATATCTTTCAATAAAATATAAAATTTATAATTTTCTCATAAATACCTTGAATGTTTTGGTCCAGGTTTTTCTAGGTATTTGACACATTAGTTTTTTTTTGTATGTTTTTATAAATTACATTTTTTTGGTGTTTAGAAATGCAATTATCTTTAATTTTGTAACCAGGAACACTGTTAAACTACCTCAGTAGTTGTAATATGTTAATTATGGGATTCTTTTGATTTTTCTACATAGACGATCATGTTAACTGTGAGTAATGGTGGTTTTGTTTCTTCCTTCCCAATCCTTTTACTTTTCATTTATTTTCATGTCTTACTTCACTAGCCAGGGCATTCAATTCAATGTTGAATGAAAGTAATGATAGCAGTTATTCTTTCTTTGTTTCTGATCTAAAATGGAATACTTTAAACAATTCTTTATTAACCTGATATGTCTGCAGATTTATTTAGAGGAACGATTTATCTGGTTATGGAAGTTCCTTATGCATAAAAAGACAATTTAAAATAAAAAAGATTTTACAATGGCCCTTAAACATATGAAAATACACTTAACCTTCCTCATGATTAGAGAAATGAAGATTAAAACATTTCCTATCTATCAGACTCATGAATATTAAAAAATGTGACAATGTAATTTGTAGTGAGACTATTGAGAAACAGGAACTGCCATATATTGTTGCTAAGAATGCAAACCCTTTTTGGAGGTGCGATGGGCAGGATGTGCCTTTCCATTCACATGTGAAATGCTAACCCCTAATGTGGTGATGTTAGGAGTCGGGGCTTTGGGGGGTGATGAGGTCAAGATGGTGGAGTGCTTATAAAAGGATTGGTGTCCTTATAAAAGGGATCCCAGAGAGGTCTCGAGCTCTCTTTTCTGCCACTTGAGGATACAGAAAGGTGGGCATCTGCAACCAGGAAGAGGGCTCCCACCAGGACCTCATGACACCCTGATCTCAGGCTTCCAGCCTCCAGAACTGATAGAAATAAATGTTTGTTGCATAAGTCGCCCAGCCTGTGATAATTTGTTATAGAAGCCTGAACAGACTATGGCAGAGGGGAATTTGGAAATACCAACAATACGCTTTATGCACTGAATTTGCCCTGAAGAAAAACTTTCAACAAGCCCAAAGTACATATGCAGCACTGTTTGAAATTGCACATTATTAGTAACAATCTGAACATCCATATATATGAGAATGGATGGATAAACTCTAGCCAATCCACAGAGTGATGTTCTATGAAGCTGTAAGAAAATGAAATGATCTCTAGGAATGGATACAGATATGTTTCCAAGATACACTGTTAAATTTAAAAAGTAAAGTGCAAAAGATTATCTACTATATGCTATCTTTCACCTAAAAAAGAAAGGGAAATTAGAAAATGTAGATGTGCCTGCTCATTCGTGAAAAGAAAATCACAGGAAAGGTCAACTGGACACGAGTGACAGTGTGTACCGTGGAAGGTTGGGAAGGGCTCCCTAAGATGTCCTGCTCCCCAGAACCTGTGAATGTTACCTTATTTGGAAGAAGGGTCTTTGCTGATGGGAGAAGAATCTTGAGGTGGGGAGATGGGCCCTACATGCAGCCACAGGGTCTTTCTAAGAGAGAGGCAGAGGGAGGTTTCACAGGGACGCACAGAGGACAAGACAAGGGGGAGACAAAGGCGGGGCTTGGAGGGATGCAGTACAAGCTAAACAACTCTAAGGATGCCAGCAGCCACCGAAGCTGGAAGCAGCAAGGAGGGGAAGCTCAGAATCTCACAGAGCCTCTGGAAGGAGTGCAGTTCTGCTGACGCTTTAACTTTGGACTTCCGGCCCCTAGAGCTGAGAAAGAGCAAGTTTCTGCCTTCTTAAGCCATTACCAAAATTGTGGTAATTTCCTACAGCAGCACCATGAAACAAATACAGTTACCTACAGAGGCAGGGTGGAATGAGGTGGAAAGAAAAGAAAATGGAAATGGGGTCGAAAGGATGAGGGGAAGTGAGCAGACCTTCCGTGAGCATATTTCTGTGAGCATGTCTTTTTCTGTAATTCTGACTTTTTGAAACACATTAATATTTCACAGACTCAAAAAATAATATGCTATTAAAATCAAGCGAGATGCAGGAGGAACCCCAAATGGAAAGTAAACATTTACAAATCGAGTCTAACTGTATTGCAAATGCATAACACAGCAACACTGAAATGGCGGGAAGAAAAGAACAAACATAAGTAATTTTGGGGAAAGTATGTTGACGACATATTCTGAGACTGAAGATGAAACACAAATTCATCTTCACACAAATATTATGCTCTAGCTAGTAAACTTGTTTTTCAACAAGTTAACTATGAGTTAGCAGTTCTGAGACTAATTGAGGTGAGTCCCAGGGTTGAGAAATAAGCAAATCGTGTGTATAACAATGAGCCACGTTGCTCATTGTCAGAGAAGGGCATTTACAAGTAAGGAAAGGAGGCTAGATGGATTCTGAGGTGGGGTTGAAATCAATGGTGTCACTATGAATTCATTATTTGTAATATACATTTATAAACAGATGTGTATACATATGAATATTTATTAACATATGTCAATATTGATATTCCCTAGCTCTGTTTGCTGATGGGGGTCTAAAAGCAATAACACCCCAGTGGCAGTGAGCACATCCAGTACCCAGACCTTCATTTTCAAGGGTTGCTCTCCAACAAAAAGAACCAGAGATCCTTGGAGAAATGGCTGATTCTGGGGCTGGAACAGGACAAGTACAAGATAAGCCTGAAACCTCTTTTCAATTCAGGAAACCAGAAAAATGTTCAAAAAGTGATGGGGACATTTCAAAGTAGAAGCAAACTCGCAGTGGTTCCCAATGGCCAAAGCTAGGACAATATGAGCAATAGAAGAAATAATGAGAGTAATGAGATATAACTCATAGGGTAAACAAAAATTCACAAGTTCATGATGATATCAATAAATAATTGAATAAATGAAAGAGGGAGAAAGAAGAGCTCTTCCTCGCAACAGAAATTTAACTAGTGAAAAAGAAAGAATTGTGCAAATACATCACCATTTTAGCAAACAACACAGAAATAATTCTTGCAGTAAAACACCATCAATGATATTAAAATTCGTGTGCAAATATACCATGAGATATGGGATATTTACATAGTCACAAAGAATCTCTCCATGAGACAACTATTTATTTACAAAGGGAAAAAGTAGTATCTTTGCAAAGGAAGGACCAAGCAGACACTACTTTAACAAGTTGGTAAGGAGAGCATTCCCATCAATGAGGCATAGCAACATCACATGTTTACTGAGATGATGCACAGGGATAGCACATCACTTCTCTGCTATTCATGCCAGAAACATATAACTTGAATTTAATAAGTAGGGGGCATAATACAAACATAAATTAAGCAATATCATACAAAATAACTGGCCAGTACTCTTCAAGAGTAACATGAACCAAAAATAAAGTGAAAATTATCTAAGATTAAAAAGACACTAAGGAGATATGACTATTAAATCAACATCTAATCTTGGATTGAATTCTGGTTCAAAAAAAGTAAATTAGTGGGACAATTAATGAAATTTGGATAAGGTTTGTAGATAAGCTAATAGTGTTGTATCAATGTTAATTTCTGGGTTTTGATAGCTGCACTCCCATTATGTTAGATCTTAACCCCTGGGTAAGTTGAGAAAGCATGTATAGGAATTCTCTGTACTATTTTTGTAAGCTTTCGATAAGTCTGAGCTTCTTTCAGAATGAAGTAAATTAAAAATAATTTGGAGATTAATCCTTTGTCAGTTGCTTCATTTGCAAATATTTTCTCCCATTCTGAGGGTTGTCTTTTCGCCTTGTTTATGGGTTCCTTTGTTGTGCAAAAGCTTTTAAGTTTCATTAGGTCCCATTTGTTTACTTTTGTTTTTATTTCCATTTCTCTAGGAGGTGGGTCAAAAAGGATCTTGCTGTGATTTATGTCATACAGTGTTCTGCCTATGTTTTCCTCTAAGAGTTTTATAGTGTCTGGCCTTACATTTAGGTTTTTAATCCATTTTGAGCTTATTTTTGTGTATGGTGTTAGGGAGTGTTCTAATTTCATTCTTTTACATGTAGCTGTCCAGTTTTCCCAGCACCAATTATTGAAGAGGCTGTCATTTCTCTATTGTATATTCTTACCTCCTTTATCAAAAATAAGGTGACCATATGTGCATGGGTTTATCTCTGTGCTTTCTATGCTGTTCCGTTGATCTATATTTCTGTTTTTGTGCCAGTACCATACTGTCTTGATTACTGTAGCTTTGTAGTATAGTCTGAATTCAAGGAGCCTGATTCGTCCAGCTCCATTTTTCTTTCTCAAGATTGCTTTGGCTATTCGGGGTCTTTTGTGTTTCCATACAGATTATGAAACTTTTTGTTCTAGTTCTGTGAAAAATGTGATTGGTAGTTTGATAGGGATTGCATTGAATCTATACATTTCTTTGGGTAGTATAGTCATTTTCACAATGTTGATTCTTCCAATCCAAGAACATAGTATATCTCTCCATCTCTTTGTATCATATTTAATTTCTTTCATGAGTGTATTATAGTTTTCTGCATACAGGTCTTTTCTCCCCTTAGGTAGGTTTATTTCTAGGTATTTTATTCTTTTTGTTGCAGTGGTAAATGGGAGTGTTTCCTTAATTTCTCTTTCAGATTTTTCATCATTAGTGTATAGGCATGCAAGAGATTTCTGTGCATTAATTTTGTATCCTGCTACTTTACCAGATTTATTGATTAGCTCTAGTAGTTTTCTGGTAGCATCTTTAGGATTTTCTGTGTATAGTATCATAGGTCATGCAGCTCAATATCAAAAAAACAAACAACCCAATCCAAAAATGGGCAGAATACCTAAATAGATATTTCTCCAAAGAAAATATACAGATTGCCAACACATGAAAGAATGCTCAACATCACTAATCATTAGAGAAATGCAAATCAAAACTACAATGAAGTATCACTTCACACCAGTCAGAATTGCCATCATCAAAAAATCTACAAAAAATAAAAGATGGAGAGGGTGTGGAGAAGAGGGAACCCTCCTGCACTGTTGATGGGAGTGTAAATTCATACAGCCACTATGGAGAAGAGTTTGGAGGTTCCTTAAAAAACTAAAAATAGGTCTGTGTCTTTACTCCCGCCCTGCCCCTGGGTTCTTCATGACCATTTTTTTTGATTCCGTACATATGTGTTAGCATATGGTATTTGTTTTTCTCTTTCTGACTTACTTCACTCTGTATGACAGACTCTAGGTCCATCCACCTCACTACAAATAACTCAATTTCGTTTCTTTTTATGACTGAGTAATATTCCATTGTACATATGTGCCACATCTTCTTTATCCATTCATCTGTTGATGGAAACTTAGGTTGCTTCCATGCCCTGGCTATTGTAAATAGAGCTGCAATAAGCACTGTGGTACATGACTCCTTTTGAATTATGGTTTTCTCAGGGTATATGCCCAGTAGACAAAGTGAGAGAGTGGTATGGACATATATAAACTACCAAATGTAAAATGGATAGCTAGTGGGAAGCAGCTGCATAACACAGGGAGATCAGCTCGGTGCTTTGTGACCAACTAGAGGGGTGGGATAGGGAGTGTGAGAGGGAGACGCAAGAGAGAGGAGATATGGGGATATATGTATAACTGATTCACTTTGTTATACAGCAGAAACTAACACACCGCGGTAAAGCAATTATACTCCAATAAAGATGTTAAAAAAAAAAAGAACAATTGATCAGTAGTGATTCTCTAAAGGCCTGAGTGGAGAAGAATTTTGAGGCCTCAACAAGGTATATTGGGCAAAAGCATGATGATTGCTTAGCGAGGTGTGCCATGAGAACAGGAGGAGAGAGTGGCGCCATACTTGTTTGATTGGATACGCCTGATCTAAAGAATTGTTAGTTACTTTGAAAGAGAGACCAGCAAGCTAGCCAAAGAACACTGGATTTGCACAGATTCTGTCTGTTGGCTCCACACATTTTGTTTATTTTTTCATATTTTATTTTTAAAATATTTTACTGTAATAAAATGTTTGTAATTTAAATGTTTTCAATATTTAATGAGCAGCTACTATGCATCAGTCACTGTTTTAGGTAATGACAAAAAATGCTGAGCGAAAGAAGCCCTGGGCCCTGTCTTATAAAGTGAGCAAAATATTAAACAAACAATCATAAAAACAAGTGTGCATTACAACTGAGGACAAGCATTAGGAAAGAGAGGGACTAGATGTTATGAAAGTTTGTATTGAGGAGATAGACCAGTTACTAGCTGTGTGACCTTGGACAAGTTACTTAACTTTCCTGTGAACCTGCATAAAATGGGTACTAACAATATGTCTTAGGGGTTTACAAAAATTAATTGACAATGTATCCAGTATGTATAATATGTATAGATATATTGAATATAATGTATACACATGTATATATAATTTGTGTATATATATGTACCGATATATGGATATAAATAAACACAGGATTTATAGAATTTATACATGTCCACTGAAATATCCTATTTAGTAATTGTACATGAAATGGGGTATTAGTTGCTGTGAAGGTATGCAGACATTCTATTTTTTTCTGTGTTATGTCCGCATTCTATGTATTCCTCACAACCTATGTTAGCATGCAGGTGGACAAGGAGAATTGGTATAATTCCAGGAAACAAGACTTTCACTAAGGGAAGAGTAATTATCCCTGACAATAACACAAAATAGCTAGGTGGAAAGAGAGCCCAATATCATGTTGTGGAGTAGCCAAAAATATCAAGAGGGTGTCCTTCCTCCTGGGAGATAAAGACTTTGCTTAACCCCACAATTAGAATGAGATGATAAAGACACATTAACAGGGAAAAGAGTAAACTAGGAAGGGGCATCTGACGATAGGGGGACAATAGGGCACAGCAGGAAAGAAGGGAAAGGCAGGAGAAACTGGAGACCCTCCTCCTAACTCAGCCCAGGGAGCCTGGACTCTGAGAGGGACACATCGCAGGATCTAATCCCAACTGTGCTAATATCCATGAGCGTAACCTCAGGGAGGTTATTAATCTCCCTGTGCTTCAGATTCTCATCTGTCAAAATACAAAACATAGTAGGGCTTCCCTGGTGGCGCAGTGGTTGAGGGTCCACCTGCCGATGCAGGGGACGCAGGTCCGTGCCCTGGTCCGGGAGGATCCCATGTGCCACGGAGCAGCTGGGCCCGTGAGCCATGGCCTCTGGCCCTGTGCGTCTGGAGCCTGTGCTCCGCAGCGGGAGGGTCCAAAGCAGTGAGAGGCCTGCGTACTGCCAAAAATAAATAAATAAATAAAATACAAAACATAGTAGAACATATCTCACTGGGTTAAATGAAATGATATAAGTAAGATATTTAGAACAGTCCTTGGATCATAGTAAGTGCTATGTGTGTTAGCTATTATTATTAATATATTTCTAGTCCTTTAGATGAACGCACCAAAATGGGAATAAAATGTGATAGTGAGAAACCTAAGGTGCTTACACCTGTGATTTCTAGTCATCAAGTGAAATCAAAATTATATCAGGAATGTTTTCAGCTGCAAGTAACAGCATATCTGAGGAACCAAGGCTTAATTAATAAGGACATTTAATTATCTTATATATAATAAGAATAGTGGTAAAGGGTTACTAATTTGGTGCAGGAGCACAAAATATTATCAAAGACCAAGGCTCTTCTTATCCTTCCTATCTGCCATCCTCAGCTTATTGGTTTTTTGCCTCATGATCACAAGATGGCTGCCACAGCCACACACATAAAATCCCCTGGCTAAGGAGAGTGAGGTTTTCATTGGTAGGAGCTAAACAGGTTAGAATTAGAAATTACAAAATTAGGATTCTGTTAAACAGGAAGAAGGGGTATCGCTCCTGGGTGGGCAGCTAACAGTGTCTAAAATTTTTTTCATGTTTTAAAAATGTTCTGAGTTATCATTTTGAAGGCAATTAAAATCATTACCTGCAGCAAGTTGAAAGTATATAAGTATATATGTATTTATAATATTTAGATACAAAGATCATGATGTATCTGGATGAAAGAAGATAGGAACACTGTCAGTGCTTTGGGCAAGTTTTCCACAGTGAATTTTAAGTATAATTGTATGCATAAAAACATAGATTTATTTTCAGAAATGCAAATGAAACAGCTGGAATAACTGAAAATAATACCGCTGTGTTTCTTCTATTATCACTCTCCACCATATGTATTATCTGAATGACGAAAAGTGTTTCAAACTGATATTTAAACCTAGATCCTCTTCTAAAAATCTGCTCTCCTTTTTCTGCCTTTGTATGCAGCAAAACTCTGGAAAGAGCTGACTCTAGTTTCTCTCTGTACTTCTGTCCTCCCTTGAACACTCTCCAGTAAGTCATGTGTCACCACTGCTCTGTCTAATCTCCTCTTGTCAATGTCATCAGTTACCTCCATGCTGCCAAATGCAATGGTCACTCAGTATCTGACACAGGTCATCACTTACACCTTAAACCACTCTCTTCATCTCCTGACATTCTGACTGTTCCCACTGGTCCTCCTCTACTAGATCCTCCTTAGCTTCCAACTTTTAACTGTTGGAGATCCTCTTTGGGATCATGTGTAGATCTTTGAGACCTCTTACCTTCTTCAACCACACACCTCCTCGAGATGGTACACCCAGTCCTGTGGCTTTAAATACCATCTCTAATGCCAAATACTCCAAAAATCAGCTCTCAATTCAAAACCTTTTACCTGAAATCTAGTCACATATGCCCAATAGACATCTCAAACTTAGCACACCCCAAACTATACTCCCAACTCCCTCACCACCACCCCAAAACTTGCTTGTTACATGGGTTTTTCCTAGAGCAGTATTTGATCCTACACTTTACCCAGTTACTCAGGCTCTAAATGTTGAAATCATCCTTGACTCCTTTCTTGGTTTCCTGCCCCTGAGCCAATCAATCTGGAAATTCCGTAGGCTCTATGTACAAAACGTACCTTGACTGGGACCACTTGTTATCACCTTTATGCTACCCTCCTGCTCCAAACCTCCATTTTCCGCTTGTAGCTACACTGGTCTCCTTACTTCCACCTTCCCCCCTGCAGTCTGTTCTACACACAAGAACCAAAATAATCTTTTTAAAACAAAAGTCAGGTCATATCACTCCTCTGCTCAGAACCTTCCAGTGGTGTCTGATCTCCCTCTGAGTGAGTCCTAAGCCCCTACAGTCACCTGCAAGGCCCTGCCTGATCCATCCCACCAGAAACTCTCACCACCTTCTCCTCCAGCCCACGCTGCCTTCCACTTGCTCCCTACATGTCCCAAATGTTCCATGCATGCCCTGCTCCCTCTGGCTGGCATGGTCCTCCCTAGATGACCACGTGGCTTGTCTCTCTTTTCCTCCAGGCTCCTCTTCAACTTCTTCCCATCAGAGAGTCTTCTCCAACTACTTGTCTAAAATGCTATTTCCCATTCCTGTCAGTCTTTATTCTGCTGAATTTCTCCCCACAGTCACTGTAACCACTGACCTGTGTGTGTGTGTGTGTGTGTGTGTGTGTGTGTGTGTGTGTGTTTGTTGTCTGTGTTCTCCGCCAGCAGGTTTGCAACACAAGACCAGTGATGGAGCCTGCTTTGTCCACTGCTGTGGCTGGGATGTGGACCAGTGCCTGGCTTCCAGGAGATGCTTCGGTCCATGTGCGTTGAAGTTAGGAGTGAATCAGTGAACGGCTGTTTGCCAGTAACCACTTTATTTGATAACTATATAAACCTCATAGCTTTTGAGTGTTTTTACTCTTGATTGAAAGTCAATGTTTTCAATAGGCTCCTTTGTTTCAAGCAGGTAATGAGGCTAACATTTTGTTATGGTATTTAACAAAGTATAGGAGTTCAGGTTTTTTGAGCACAAACCACCTGTTATCCTTGCTTGGTCCTGCAATAAACCTTTCTCTGTTCAAAACAAAAGAAAGCAACAACAACAAAAGAACAAAGCTTAGAACTTACCTTTTAATTTCCATTAATTTTTTTGTTTTATTTTTACCAACATTATGTTTCATATATTAATGTCTTCTATAAACTGACTTGTTTGGTATAAATGTTCTGTTTATTCAAAAAGATCATATTGAAATCATAATGCTTTGAATTAAATCATCTTTGTTATTTGGGGGTCATTTTTCTATAGCCCAATATTTTAATAATCTAATCAAAAATCAACCCAAAATTAAATGCTGTGATTTTTCTGAATATACCAATTAACACCTTGAAAACACAAGGCACTTCTTATATCTGTTAGGCCTGACACTATTACATAATTTGTTCCTATTTTATGTAAAATATTTTGATGAGCTAGTTTTAGCACATTCTCATTACTGTTGTAGCCCTTATACAAATGTTAATAGTGTTAGGGACATGCATAAACACACACAATAATATCTAAATATATTTCATTAAAAGATATCTTTAGAAGGTGATGGAAAAATAATCACAGACAAAGCTTTTGTTTTCTGGCTGCTAGTAATTTCTCACATATGCTAATAAAAATTATCCAAGTAAAAATCACCCAAATGGAAGAGAATTTTAAAACTTGCCTTGGAATGTCTTTTATATCCTGCCCCCCCCCATCGTTTGTATCCGCTTTCCAATGAGAACATTTTTTTTTATTATAAACTGAAATAGTTCTACAAACTGTCTACATTTCTATTCATGGAACATTCTCTCCATACATGGTGCATCTTTCTCTCACCTCCTCTCACTCAGCCCGTTTCTTCTTCTTCCTTTAATCCACCAGCTTCCTCACTCCTGCTATGACCTTGGACTTATTGATCACTTATCTACTGATTACCTTCTCACATGTCTCTTTATTGTTTGGAAATAACAGTGATGTTTCTCTTCCTCGGTCTCTGCCCTTTGTTACTTTCCTTCCTTTCTCTTGAGATGATTTCACCTTAATCACTATTTAATTATCATCTATGCAGTAAATAATCACAACACTTTGGATCTCAATATGAAACTGACTTCACCCTGGCGACTAATGGCAAACTCAAGTCAACATCACTGAACAAGATGAAGGACATCATTTGTCCTTTTTTATTGTCATTTTTCTGATCTGTGTTACTCATTCCCTTCTGTGCTACTCGAACTTAACAAGTGTGGTGTAATTTTAGCCTGCCGTTGTCTTCAAAACTATAAGCTTTGGGCTTCCCTGGTGGCGCAGTGGTTGAGAGTCCGCCTGCCGATGCAGGGGACATGGGTTCGTGACCCGGTCCGGGAAGATCCCACATGCCGCGGAGCGGCTGGGCCCGTGAGCCATGGCCGCTGAGCCTGCACGTCCGGAGCCTGTGCTCCGCAACGGGAGAGGCCACAACAGTGAGATGGCCCGCATACCGGAAAAAACAAAACTATAAGCTTAAATCAACTATACTTCAATAAAACTTTAAAAAAAATTTAAACTATAAATAAGCTTATAGATAACCTGTGAATAAGTGCTTATATATAACAAGTTTCTTTAAAATAGGTTAATTTTAATTATAAATGGTGCTGCTGTGCTTAAACCAAAACATACAATTATTTAGAAGACCATAACTGCAAATAAAACAGTGTAAAATTATAAGAAAAATTAGGCTCAAATTATTCTACTAGCAAGGTAGGTCAGGTTACAATAAAATTTCCACATCCTATTGATACATTTTCTCCCTCAGCTTTAAAATCTATGCTTTCCTTTCATCTTGTTTTCATATAAACTTTCATAATTACTTGCTACCCACTGGGTGTTTAAGCTTGTTCACTAATCCTGCTCAGCTGTGTAGTGTTTAAAGTTTGAAATCCACATTTACAGCCCCAAAGGTGGTGAACTTCATAACAACAGGAGATAAACATCATTTATCACTCTCCATCCATAGACAAGGACAGAAAGTACAGAAAGGGGCTCAGAAAAGCTGTTTTTCTAACTGATGTCATGTGTCTTAGAAGGGGCAGCAAAACGAAAGGCAAGTGTTCTAACCCCTGGACAATAGCTGTCTTTGCCTGTCGTCCCACAGTTGTCTGTAGAGCAGAACATTCGTTAAAATAAACATGGAAACGTTCAGTCAGCCCTGCAGGGATTAGGGTTCCACGGTGACCTGACAAGTAAACAAAATGTATTGTTTCTCTCTCTACATGCCAGCAGGTGTTTGCTCCATTTTGCTTCCTGGGAGGTGTGATTTTGCTTTGTCCCTGTCGCGTGTTTAGTGACATTATCCTTATGTTTCTGGAGAGAGATAGACGTAGGGGATGTTAGAGACCCCAGTGTCCAGATTGCATTTCTTATTTCAATTGGATAATCAGGTTGGAGTTTATAAGTTTAGCATAGAAAGGGGGAAAAAATGCTGAAGTATCATGGTCTTGTCATTTTACCTTTCTGGACCTCAATTTTCTCATCTAATAAAATAAAAGAGATCGACTCAGTAATAATAATCATAGGATAGTAAAAATGAAACCAACCTCTAATGAATTCAGTGCTGACTTCAGGCCAATGATAAATCTTCACATCCATGATCTCGTTTAACATTCAGAAGAACCCCTCGAGGAGGAGACTTATTATCTCCATTTTAGAGACAGTGAAACAGAATCTCAGAGAGTTAGTTCCTAAGATGACAGGGCTGATGAGAGACAGAGGGGCCAAGTCTATACTCATAACTCCCAGGCAGTGAAGCCCCTCATTGCTGCACCACCTCCATGGTTCCTAAGGGTTTGAGGATTAACAGATACTCACTACTGTATATAAAATAAATAAACAGCAAGGACCTGCTGTATAGCACAGGGAACTCTGCTCAATATCTTGTAATAACCTATAAGGGAAGAGAATGTAAAAAAAGAATATATATATACATATGTATATGTATAACTGAATCACCTTGCTGTACATCTGAAACTAACACAACATTGTAAATCAACTATATTTCAATAAAAGCATTTTTAAAAGAAAGAATATTTCATTGTTCTTTTCTATTAAACAGACATGGAATTGTTTCCTGTTTTCTCATTACCTGTTGAAACATTTGGGACTTGTTTCCTTAATTATAAATCAATATTTGTTGTTTAACTTAAAGAACTAGGCAAGGGACTGGTAAGTGGAAAGTCATTGGAAGTTCTTAAATTGATGTGGGATGTTGCTAAATTAAGAAATCTCATCATTCAGGGAGAACTTTGTTAATAAAACTTCAATTAAATTAAGATTACATAGTTCTATTAACTGTAGCAATGAAAAATATACCCCCAACAGCTTCTTCCTCATGAGAGCATCACATCTGAGTAACATTCATCTACGGATGTTTGTGATGCATGCAATTACAAGTTCTAGATTTCTCTCCACAAACATTTAAAATATACGCATTTATTATTATTTTCAGTTAAAGAATATTAATATTACATTAAACATTTTAGTCTTAATGATACCACAAATAATAACCCACAGCAAATTTTTTTCCATATGGTGTTTAAATTGAAAGAAAACCTTGTTTTCAAAAGTATTGGGGATTGTTATTTCTCTTGCTGGAAATGACACAGGTATAATACTAAACAGAAGTAATACCTATCTCGATAGTCCTTTGTTTTTGTTTTTTTTTTTTACATCTTTATTGGAGTATAATTGCTTTACAATGGTGTGTTAGTTTCTGCTTTATAACAAAGTGAAGCAGTTATACATATACATATGTTCCCATATCTCTTCCCTCTTGGGTCTCCCTCCCTCCCACCCTCCCTATCCCACCCCTCCGGGCAGTCACAAAGCACTGAGCTGATCTCCCTGTGCTATGCGGCTGCTTCCCAATAGCTATCTACCTTAAGTTTGGTAGTGTATATATGTCCATACCTCTCTCTCTCGCTTTGTCACAGCTTACCCTTCCCCCTCCCCATATCCTCAAGTCCATTCTCTAGTAGGTCTGTGTCTTTATTCCTGTCTTACCCTTAGGTTCTTCATGACCATTTGTTTTTTCTTAGATTCCGTATATATGTGTTAGCATACGGTATTTGTCTTTCTCTTTCTGACTTACTTCACTCTGTATGACAGACTCTAGGTCCATCCACCTCACTGCAAATAGTTCAATTTCATTTCTTTTTATGGCTGAGGATTCCTTTGTTTATAAACAACTAAAGATGAGATTCAGAGGGCCACTAATTCTAGCCTTAATGCTGAAGTCGTTTCTTATCCTGAATGTAATCTTCATTTTCATGCATTTTGATGTTTTTACTATTAAAATTCTGCTGCTGAGGAAAGAGAAATATATTCAAGGAAATAAGTTACTCTGTATAGATAGGCCATTTGATATTTTTCTTTAAAATAAAATTTGAGTGTGTATGTCTATGGTACAGAGGCAAGGGAAACAGTGGAGAAATTTAAAAAAAAACAACTAATGCTTATCACAATTTGGGACTGGGGAATATTTCAATTATTTTAATTATTTTAATTTTAATTAAAATATTTTAAAGCAAAAAGTGGTCAGACAATTCACACTAAGAACTTAGAGTTTCAGTTTACAAATCAAGAAAGCATAAAATTGTGAAAACATTGACCAAGTCTGCCAGGTAATAATTAAGGATTTGAACTTATTTTTATTCACAATGTCTTTTGAAGAACTTCTGTTGTATTGGTACTTAAAAACAATATTCAATAGTAAATAGAAGTTAACTGGTCCCATAAAATACCTATCGGTCTTAAATACATACCATGTCATATCAATCTTGAGCCCACTGTAAAGTGCTGTCAACATTCCCAGACCAAGCAAGTGACACAATGGCTTATAATGAATGTTAGTCATGTTCAAGAGGAAGAGATCATCCTCTCTCCAAAAATCTAGATCTTCAACAACTTCCTCTTATGGCCAAAGCCCCATTGATTAGGTTATCAAGTCACTGTTTATCACTATATTAGGCCTGGCTCCAAATCTCCATCTGGTTTCTTGCTTTTTCAAAAAACCCACACATGAATCTCTGTGATCTTTGGCTATTTTAGTGCCAGGCTCAAACCAGACCCAGAGGTCCTTGCACTGCGCCCCCCTGGGTGCTACTCTAATTACTTTCTCATTGTTAGGACCCAAAGTCCTGCAATTGCAAGTCTATCTACAGAGAAGTTCCACCCACACATCCCTGAACCTTCATCCCTGCACTGAAAGGATGGTTTCAGGAAAAGATCCAGGGCCGAAAAGGTGATCCACTGACACTAGAAAAAGGAAAGTTACCCAGAAAACCCGAAGACTCACTACTTGGACATTTTAATCCAAGAGAGTATTTGCATGGCCTCAGGGGAGCAGGCTGGAGAAACATCCATAGCAGCTGCCCCAGGTCAGAACCCTGTAGAGAAGGATTCCTGAGGCAGGAAATGTGAAAACAAGGGAAAATTCAACGTGGGAAGCAAGAGATACGGACGTCAGGGATATCGGCGGGTGAGGCAGAGGAAGAGACAAGGGTCCGGGGACATGAACTCCAAGCAGAGCTTGATGGCTGAGGAAGGAGAGGACTCAGCAGAGGATGGTTGGGATTAAAGTCTTCATGTGGCTTCTGCTGAAGGACTTTCTAGTCTTCTCTTCCACCATTTGCTGAAACCCCAATCCTGCTTTCCACAAATTTAATTCTTAATAAGAATAAATATGGATTCCAAATGAGGAGGTATTTCTACATCTGGAAAAAGGTGAGTTCTGTCCTTGAAATATTATGTTCTGCTTGGTCTAATCAAAGACTGAATAAAATCTTTTGAAAGGAAACCACAACAATCTTTTTTTTCTCTTCGCAAAAGGGAATTCATTCTGTCAGTCCTGATTCATTAAAACAGATTGGAATTGTGTCTGCTTTGTCTCTGTTGACCTTCATCTTTGAATGAGGCTTCGTAAGCTCTTATAATAAACTTCTCCTGAGATTTTCGGCATCAGTTGTGTTTTCCAGGAATTAATTTTTAAAAAAGGATGTTCTGAGACAATCATAAACAGATATTGAGAAACCCTATTTCCTCTTTTTTCAGGGTATTTTATATAATGGAATGAACTTTGGATAAGAATCAGAATTTAGAATGAATTCCCATGTCTGCAACTTCCTAGATGTTTGACCCCTGGAAAGTCACTTAAGATTTCTGAGTCTCAGCTTCCTCATCTGGTGGGAAAAAAAAAAAAAAAAAAAAGATGCTTGCTGATTCAAAAAATAAATAACATAAATATGGCTAATAAACACAAAAATGTTTAACTTAATGGGTCGTCAAATAAATAAAATTAAAATACCTGTCAAATTAGCAAATGATCTCCCACATACTCAGTTTTGGAGATGGTTAAATGAGACAGGCATTTTCATACTCTGTTGGAAACAAAATGTCAGCCTATACCCGGAAACTTAAAAAGGTGGGTGTGATTTGACTCAGCAAATCTCCTTCTAGGACTCTATCTCAAGGAAATCATTTGAAAATCACAGATGACACTTTATTCCAGAAGACAGTTACAAAAATGATTTATAACAGTAGAAAGTTTGAATCTTCCTAACTGTTTGGAACAAATCCAACAGTGAAACTGACCGTAAGGGGTACACAACAAAGCAGCCTTAGAATGTAATATATGTATATTGATAAATGCATGTGTGGAGGTTAGTTATTGATCTCTAACGAACAACAGGGATCGTTCAGCCTGCAGAGATTTAAAATATTTACTGTTTGGCCCTTTGAATAAAACGTCTGCCCGCACTCCATCTGAGGTTAGAGGTCCTTGTTGTAATTTATCTCAGTGAGATTTAAAATATTTACTGTTTGGCCCTTTGAATAAAACGTCTGCCTGCACTCCTTCTGAGGTTAGAGGTCCTTGTTGTAATTTATCTCAGTGATCTCCCCAGCTGCTGAATAGGAAATGAGCCTACATGTCTTTTTATATTCTATCTTAACTCCAGTCCCTACTGGTGCATTTGTCAACAGTCTGCAACTGAGCTGTGATGGTGATCAAGTCTCTTCCTGAGCTCAGCCCAGAAGGCAGCAGATTGCTGCTGTCAGAAGTGGCCAAGCCGAGTGTCCCAATCCCAGCTCTCAGGAATCCCAGCCCTCAACGGAATCATGGTGACCCTACACCCTTAACCACGGGATACTTCATGCCTCAGAAGTGAGGTGTGACCCCAGCCACCACCCATGTGCTCACAGCCCAAGAAAGAAGACCTTGTCCTTCTTGCCCAGGTTGACTGGGAGAAAACCCACTGCATTTTTGGTGATCTTATCCCTACCTATAAGGTTGTCTGACTCCTATACCTGGGACCAGAGCTTGCAGCCCACTTCTCAAAATTTGGGTTAATTGATTTTAAATAACGTCAACTGTCCAGTACATACAGTGTTATACAAGCTTCTTCCAGTACGCCGTTTGGAGAGGTAAACAGAAGATCAGGCTTGAATATGCCTCCCACCATAATCCGAATCCTGATTTCCGATGAGCAAATTCATAGATAAAAAGAGGGGTGAGGCAACAACTGAAGCAGGAGTTGACACATTAGGCTCATTGGCAAAATCTGGCCAGCTGCTTAGTTTGGTTTTGCTTTTGTTTTTGTTTGTAATTGAAATATAGTTGATTTACAATGTTGCGTTAGTTTCAGGAATACAGCAAAGTGATTAAGTGATATATATATATAAAATTTTCCATTACAAATTATTGAATTTAGTTCTCTATGCTATACAGCATGTCCTTATTGTTTATTTTATATATAATAGTGTGTATTTGCTAATCCCAAACTCCTAATTTTTCCCTTCCTCCCACTCTCCCCCTTTGGTAACCATAAGTTTGTTTTCTATGTCTGTGAGTCTGTTTCTGTTTTGTAAATAAGTTCATTTGTATCATTTTTTAGATTCCACATATGAGTGATATCATATGGTATTTGTCTTTCTCTGTCTGGCTTACTTCACTTAGTATGATAATCTCTAGGTCCATCCACCTTGCTCTAAATATTTCATTCTTTTTTATTGCTGAGTAATATTCCATTGTATATATGTACCACATCTTCTTTATCCACTCATCTGTCAAGGAACATTTAGGTTGCTTCCGTGTCCTGGCTATTGTGAATAGTGCTATGAACATTGGGGTGCATGTATCTTTTCAAATTAGAGTTTTCCTCTTTTCCAGATGTATGTCCAGGGGTGGGATTGCTGGATCATATGGTAGCTCTATTTTTAGTTTTTTAGGGAACATCCATACTGTTCTCCATAGTGGCTGCACCAATTTACATTACCACCAACAGCGTAGGAGAGTTCCCTTTTCTCCACATCCTCTCCAGCATGCATTGTTTATAGAATTTAGGGGGATGGCCATTCTGACCAGCTGCTCATTTTGTAAGGTTTTATAGGAACGTAGCCATGCCCACCGTTTTACTCGTAGGCTATGGCTGTTTTTCTGCTGCAGTGGCAGAGTCAAGCTGTTGCAATAGAGATCGCTCAGCCTGCAGAGCTTTAAAATATTTACTGTCTGTCCCTTTGAAGAAAATGTCTGCCAGCACTCCATCTGAGGTTAGAAAATGTAGCCTGAGCTTAGAAGCTGGAAAGCTAGCCCCCTGGTGAAAAAGCCAAGGCAACTAAATTGAACCTGCCCTGTAGAATTATAGACAGGATAAAAAGAGGCTCAAGGAAATGAGCAAGTTAAAGGAAGGTGGCGGAGAAGACTGACCTAGAAGCTCACCTGTGAAGTTCACCACCTACTGGGGACTGACCGGCGCAGAGTCTGACTGCAGCGGTGATGCCGCAGGTTCCGGGATTGCTTCTCAGTCACGGGACACTTGTCTGCACCTGCCTGACTGTGGCCCTTGTCCAGAGCCACCGTGGGGAGAGAATACTTACACTTCCCTTCTTCAAAGATGGAATGGACCTCAGGGCCTGGGCTTCAAGGTGGCGGCTCACCAGGCCGTACACTGTGCACAGAATGGGTGTGCTCAAAGGGTACCTTGGTCTGTTTCTCAGAAACCAATTGAATTCGTATTCTGACACCTCCCTCTGCCTTTTCCCTGAGATCACCTCTGAATCCACCCAGAGTATCCAGTGCACATGCGTAAGAAGCAGGGTCAGGGGAGTGCAAAGGGCCGAGGTCCCCAACTATCGATTCCCTCAGTCAGCCATCGAGTCCTCTCTTATTTCCATCTTCAACTTCCCTACAGATCCAGTATCAATCTCTGCTGTTCTCCTCAGCTCTCAGGCATAAAGGACTCACCCTGTCCCCATACCATGCTGGAGAACTAGAAACTTTATGAGGCCATCTGGGGTCTGGGTTCAGGGACACACTGTACTGTTTCCTGGCAATTGTCACAGCCCCAGGAAATTACTGAGGGGTCAACTAGGAAGGGGGGCCCCAGGTTCCTTCTTCTCCCAGAGCCCACTTACCCTTCAGGGTCTGTTCCTGCACACACACCCCAGGGTAGAAGCGAGGAAGACCACCCCTCACAGGCAGCTCCCTGCTCTCTCAGAGCCTTCAGATTCCCTCCCTCTAGTCAAAGGAACATTGCTTTTCCCTAAAATTGGGGGCCAGAAAGACTAGGACTGATATCATATTTTTCGCTCAAGACTGTTGTTTGTTCCCTTTCATCTACCACTCACAGGGCCCGAGCTCCTGTAACTTAAAAGCCAGAAGTAGCAACTCCTCTCCGTTTTTTGCCCAAACATCTTTTCCCTAAAGCAATGAGTCCAGAATAACCTTTTGCCTTGAACTGGGGATAAAGGAACCGAGTAGAACAGGAAATGCCCAGTGATATTGTTTGAAATTTGGTTACTATTTCAAAAACATAATCTCACTGAAACCAATTACTCAAGTTATCCATCTTTTAGCAGTGGAATACACCAAAGATGATGGTGCCAAGAATCAGTGTGTATCATGCTACACATTGCTTTTTATACACACACCCCCAATGTGCAATCAAACACACAGTTAAAATGCCAAGGGCATGAGGGAACATTTTCGCAATACCCATAAGAGATCAAAGTTTCTATCTATCTAGATCAAGATAGCTACATAGTAAGATACATGTCAAAAATTTATATATACAAGGACATATCAAGATTTGTGATAAAGCAATAAAAAATAGTAAAGGAAAACATTGGCAAAAGACACAAAGTAGCAACCTACAGAAGATGGAATACAAGTATATAAATGTGTACCAAAAATATTAACAGTAAATAGGGATAAAATCACCGAGAGATATTAATAGGAACACAGCTTCCTAGGGCCAACCCTGGTGTACTGACACAGAATTTTGAAGGAGAAGCTTGGGAAGCTGCACTTTCACTTAAGCTCTCCCAAATATTTCTAGAGCCTATTAAGGTTTGGGTCCCATTGGTATTGAGGAAATTATACTTGCTCAGAGTCTGACTAAATTAAGGCGACAAATAATCCTACTCGGGAAGCTAAACTTTAAATTCTCTAAAGTAGGAACCAATACACTGTCGACTAAAAGAAATGCACAAAGTGAGAGCTGTGAGTTAAGTTTTATTTGGGGCAAAATGAGGACTACAGCCTAGGAAACAGCATCTCAGACAGCTCTGAGGAACTGCTCCAAAGAGGTACAGGGGTGGGAGAGGGTCAGTGTTATATATGATCTTAGTGAAGGGGGCACTTGCAGTCAAGCACACATTTTGGTAGAAGCTTGCTGCTAGTTCCTAGGAGCAGATGTCACCATTGATGACTTGAGTGCTTTTCTAGACGTGAGGAGATGCAAGAAATTGGGCTCATAAAATCTCCTGAAAATATCTATCTGAAGACCTGTTCTGCCAGTTTTCCCAGAGCACGGAGCGCCTCACTCCTGATCTCCACCCTGGACTCCTTTCAGGGGGTGTTGAAGGTCAGCGGCTGTGGAGCTTTATGACTTTAGTCCTTGTAGAAGCAGATGGCAAGTGCCAGTTTGTAGTCTGCACTGCCTTCAGAAGGCAAACATCACCACACCAACAGCAGCAGTACTCCCAAAGAAGCAGCAACCACACCTGGAGATGGAGTCTTACGGAGAGGACATTTGCTTTTCACCCCTTGTACTCCCTCAACCTTTTTCTAAATAAAAATGGTAACTACTTCTATTAAATTTCAAATATTCGCATGCCCGTGCATCCTCCTTACCTAAGAAGATTTCTTTCATCTCAACTGGGAAAGGAGAGCTATTGCTGCTGGTATCTAGGTTTGGGGACTTGTACACGCTGCCTTGATTACTTTACAGAATTCCACTGATAGCATGGAAGCTATCTGAGAGCATGGCGGCTGCCTGAATAAACATATGCCTCACGCGAAACTCAAACATGTGCTCAGTGGGTCGTGTTACTTGGTGCTACCTACATGCATTCAGAGTAGGCAACACAATGATGACATTCCGTAGAGAAATGTGGGTTAGCGTAGCCTCAATGAAATTGTCTGGAAACACATTCCTTCAAAGTGGCCTGCTCTGTGGTAGCAATTGCATTTGCATTTATTAACCAAATGTAAACAAGATAGGCTATAAAGGAAAGGGAAATGAGAAACAGGTCTACCATCACAAAATGATTCTATTTAGAGCACTGCCATCATGTCTTGGCAGACGTATATTGTTGGCTTCATTTTGGAGCAGATTGCTTTGATATTTTCCCCCATTCCAAAATTTGGGTGCCAGGCTCTATAACCAGCACATTAATGCCAATGTTTGTTAACTGACCAGAAAACGAGAAAAAAAAAGTCACATTCTAGTAAACTATATCTGTGTTTTTAGAACAGCTCTCATCTCTAACCCATAATTGGAAAGACTTCATAAGGGTCTGTAGGAAAGTTCTGTAATGGAAGATTCTAGAATATGCAGGTATACTCACCCGCTCTGCATCCAATAATACTGACTCCCTTTTCCATGTTTCAATAACCCTCTAAGAATTCCTCTGTTACCGCACAGGTTATGCTGGGTCACAATCATCTGTTTAGATGTCTGTCTCAGCTCCTCAGTCACGAGCCACGTGAGAAAGCCACCTCTGGCTTTGTTGCCTCTAGCACAATACAGTCTAATAAATGCTAACTAAGGAACTGAGTGATTCCACAGCAAAGGAATAACAAAACCAGGCTTACATATTTAAGTCTAACCAGGCTGTGTAAAAGCAATGAAAACAAACCATCTTACTCAACATGTAAAATGGACAACACCTATAGCATATGTTAATTCTTATCACACATAAAATTCAGTTAACGTTTCAGTGCAAGAAGATCCACACTCCAGATCCACAGAGTGTGAGTGTTCCTTAAACACTACCAGTTGATTTGCCTTTCCATTTGCACGTGAAGGAGTTCTGAGTAAAGTCTTCTAGAGGTAACCCTGATGGGGCTGGCTCAAGTGAGCCTATTTGGTGCCGTGTTAGGCTTTCTTTATTCACCGTAAAGAATCCTCTCTCACCAAAAGCAACTGCAAGAAAGATAGATCGGTCCCAAAGATTGTTTTCAACAGGTTTACTGAAGATTTGGAGGGAAAATAGAGATAGTTAACATGCACACACTGCATCAGTCAGCTTAATTTATTGATGCTTGACAAATTCCTTATGTCTGCCCCTCCGCAAGTCATTCTTCCGCCCCGCTACTCTCCAGCACTTCCTCTGACCTTCCATCAGCCCAATGGCCTTGTCCTCTGCAAACAAACACCTTCCAGACGCCTCGCACACAGATCCTCCCTAACCCCCAAGCGCGCAGCACTACATCCGGGTACACATTGGCCAGCTTCCCTCTAGTTTGACAGAACAACAGAGGACAGGTCATCTTTCAAATAAATAAAAATACCATCATCTCATTATGTCTAAAATTTCTCACGAATTAGCAGGTAGTTAAATAAAGTTGATGACAGAAAGTAATTCACTTCTAGTATTGGAGATTCTAAACAAAAAATAGTTATTAAAATTTTAAGTTAACCCTTAACAAATTCTAAATATTCTGAAAGGGATTGATACCTGTTATTTAAGAACTTTTTCTAATTCTAATAATCTCATTATTCCTGTCCCAGATTTACAGGACTAAGACCTCTTCTCTAATAGACTCTAGAATAGCTAGTGTCACAGGAAGAGATGGGGTATGTGTACCACTTAATGAACTTATTCGACTCAATTCCTTTCTTGAGGACAGTGCTAGGTGCAAAAAATGTGATCCAATATTCACTGATAGTAATCTTGAGTGGTAAAAACATGTGTGCCTGTCTTACTTTCCTTTATGTTTTTCTTCATTTAAATCTTTTTTCCAAAATTATTTTCACAACCATTATGGGGTAAATCAAAGATCCCTTCCACCAACACATCGTTTTCTTCTGTGACATGCAGTAACTTTCTTCCTTCGACTTTCCAGACACTTCACTGCCAATCCTCTCCTTCCTCCCCCTGCCCCTCATCTGTAAGAGGTTCTCCAGGCTAATTCTTGAAAATCCTACAACAAGGGGACCACCTGCAGGAACCAGGTGCCTGAGGAGGTGAGCAGAGCTGGAAGGTAAGAGAAGAGCGTTGAAAGCAGTTCAGTTATTCACCTAACATGAGTGTGCTTACCTAAAGAGATGCTGTTGCCAAAGCAGGGGAATAATTGACACAGGCTGGAAACGTCTGTTATCAAGAGTAATTATAGCACAAAGCATTGGGAGATAAGGGTTAGAAGCAGTAAAAAATCAGAAATCATGGAATGGCAACCTTCAGTAGGAAAACTCTTATTCCAAAAGTAATCTCTCTAAATGCACCCTGAGTCTTGGAAGCGAATGACCCCAGAATCTCCAGACTCCTCAGAACTAACAAGGAGTTAGGGCGATCCCCCTCCCCACGCAACTGAACAGAAGAAAATCCTGTCTCTGATAGTTGGTGATGCAAAGCCTACCAGCATAGCCTAATTTAAGGGCAATCTGTCATTATCTTATGAATCAAATGTGTAAGGAAATTAGACATCTTGACATCAAATTCATGTAATACTGATAGTTTCCTAGTGTTACAGCAGGCAGGTAGTTGTCTCACTGTGAGCAGAGAAATGGGGGCAGGAAATCATGCATCTTGCAAACAGCGGGGTCCATGGGCAGACAAAGAAAAGCAGGAACCTCCAGACTGACAGGAAACCACACGTTTTGGGTGATAAGCTTCTTGAAGGTAGACAAAGAAAGGTGGGGAAAGGCAGGAATCTCCTGCTTCTGAATGTAACCTGTTGCTCATTATACTCTCATTACAATAAAATTAGCCTTGCAGGTGAGAAGTTTCCATCATGCCCTGAAGCCATGACACTTCTGATAAAAGCTAAATAAAAACAAAAATCCCTCCTCCCCTCGGGAGGGAAGATGGAACTGGGAAGAAAATCAGGGAATATAACCCCCCAACCCCTCAACCCCTCATTTTATACATATTACTGAGGGAAATTACCTTTTTTCTTTTATGAAAACAGTCATAGCAAAAACTTCACCACACTGTTAAACAGGAAAGAAGATTATTCAAGACTATTGCAAAAAGAGAGAGATATTAGAACTCCATCTAAACTCTGCTGTAAGCCAGGGGCTGGAGAGTTTTTGCTTTACTTTCTCAGATCTTCATGTCAGGAGGTAGTTTTATAACTTGGAGCAAAGCACCTAAGGAAGTGAGTTCCTCCTCTCCCAGGGTCCTGGGTGATAGCTGCTATCTAATGCCCGTAATACCAGCACTATCTTTCTTACGATTGCACTTCAAAGGGATGGCCCCCAGGTCCTTGAGAAAGACATTCCTGAGGTGTAATTCAGGCAAGAGGCCAGGGAAGGATTTATATACCTTTCAAAGGGGCAGAGAAAGAATTTGCAATTACAAGTTTTCTGAAGTAAATGCTCTAAGAAAAGGGAGGTGGGGGGGGCTTAGAGTTAAGACCCCTCAGTCAGTATTTACAGGGCTTCTTTGACTCTCTCTATTCAAAGAGGATCATTCATGCACTATTTAAAACATGGTCATTAGAGTAATGCCAACCCTACAGCTATGCCTCCTCTTAATAAAAGTTTTAAGATTATTGTCAGTGAAATCTCATTTGGAATCCATTGTCTTCAAATTAATGAAAAAGAAACATGTTTGTTTTCTAAAAGAACTACTTACTCTGCAAAACTATGCAAAAACCCTACAGTGGCATCTGTTATGATTTTGAAATGTTCC
Organism: Delphinapterus leucas; assembly: GCF_059928025.1. Taxonomy (NCBI): domain Eukaryota; kingdom Metazoa; phylum Chordata; class Mammalia; order Artiodactyla; family Monodontidae; genus Delphinapterus; species Delphinapterus leucas. Next base: position 15,083,261 of record NC_143140.1, on the reverse strand, counting down.
TAGGGTGACAAACGTTGTTCAGTGCTGAAAAGAATTTAGTTGTACTAAATGGCTTGGAATAAACTAAGTGAATTTTATTTGGATATATCTTCATTCAGTGGTTCAAGGCATTCATAAAATGTCTGAAATGTACGTTCAGTTTGGATGGGTGAAAATTTTCATTTTCCCCTTCTTCAGGAGATACTGTAGTTCCATCTCAACAAGTATGTTAAGCTCCTGTTGGATTAAAAATTGAGTAAGGCTAACGCTTGCTCTTAAACTCACACTAATAAAGTAGACCATGCAAGTCACCAAGCTGCTCTAATACAAGGTAGGTTGAAATTAGTGCCTTAAAATAATGTAAATTGCCATGGCATTACCAAAAAAAGGAAAAATTAAGTCCTATTAAGTAAGTCTCTTATAGTTCACAAGTACCTTAGTCAAACATTAGGAGGCTGCCAGTAACATAAACTCCTGAGTTTCTTTCAACAAAAAGGATGAAAAACTGGCCAAAGTAAATGGATTTCATGGAACCCAAGGCCAACTCTCTGGAGAAGATGGATCCAGAAACTGGATAATAAAAACACCAAAATTACTTTCTGTGTCTCTCTGGATTGGCATGGTCTCTTGTTCCTGCTTCTCTCCCTTTATTTTTCTCTTTCTCTGCAGAATGGTTATATCTACTTTGGCAGGCACCAGGCTAAACATGGCTGGCCCAAATCCTAGTTTGCATCACTTTTCAGTTCAAGAGCTAATAAAGAATGACCTATGTCTTGGAGACCCAAATCCAAACACCCTGAAGAGCATGTCTAAGGGCCCAGCGTGGGCCAGGAGTCTATCCTAGTCAACAGATAGCTAGAGGTTAAGGATACTAAGGTGCAATGAGGTTCATTTAGTGAGGGGGTGAAGTGCTCCTAGATGAGGGAAACATGAGTTAGGACATTAATGCAAAATATGCCTAAGACAATGAGAGATGCTAGACCAGGAAGTAGTTACCACCTTCCATCAATAGACATATTCTATGGAGTTGTCGCTTAGCAGGGCTGAGGTTCTAAACATGGCACACACTGAAAAACCACTTATGGACAAAATTATCTTTGAAATATCTTAAAAAGCCCTAAATTCTACCATACATGTGTTTTTTTTGTTTTGGGGTTTTTTTTATGTTTGTTTTTTTTGTATATAACCCTGGTATCCTATGGAATGCATTGGTTGCAGATAGCAAATGACCTCGACTCCATTGGCTTACACAAGGATGAAAACTTGTCATCTCACAAACAAATGGTCCACGGTTTGTAAACTCAGTTGTCCAGTGTCATTACAGCCCCAAAGTGCTTTTGGTATTTCCCTTCTGCAACCTTAGCAAGTCTGACTCTCCCAAATTAGCCCCCCTCATGCTCACAAATGGCCACATCAGACCAAGGAATCGATTCGTCTAGGAAGATACACAAAGTCTTTTCCTGGTTCGTCTAATTCAAGGAGTGCTGTAAATTTTTCCCAATGCCCCCTACCCTTAGTAGACCTTCCCCAAGTCTCAGTCAGGCATGGGGCAGAGCTCACTCTAAACTAACCCCAAGTAAAAGAGTAGGATCGCTGGAGCAAGTTTATAACAATCAGAAGTTACTCGGGAGCCACACTGGGCAAAGCTGGACACATACAGAAGCAGGGTTCTCTCAACCTAAAAGAGGAGGAAGTGAATAAAACTCACAAGACTCTTGGCTCCAGGCATGTTTAGTTTAGGTCTGATTTATAAAAAAGAAAAGAGTAAAAATAAACCTTAGACTTCACCAGGTCCAGTGAATTCCAAGACTAGTAGTTGTGTGTGTATGTCTATTGACATCCTGTGACCTGGGGATATTCTTTCTGAATATTCGGGAATATCCTAGAATATTCTTTGGGAACTTATTGTCCAGGCTGCAAGGTGACACTCTCAGGCCCAAGTGATGTTTTAAAAAGTGAAGTAAAACTGCTATTTTATTCCAAAGGTAAATGTCATGAATAAACTTAGGCAGCTTGTGAAGAATCCATGTGGATAGGATGGGAGAGCTATTTTTACTCACCCAATCATTTTGTTACTTATCCCACAGGGGTTCGTGTTTCCCTGAGGCCCTGTCGGGGACTCCCCAGGGAAGGCTGAGGGTTACATGTCATCCTCTTCTCTAAGAGATCAACAGGGTCACAGTCTGGATACTTGAAAATAGCCACACCGTTTTGCATCTATTTGTCCTAAATTCCCACTAAGTTCTGAGAAACACTGCACTATTCTGTAGAAATTTGTGTTCAGGTAGCAAAAAAAGTTTTATCTTAAATTCTTGCCCACGTGTCTTACTGCAGATTTGCTTTTTTTTAAAGTAATTGTTTGTCATGCTCAGTTATAACCTTCTTGAAAACAGGTCTTTGATACTCAGCGTCAAGTTCAAGGCCAGGGTCACACTGATCAGAAAGTGTTCAGTGAATGAAAGAACACATTTCTTCACCCAGTGCTGCACCTTTACCCAAGCCACAACACTCTGTCAGTTGCTTTATGAATTAGTAAATGTCCTTAACCGAACATATGACTCCCTTGTCAAATGATGCACAGTGACAGATACATGTATCAAAGGCTTAATGTTAGAACGAAAGAAAATATACAGTCAGTCCTCAAGGAGAGCAAGACTCCCCAGACCCTAAGTGTGGGATATGCACAAGGACTTCCTCCCAAATAATGCATCTGGGAAAGGGGACAGAAAGAGTAACTTTTCAGTGGAGACACTTGACAGACGCTACCTCAGCTAGGTGGTCAAGGTCAAAAGCAAGAGTGAAAAGTCACATTGATAGTATGTCCCTTTATAGGACGTGATATTTATGGCACCTTACCTCTGTGATCCTCTTCCCAAAACACAGCCCCAATCTAATCATGATAGAAACACCAGCAAATTCCACTGAGAGACGTTCTACTAATATTATACCTGACCAGGACTCCTCGGAACTGTCAAGGTCATCAGGAACACAGGACGTCTGAGAAACTGTCCGAGCCAGGAGGAGCCTAAGGAGACATGATGACTACCTGCTATGTGGTGCCCTGGATGGGACCCAGGAACAGAAGAAAGGAACTTGGGTAAAAAGTATGGAAAATGAACCAGGTAAGGACTTTATTTAATAACAATGTATCACTATTAGTTCACTAATTGTAACTGATGTACAGATGTACAAATATACTAATGTAAGAAGTTAATAATAGGGGAAACTGGATGTAGGGTATGTGGGAGCTCTCTGTACTATTGCAACTTTTCTGTAAATCTAAAACTGTTTTACAAATAAAGTTTATTGTTAAAAATTGAAATTTATCAATAGGAATTTGTCATTTTTGTAGAGGTATTGAGATGGGTCACTCGAGGACACGTAAGGATCGGCAGAGCAGACACACTTACCCAGGATCTTTACCTCACATGAGTCTGGAGTGGAGAGGGAAGAAGAGAAAGGCAATTGCCAAACGATGTCCTTTCAGTAGATTATCACACACCCCTCGGTAGAGGAATGGATCAATGTCTGTGACCCGGCAAAGAGAGAACGCATGCCTTCCTCGTGGGGAAGAGTGAGTAAAGGGTGAAGCTGGAGGACAGGAATGTCAACCTAGTGGGGGCCACTGCACACAGTGTCAGAGGAGTACCACCCACCGCAGCTGCCCTCCATGGGCAGGAGGGGCTTGGTAGGAAGACCACTAGCCCTGACTTAAGACCTGGCAGAACTGACCCAAACGTGCCAGGAACTTTTATCTTCTCCCAGAGTTTTGTCTCCTCAGAACTAATAAAGACAACGTCTTCTTGAATGAAAAAAGAAGAAGTATATTATAGTACTGTTCTTCCCAAATCAATGTTTTAAAATTTTTAAATCAGTTCTGTCCCCAACAAACCAACATACAAAGAAAAAGAAATGAGATAAAGGGTAAGGTTGCTCAGAGCTGGCTCAGCTATCATGTGTACCGGTTATAGAAAGATGACCTTCTAATTTTTTACCTACAGACTTTGCAAACATTGAAAGGAAAGACTGAAAGACTTGGCTAAGTAGACTGAAAGGAAAATGCACAGTGTAAGGCAGTGATCCCCCAACTTTTTGGCACCAGGGACCGGTTTCCTGGAAGACAACTTTTCCATGGACGGGGTGGAGGGTGGGGGAGTGGTTCAGGTGGTGATGCAAGCCATGGGGAGTGGCAGATGAAGCTTCACTCACTCATCCACTGCTCACCTCCTGCTTTGCGGCCCGGTTCCTAACAGGCTGTGGACCGGTACTGGTTTGCAGCCCAGGGGTTGGGGACCCCTGGTGTAAGTGTTGTGAGTTTAGGCTTCATTTAGGGACCTTGCTGAGCACTAGAGTCTGGGAGACAGAATCTCAGTCTCTGTGGGGGAAATGCTCTGAAGACATAGGGGGAACACTTGTTTATATATGATTTTGGCTGGGGATACATGCAGTCAAACACCCACCTGCCAATGCAGGGGACACAGGTTGGAGCTCTGGTCCGGGAAGATCCCACATGCTGTGAAGAAACTAAGCCCATGAGCCGCAACTACTGAGCCTGTGCTCTAGAGCCCGCACATGCCACAACTACTGAAGCCTGTGCGCCTAGATCCCGTGCTCCACAACAAGAGAAGCCACCACATTGAGAAGCCCATGCACTGCAATGAAGAGTAGCTCCCACTCGCTGCAACTAGAGAAACCCTGCACGCAGCAACAAAGACCCAATGCAGCCGAAAATGAATTAAAAATCAAAAAAACCATACAAATCAGTAAAAGATTACTGCTAGTCACAAGGAACAGATATCTCAGGGTAATGACTTTAGTGACTTTCTATGTATGGGAAGATGCAAAGATGTGACTTCATTAAAGATCGAAGGAGCCTGCTTGTCCACAGCACAGAGCATCATGTTACTGTCTTTATTTCCTTTCTGAGTGCACTGTTGGTCATGACTGCACTGAGTTACGACTTAATCCTTGTCGGGATGAGTAGTGAGCAGCCCTTTACTCTTCTTTGATTACAGCTGCCTAATCCAGATGCCTGGTTTTCCCTGAGGAGTCCTCTCATACAGAAACCTGTTTAACTTTGCTTAACCCAGCGTTTTTCAACATTAGTTGAACAGAGAATCTATTTCTCTGGTTATCTCACAATGATAGAATATATGGAAATCCTCCTAAATTAAAAGTTGTAAGAAAACTAGAGTTGGGTCATGGCAGTAAATCAATGAGCATATATATTTTACTCTGCAGATAATTCCCAGTAAATAAACAGGTATTGTGTCTCCCTGACTGCCCCGTACATTCCGACTAAACATTCCCAGCCTGGATTGGCAACAACTTGAAGAAGAGGCGTGGTCTTTCTCCCTATTAGGAGCCTTCTTCCTTAAGAGGGGAAGATTTGCAGTGTGTGTGTGTGTGTGTGTGTGTGTGTGTGTGTGTGCGGTTATCTACCTACCACCTTAAAGGTTGGGGATTGCTTGCTCTTTGGGGTTATCTTTGTCACTGCTGCTTCCAACTATTCACTGATCCTTTGTTTTTAACTGTCTGCCCTTGCTGGTCCTTTCTGCATCTTTTCCCACAGTGTCAGATATAGAGGTGAGCAGACAAACATGGCTCCGCTACTGCCCTCTATAAGTTCTCATGGCTAACCAGGCAAGTTTCCTCATTTATAAAAGTTATTTTAAGGGAGTTCTAAAACTTTAGGTTGTAAAGGATCAATATATATTCTCATTTGTCATTCATTCACTTGACAAATCTTTTCTTGAGGACATACAGTATGCCAAGCACCACGGTTCCAGGTACTGGAAATACAGTGATGAATCCAAGTCCATGCACTCATCCTTGTGGGGGAGACAGAAGGAAGCAAATAAGTGTTGGGGACCTTAAATGCCATAAAAATGAAGCAAGGTAGAGTGGATAGAAATTGATAAGGAGGGTGCTAGTTTATATAGTGATATCAGGGAGGACACATGGATAAAGCGACATTTGAACATAGACAAGAAGGCAATAAAGGAGCTGGCCATGCAAAAACTGTGGGTAGAAAAAAAAAGACTGGGTCCGGCAGGAGGGCAGAGCAGGTGCAAAATCTCTGAGGAGGGAGGGTGCTTGGCATGTCCTAGGAATAGCAGAGGAACCCAGTATAGCCAAGGCAATGGCGGAAGAAAGGGGAGCGCTCAGGAGATAAGGGCAGGAAGCTTGTTGGTTGAGCAGAGGCAAATCATGCTGAGTTTTTCACCTGCAGTAAAAACTGAATTTTACTTTGATGCAAAATGGGAAGCCATTTTAGAAATTATTGTAAAATTCCTATATTGGAGGAAATGCCATTAATTTCTCTGACTCAATCATTTTTCTTTTGCATAAACATACCAAGGTACAACCATCAGCAAGTTTACAATGACACAATATACTCATCAAAATTAAATTCTGAAAACTGTTTCCTCTTGTGCAGTATCCTCCCTTTATCTTAGCAGCACCAAAATACTACTACCTTCTCCAAGTGTTACGATATTGTGCCACAGATTTTAACCCCCCAAAAAGACGACATTACCTTATCTCCAGCAATGACTTCAAACTTAGCCACGTCTGGCTAATTTTATTTTTTATTTTTATGATTAACCATTCAAAAAGTGTGTATCCTTTCTCTTGCATTTTTATTTCAGATCTCAGATCCTCAAATACTTGGGTTCATCCTGCCTAACCTGCTCAAGTTTCATATTTCCCAGAATTGCTGTGGTCCAAGAGTCTTCTTTCCTTACGATAGTACTTTTCTTCACTGAGTTATCTTTTCTGTCTTCAACAATTACTTGTCCTTGGCTAATGTAAATTATGAAAGAAATCCACAGCATTTCAAGGTAACCTTTTCCCATCAGCCAAGGTTGGTTACCTGCCAAGAAACCCTTGGGGAAACCAAGTTACTTACTAAATCTTGATAAAGATTGGAGAGGTCTAGAAGTTGCTTCCTTCTGTTGGGCAGCATATAAATGTAGCAATTATATTGTGTATCCCAAATTCATTACCAATTATGGGCATATCAGATATTTTGTTTTGGAATGTGTTATGTGTTAATTCACAGAAAAAGAATTCCAAACCCTGCCACCAAATTCCTTCTTCATGTCACTTGAAAATGAGGCACTAAAATAATTACAACCCCTATATATATCCAGGGGATATATGTATGGATAGATCACAAGCCATACATTTTATATAGAAACTGAGAATTTCAAAAGCTTAAAGCGGTTAAGTAAATAGTTGCTTAAATTCTCAGCCAAAACCATCATTTTGATTGGAGAAAGACCACATAGTAAGTTTAATCTGTGACCTTAACTTAAAGGAAGCCATCTGTTGTCAGTTTAAAGTAGCATAAAAGGACTTTTGTTTTTTGTGGACAAGCCCAGATTGGTTATTTCAAATAGATTTCTAATCTTTCTTTAAAAATTTCTTTAAGTTTCATTTTTAATTAGCAACAAAGATGCATAAAATATATCTGTGACAAGTTCCAATTTCTTATCTTTTGGCTTTTGAAAACTGATTTTAGATAGATAGAGAGAGAGAGAGAGAGAGAGAGAGAGAGAGAGAGAGAGACTCCTTGAGGGTCTTTTCTACACTGTCTACCTTTTACCCTCTTAATACAGGCTTTCTCCCAAGTCTATATTTAATATTTACATTGAAATATGGTAGTTGATATTAATGTCTAAAGGAATCTCAATGCATGGCTTAAAGAAAGAGTTTTAGCCAAGGTTGCAATAAAAGAGCATAAAAAGAGATAATGAAGAAAATACAGCAATGATGTTTCTTCATTCATTCATTCAAAGACACCCTTTGCTGCACTTTACTGGTGCTCTGCTAGGCCCAATGGGGGGTGGAACAAACCACAGGGTTCTGGATTTCAAGTAGCTTCTCAACAATTAAAGATATAAGGTGTACATGTGAGGTGTACTAGACACAAAGTTGGAATTGAAAGGTATATTGAGTGACAACTGAAACATCTGGGACTTAAGGGGAGGTAGAGATGGTTTCCAGTTGAGAATGTTCTAGAGGCTGCTTGTAAATTGATGATAATTAGCATAGCTAAGTTAATAATTACCTCAATGGACTGAAGAGAAAATAGAGTGACAGTGATCAAAATTGATTCTCTGGATCCTGTCAGAATCTTACTAAAATAGTGTCAGGAGAAATATAACAGGAAGCCCATGACTAAAAGACACCTTGCTTGGGTGGCTATGATTTGCCAATTAATCAATCTGACAATCTGATCAATGTGACCCCTAAGAGTTTTATATTAGTATTACTTAGACATTTTGTTATAGATTGTCAATCTTATTCATTTTTTTTAATCTTTTTCATTTTTAAAGAAGCTGTTTATTTCTAAATTATGCAACCTTCATGCCAAAAATTTTGCAACATTCAGGTTGCTCAGTCATGGCTACAAAATGTCTAGCATGAAATCTAAGGGTGTGCAATAAAATTTTTAGCTAGACATATAAAACCCTAGTTAACATTTAACAGGAAACACATAATAAAAATGATGCTAATGAATGTGACTCATGATAAACTTTAGACTTATAAAAAATGAAATTAATGGTGGTTTAAAAACATAAAATGATCATTTCAAAGGAATAAAATTAGGTGGGTTTTTTTTTTGAATTTTTGAAACTTATTTAATTTATTTTTTTATACAGCAGGTTCTTATTAGTTATCCATGTTATCCATATTAGTGTATACATGTCAATCCCAATCTCTCAATTCATACCACCACCACCACCCACCCTGCCACTTTCCCCCCTTGGTGTCCATATGTTTGTTCTCTACATCTGTGTCTCTATTTCTGCCCTGCAAACTGGTTCATCTGTACCATTTTTCTAGATTCCACATATATGTGTTAATATACGATATTTGTTTTTCTCTTTCTGACTTACTTCACTCTGTATGACAGTCTCTAGGTCCATCCACGTCTCTACAAATGACCCAATTTCATTCCTTTATATGGCTGAGTAATATTCCATTGTATATATGTACCACCCCTTCTTTATCCATTCGTCTGTCGATGAGCATTTAAGTTGCTTCTATGACCTGGCTATTGTAAATATTTCTGCAATGAACATTGGGGTGCATGTGTCTTTTTGAATTATGGTTTTCTCTGGGTATATGCCCAGGAGTGGGATTGCTGGGTCCTATGGTAGTTCTATTTTTAGTTTTTTAAGGAACCTCCATACTGTTCTCCACAGTGGCTGTATCAATTTACATTGCCACCAACAGTGCAAGAGGGTTCCCTTTTCTCCACACCCTCTCCAGCATTTGTTTGTAGATTTTCTGATGATGCCATTCTAAGTAGTGTGAGGTGATACCTCATTGTAGTTTTGATTTGCATTTCTCTAATAATTAGTGATGTTGAGCAGTTTTTCATGTGCTTCTTGGCCATCTGTAAATCTTCTTTGGAGAAAGGTCTATTTAGGTCTTCTGCCCATTTTTGGATTGGGTTGTTTGTTTTTTTAATATTCAGCTGCATGAGCTGTTTATATATTTTGGAGATGAATCCTTTGTCCATTGATTTATTTTCAAATATTTTCTCCCATTCTGAGGGTTATCTTTTCGTCTTGTTTTTAGTTTCCTTTCCTGTGCAAAAGCTTTTAAGTTTCATTAGGTCCCATTTGTTTATTTTTGTTTTTATTTCCATTACTCTAGGAGGTGGATCAAAAAAGATCTTGTTGTGATTTACGTCAAAGAGTGTTCTTCCTATGTTTTCCTCTAAGAGTTTTATAGTGTCCAGTCTTACATTTAGGTCTCTAATCCATTTTGAGTTTATTTTTGTGTATGGTGTTAGGGAGTGTTCTAATTTCATTCTTTCACATGTAGCTGTCCAGTTTTCCCAGCACCGCTTATTAAAGAGACTGTCTTGGGCTTCCCTGGTGGCACAGTGGTTGAGAGTCTGCCTGCTGATGCACTGGACATGGGTTCGTGTCCCAGTCCGGGAGGATCCCACATGCCGCGGAGCAGCTGGGTCCGTGAGCCATGGCTGCTGAGCCTGCATGTCCGGAGCCTGTGCTCTGCAATGGGAGAGGCCACAACAGTGAGAGGCCCGTGTACTACGAAAAAAAAAAAAAAAGAAATAGAGACTGTCCTTTCTCCATTGTATATCCTTCCCTCCTTTGTCATAGATTAGTTGACCATAGGTGAGTGGGTTTATCTCTGGACTTTCTATCCTGTTCCATTGATCTATATTTCTGTTTTTGTGCCAGTACCATATTGTCTTGATTACTGTAGCTTTGTAGTATAGTCTAAAGTCAGGGAGTCTGTTTCCTCCAGCTCCATTTTCTTTCTCAAGTCTGCTTTGAGTATTCGGGATCTTTTGTGTCTCCATACAAATTTTAAGATTTTTTTTTTCTAGTTCTGTAAAAAATGCTACTGGTAATTTGATAGGGATTTCACTGAATCTGTAGATTGCTTTGGTTAGAATAGTCATTTTCACAGTATTGATTCTTTCAATCCAAGAACATGGTATATCTCTCCATCTGTTTGTACCATATTTAATCTCTTTCATCACTGTCTTATAGTTTTCTACATATAGGTCTTTTGTCTCTTTAGGTAGGTTTATTCCTAGATATTTTATTCTTTTTGTTGCAATGGTAAATGGGAGTGTTTCCTTAATTTCTCTTTCAGGTTTTTCATCATTAGTGCATAGGAATGCAAGAGATTTCTGTGCAATTAATTTTCTATACTGCACCTTTACAAAATTCATTGATTAGCTCTAGTAGTTTTCTGGTGGCATCTTTAGGATTCTCTATGTAGAGTATAACGTCAGCTGCAAACAGTGACGGTTTTACTTCTTCTTTTCAAATTTGTATTCCTTTTCTTTCTTTCTGTTCTCTGATTGCTGTCGCTAAGGCTTCCAAAACTATGTTGAATAATAGTGGCAAGAGTGAGCATCCTTGTCTTGTTCCTGATCTTAGAGGAAATGCTTTCACATTTTCACCATTGAGAATGATGTTTACTGTGGGTTTGTTGTATATGGCCTTTATTATGTTGAGGTAGGTTCCCTCTATGCCCACTTTCTGGAGAGCTTTTATCATAAATGGGTGTTGAATTTTGTCAAAAGCTTTTTCTGCATCTATTGAGATGATCATATGGTTTTTCTTCTTTAATTTGTTAATATGGTGTATCACATTGATTGATTTGCGTATATTGAGGAATCCTTGCATCCCTGGGATAAATCCCACTTGATCATAGTGTATGATCCTTTTAATGTGTTGTTGGATTCTGTTTGCTAGTATTTTGTTGAGGATTTTTGCATCTATATTCATCAGTGATATTGGTCTGTAATTTTCTTTTTTTGTAGTATCTTTGGTTTTGGTATCAGGGTGATGGTGGCCTAATAACATGAGTTTGGGAGTGTTCCTTCCTCTGCAATTTTTTGGAAGAGTTTAGGAAGGATAGGTTTTAGCTTTTCTCTAAATGTTTGATAGAATTCACCTGTGAAAGCTTCTTGTCCTGGACTTTTGTCTGTTGGAAGATTTTTAATCACAGTTTCAATTTCATTACTTGTGATTGGTCTATTCATATTTTCTATTCCTTCCTGGTTTAGTCTTGGAAGGTTATACCTTTCTAAGAATTTGTCCATTTCTTCCAGGTTGTCCATTTTATTGGTATAGAGTTGCTTGTAGTAGTCTCTTAGGATGCTTTGTATTTCTGCGGTGTCTGTTGTAACTTCTCCTTTTTCATTTCTAATTTTATTGATTTGAGTCCTCTCCCTCTTTCTCTTGATGAGTCTGGCTAATGGTTTGTCAATTTACTTTATCCTCTTAAAGAACCAGCGTTTAGTTTTATTGATCTTTGCTATTGATTTCTTTGTTTCTATCTCATTTATTTCTGCTCTGATGTTTATGATTTCTTTCTTCTACTAATTTTGGGTTTTGTTTGTTCTTCTTTCTCTAGTCCCATTAGGTGTAAGGTTAGATTGTTTAGATTTTTGTTGTTTCTTGAGGTAGGTTTATATTGTTATAAACTTCCCTCTTAGAACTGCTTTTGCTACATCCCATAGGTTTTGGAACATTGTGTTTTCATTATCATTTGTCTCTAGGTATTATATGATGTCCTCTTTGATTTCTTCAGTGATCTCTTCGTTATTTAGTAATGTATTGTTTAGCCTCCATGTGTTTGTGTTTTTTACGTTTTTTCCCTGTAATTGATTTCTAATTTCACAGCGTTGTGGTCAGAAAAGATGCTTGATATGATTTCAATTGTCCTAAATTTACTGAGGCTTGATTTGTGACCCAAGATTGATCTATCCTGGAGAATGTTCCATGTGCACTTGAGAAGAAAGTGTAATATGCTGTTTTTTCATGGAATGTCCTATAAATATCAATTAAATCTATATGGTCTATGGTGTCATTTAAAGCTTGTGCTTCCTTATTAATTTTGTTTGGATGATCTGTCCATTGGTGTAAGTGAGGTGTTAGAGTCCCCCACTATTATTGTGTTACTGTCGATTTCCTCTTTTATAGCTGTTAGCAGTTGCCTTATGTATTGAGTTGCTCCTATGTTGGGTGCATATATATTTATAATTCTTATACCTTCTTCTTGGAATGATCCCTTGGTCATTATGTAGTGTCCTTCCTTGTCTCTTGTAAACATTCTTTACTTTAAAGTCTATTTTATCTGATATGAGTATTGCTACTCCAGCTTTCTTTTGATTTCCATTTGCATGGAATATCTTTTTCCATCCCCTCACTTTCAGTCTGTATGTGTCCCTATGTCTGAAGTGGGTCTCTTGTAGACAAAATATATATGGGTCCTGTTTTTGTGTCCATTCAGTGAGCCTGTGTCTTTTGGTTGGAGCATTTAATCCATTCATGTTTAAGGTAATTATCGATATGTATGTTCCTATTACCATTTTCTTAATTGTTAATTGGGTTTGTTTTTGTAGATCCTTTTCTTCTCTTGTGTTTCCCACTTAGAGAAGTTCCTTTAGCTTTTGTTGTAGAGCTGGTTTTGTGGTGCTGAATTCTCTTAGCTTTTGCTTGTCTGTAAAGCTTTTGATTTTTCTGTCGAATCTGAATAAGATCCTTGTTAGGTAGAGTAATCTTGGTTGTTGGTTCTTCCCTTTCATCACTTTAAATATATCATACCCCTCCCTTCTGGCTTGTAGAGTTTCTGCTGAGAAATCAGCTCTTAACCTTATGGGAGTTCCCTTGTATATTATTTGTCATTTTTCCCTTGGTGCTTTCAATAATTTTTCTTTGTCTTTAATTTTTGTCAATTTGATTACCATGTCTTGGTATGTTTCTCCTTGGGTTTATCCTGCCTGGGACTCTCTGTGTTTTCTGTATTTGGGTGGCTATTTCCTTTCCCATGTTAGGGAAGTTTTTGACTATAATCTCTTCAAATATTTTCCTGGGTCCTTTCTCTCTCTCTTCTCCTTCTGGGACCCCTATAATGCAAATGTTGTTGCATTTAATGTCGTCCCAGAAGTTTCTTAGGCTGTTTTCATTTCTTTCATTCTTTTTTCTCTATTCTGTTCCACAGCAGTGAATTCCACCATTCTGTCTTCCAGGTCTCTTATCCATTCTTCTGCCTCAGTTATTCTGCTGTTGATTCCTTTTAGTGTATTTTTCATTTCAGTTATTGTATTTGTTCATCTATGTTTGTTTGTTTTTAAATTCTTCTAGGTGTTTGTTTTTTCTTTAATTCTTCTAGGTTTTTCTTAAACATTTCTTACATCTTCTCAATCTTTGCCTCCATTCTTTTTCCGAGGTCTTGTATCATCTTCACTATCATTATTCTGAATTCTTTTTCTGGAAGGTTGCCTATCTCCAGTTCTTTTAGTTGTTTTTCTGGGGTTTTATCTTGTTCCTTCATCTGCTACAAAGCTCTCTGACTTTTCATCTTGTCTATCTTTCTGTGAATGTGGTTTTTGTTCCACAGGCTGCAGGATTGTAGTTCTTCTTGCTTCTGCTGTCTGCCCTCTGGTGGGTGAGGCTATCTAAGAGGCTTTTGCATGTTTCCTGATGGGAGGGACTGGTGGTGGGTAGAGCTGACTGTTGCTCTGGTGGGCAGAGCTCAGTAAACTTTAATCTGCTTGTCTGCTGATGGGTGGGGCTGTGTTCCCTTCCTGTTGGTTACTTGGCCTGAGGTGGAGCCTACCCAGCTCTTTGGTGGGATAATGGCAGACTCTGGGAGGGCTCACAAGGAGTACTTCCCAAAACTTCTGCTGCCAGTGTCCTTGTCCTCACGGTGAGCCACAGCCATCCACCACCTCTGCAGGAGTCCCTCCAACACTAGCAGGTAGGTCTGGTTCAGTCTCCTATGGGGTCACTGCTCCTTCCCCTGGGTCCCAATGTGCAAACTACTTTGTGTGTGTCCTCCAAGAGTGGAGTCTCTGTTTCCCCTAGTCCTTTAAAAGTCCTGCAATCAAATCCTACTAGCCTTCAAAGTCTGATTCTTTACGAATTCCTCCTCACATTGCCAGATCCCCAGGTTGGGAAGCCTGACATGGGGCTCAGAACCTTCACTCCAGTGGGTGGACTTCTGTGCTGTAAGTGTTCTCCAGTTTGTGAGTCACCCACCCAGCAGTTATGGGATTTGATTTTATTCTGATTTCGCCCCTCCTACAATCTCACTGTGGCTTCTCCTTTGTCTTTGGATGTGGGGTATCTTTTTCGGTGAGTTCCAATGTCTTCCTGTTGATGATTGTTCAGCAGTTAGTTGTGATTCCGGTGCTCTCACAAGAGGGAGTGAGCACATGTCCTTGTACTCTGACATCTTGAACCAATCCCTCCAGAAAATTAGTTTTGTGTGACCATATGCTACAAATTCTGAATAGAGTTAGAAACCATCACGGAGCAACAAGATTATAGAGACAAAAATTCTTCTTGGATTTGACTCATATATCAAACACTTGGCAATTCCCCACTGCCTAAGGGTGATCCCCTCCCCACAATTCTAAGCGTGGGATACAAGCCCCTCAACACTTCTGTCCCTACCTCTTTTCTAGTGCCCAGCTATTCTACCCCCCATTTTAGCAAAAGGTGACTTGCTCTTCTGGAAAACCACCATGGGCCTTCCCTCATCATGACCTTTGCAGCTGGAGTAGACACCCTTCTCCACATCTCTGAATGGAGCAAACACATCAAGGCCCAGCTGACCCCTACTTCTGCATGAAGTAAAATAGTCTCAGCTATTACAGGCTTCAACTTGACTAGGTATTATGCAAACACACGCTACAATTCCTGAGGAGCACTGGGGAGACTGTGGACAACATCTCAAACCAAGGAGCCCTTAAAAGACTCAGCTGCCAGGTGTGCAGCGATTCCCCAGGATAGTGGACCAGGGGGAAAGGAAGAAAATGGGGACCATGCAGGATAAGGAAGATCAGAGAAAATGAGCTCGCTCAATCTGTGTGTGTGTGTGTGTGTGTGTGTGTGTGTCTGTCTGTGTGTGTCTGTGTGTGTGGATGGGCGCATGGAGAGGGAAAAACAAAAGTGCAAGTGGTCACCAGGAATCCCATTCAGGAGTGTTGCAAATTCAGACTTGGTTCCTATAGAGTTCAATGTTTTCCTATGTTTGCGTGTTCTTGGTTTTTTTTTTTTTTTTGTATTTTAGCTTTATTGAGATATAATTCACCTATCACACAATTCACCCACTTAAAGCACACAATTCAGTGGTTTTAATAAATTCATAAACATGTGGAACCATTTCCACCATCAATTTTAAAACATTTTCATCATTTCAAAAAGAAATTCCTTATCATTTATCCATAATCCCCCCACTGTAACCCCATCCCAACAGCCCTAAAGCACTAATCTGCTTTCTCTCTCTGTAGATTTGCCTTTTAAAGACATTCATATGAACAAAACTCTATACTCTTTGGTCTTGGGTGCTTGGCTTCTTTCACTTAGCATTATGCTTTCAAGGTTCATCCATGTTTTACCAGGGTCAATATCTCAGTAGGTGGATCATCCATTGGAAGTGGCAAGCAAGAAACCAGTCCCTACAAAGGGTCCACCCTCTCACAGCAACCTTGTGATAATTAAGCAAGGTGTGAGGAGCAGATCTCGCTGTCCAGGGAGAACTTCAACACTAGAAAGTATAAACAAAGCCCAAGCCTAGTTATGTAGCCTAGGCCAGTAAAGATGGAGGTGCAGGTGTCTCTCCTGACCTCCAAACAGGAGGCCTCTGGTAACAAAACAAGCTATAGACCCAGCTCAATAATTATAGTCACTTCCCTCCTCCTGTTTTCACATGATGGACAATAATACCAGTTACCAACAGCACAAAGATCAGGAACAATGCAATAGGCTGTTTTGGTTATTATAATCTATCAATATTATTATCATCATGAGAAATAGAATCACCTCAGCACAGACTTTTTAATGAGGCAACAATACTTTGTCCAATTTGGAAAAGATGTATACATTTTGTATAGCATCTTTTCATTGTTTATATATTACTTAGCTTTCATAACACTTTGTCCTTACCAAAAAGAGACACACAAACTTCTTACCTGAAATTTTGAAATAACGATACCTTTTGACCTACCAGATTCCCATTGATCTTAAAAAGATAGAATACTTAATTGTGCAGGATTTTTTGATTAGTTTACTGTTAATTTGAAAATCATTCATAAAAAAGAGGTGTTCCAAATTCATAATACTTTTACTTTAATATAAATTATTAAAAACTAAATATTTGATTAATCTAAATAGACCTTTGTATTCTTTAATGTTTCTAATTCAAAGCTTTCAGTTATATAATTCAACAATCTATGTCTTTTCTCTACTGTGGAGGAATGAGATGTGGAGGGGTCTCACATCCAAGCAGTTCATGTTAGTCTTTTCACTAATATATGATTTTAGGTAAAATTTTTTAATTTGACAATTTTTTTTTAAACATCTTTATTGGGGTATAATTGCTTTACAATGGTGTGTTAGTTTCTGCTTTATAACATTTAATTTGACAATTTTTAAAAACATTATATGACTGAGTTCATTATTATTTTAATGAAAGTTTTGTGATATAATCAACATGTCATAAAGTTCATCCCTTTATCTTGTCCATTTTAATGGTTTTTAGTATGTTCACAAAGTTGTACAACCCTCACCACTGTGTAATTCCAGAACATTTTCATCACCCCAAGATGAAACCTCATTTCAGTCAGCAGTCACCCATATCTTCCACTACCCCAGTCCTAGCATCCACTAATCTACTCTCTGCCTCTATTGATTTGCCTCTTCTAGACATTTAATATGAAAGGAATTGTATAATATGTGGCCTTTTATTTCATGGTTCATCCACATTTTACCTTGTATCAATACTTCACTTATTTTCATGACCAAATAATATTCCTTTATATGGACATACCACATTTGTCTATCCATTCATTACTTGTTGGACCTTTGGGTTGTTTCCACATTTGGCTCTCATGAATAATACTACTATAAATATTGGGTACAAATTTTTGTGTGGGTGTGTGTTTTAAATTCTCTAGGGTATATATTTAGGAGTGAAGTTACTGGGTCTATGTTTCACTTTTTGAAGGACTGCCAAACTACTTTCCTAAGTGGCTCCACCATTTTACATTCCCACCAACAATGTTAAAGAGTTCCAATTTCTCATAGGCACATGAAAACTTGCTCAACATTGCTAGTTATTAGAGAAACACAAATCAAAACTACAATGAGGTACCACTTCACAGCAGTCAGAATGGCCATTATTAGAAAGTCTACAAATAATAAAAGCTAGAGAGGGTGTGGAGAAAAGGGAACTCACCTACACTGTTGGTGGAAATGTAAATTGGTACAGCCACTATGGAGAACAGCCTGGAGGTTCCTTTAAAAATGAAAATTAGAGTTGTCATATGATCCTGCAATCCCACTCTTGGACATATATCCAGAGAAAACTATAATTTGAAAAAATACATGCCCCACAATATTCATTGCAGCACTATTTACAATAGCCAAGACGTGGAAGCAACCTAAAAGTCCATTGACAGATGAATGGGGAAAGAAGATGTGGTACATAGCTACAATGGGATATTACTCAGCCATAAAAAAGAATGAAATAATGCCATTTGCAGCAACATGGATGGACCTAGAGATTATCATACTTAGCGAAGTTAGTCAGGCAAAGACAAATATCATATGATATCACTTACATGTGGAATCTAAAAATGATGCAAATGAACTTATTTACAAAGTGGAAATGGACTCACAGATATAGAAAACAAACTTATGGTTACCAAAGGGGAAAGTGGGAGGAGAGATAAATTAGGAGTTTGGGATTAACAGATATACACTACTATATATAAAATAGATAAACAACAAGGACCTACTGTATAGCACAGGGAACTATATCCAATATCTTATAATAAACTATAATGTAAAAAAACAAAAGAGTTCCAATTTATCCACATCCTGTCAATATTTCTTACTGACATCTTTTTTTTTTATAGCTATGCTAGTGGGTGTGCAGTGTTATTTCATTGTGGTTTTGATTTGCTTTTCCCTAAAAACTAATGATGTTAAGACTTTTTGCATGTGTTTATTAGCAATTTGTATAACTTCTTTGAAGAAATTTCTATTCAAAACTCTTGCCCATTTTTTAGTTGGGTTATTAATTTTTTTTAACCATTGAGTTGTAAGAGTTCTTTATGTATTTTGGGTACCAGTCCCCTGTCAGACATATGATTTGCAAATATTTTCTTCCATGGGGGTTTTCTTTTCAATTACTTGATGGTATCCTTTGAATCACAATTTTTTAAATTTTAATATATTTCAATATATCCATTTTTTCATTTGTCAGTGATGCTGTTGGTATTATCCATGAAATCATTGCCTAATCCAAGGTAATAAGATCACTTTCTATGCTTTCTTAAAATGACTTATAGTTTTATCTGATACATTTTGAGTTAATTTCTGTACATGATGTGAGGTAGGAGTCCAAATTCATTGTTTTGCATATGTATACCGTGTTGTTCCAGCACCACTTGTTGAAAAGACTATTCTTTTCTCGTTAAATTATCTTGACACCCTTGTTGGAAATCAATTGATTGTAAATGTAAGCATTCATTTCTGCATCCTAAAATCTATTCTATCACTGGCTTGATTACTGTAGCTTTGTAATAAGTTTCAAAATTGGAAATGTGAGTCCTCCAACTTTGTTCTTTTTCAAGATTGCTTTGACTATTCTGGGTCCTTTTCATATCTATATGAATTTTTAAAGTTACAGCCAAAATTTAGGAGCCTTTTTTTACATTCTTTGTGATTTCCTATGTAGATAATATGCTATCTGCAAATAGGGATAGTTTTATTTCTTTTTTTCTGAGTTGTATGTCTTCTATTTAATTTTCTTAAGTTATTGCCCTGGCCATATCTGCTAGTATTATGTTGAATAAGTTTGTAACATGAACATCTTGCCTTCTTCTTGATTGTAGGTAGAAAATATACAGTCTTTCACTGTTAAGTACATGTTAACTGTAGGGTTTTGTAGATGTTCTTTATCAAGTTGAAGAAATTCTCCTCTATGCCTATTTTATTGAGATTTTTGTCAAAAATGTGTGTTGGATTTTGTCAAATGCTTTTGCTGCGCTGATTCATATGATCATGTGATTTTTCTTCTTTAGCCTATTAATATGGTAGATTACATTGATTGATCTATTCTTTGACAGTGGAACAGTCTTGCATAACTATGATAAACCTCTCTTGTTTATGGTAAATAATTCTTATTGCATACTATATTATTAATATTATATACTATATATTACATATTGCTGAATTCTACTTGTTAATATTTAAGAACTTTTACCTCTATTCATGAAGGATATTCATCTTTATTTTTCCTTTTTCGTAACGTGTCTGTCTGGTTTTGATATCAGGGTAATGCTAGTTTCATAACATGAATTAAGGACGTGCCCCTTTCTCTTATATTTTCTGAAACAGGTTGTGTAGAACTGGTGTTAATTCCTTTGTAAACACTGATAAAAACTATCAGTGGAACTATCTGGGCCTGGAGTTTTCTCTACTGGGAGTTTTTAAATTAGAAATTCAATTTCATTCATATTACAGAATTATTATTTTTAATATTTTTATTTTATATATTATTATTATTATTAAATGTATGTATATGTTCTTAATTTTTTAAAATATTTTTAAAAATTTAAAATAAGAAAGTTCCTTTTCTGACCCCTTGACCAACACCTTCTTCTCCAGTAGACTTGGCAGTTCTTGGTCTCTCTCTGACTGGTTACTCATTCTCCTTCCCTCAGAAAGTCATGAGGCTCTGAGTTTCTACCTTCACCTCTCTAGGAATATAGCCTCTCCTATCCAACTTTTTAGGTTACCTCAAATCACCACTCCCTCTTTTAGAATGTCTTCTCTCCTCTGAAAGACACACACCTATTCCAAATAGGAAATATTATCAAGTGTTGGCTCTCTTGGTGGTCTTCGTGCTTTTGGTCAAATACCTTCTCTATTTGTTTTCTGAAAAGGAGGACAGTTCTAACAAGATAATATCTAAGGTCTTGTCTAGATTTAAAATTATGTTATTCCATGTTTCTAAATACAAAAGCACCACTTTCCTTTGAAGTCAACACCTCTCATTCTATAATGAGAAACTAGAAATCTTTCAGTTTTATATTTTCCCTTCTTTTTGCCTTCTTTATCAAATGTGTCACCATTACTTTCCATTCATTTTTGAAGTCTTCACTGGTCTCTTCCCTGTGGTTGGACCCATCATTTAGTTCCTTCCACTATTTTCTTTATTCTTTCTTTTTTTCTGTCTCAGGAATGCCCTGTCCTTTCCTTCTACTATCTAAATTGCATTCATCTGATATCCCATAACACTGTATCATATAAATATGCACATATTGTATAAATATATGTACATTTAATGCAAATATTATAAATATGCATTAAACAAATACACTACAAGTCATCAATGTCTTCAAATTTGTCACCTTAAAAAATCATACATTTTTGTTAAAGTAACCCTATATTGGTAACGTCTTTATTGGAATGGCTCTCATATGTTTGGGCATGTATATAATTTTAATGTTCTCAGGATGAGAATGTAATCTTAAAACACCAAAAGTTAGTGAAAGTTGTCCATCAAACTGGCTAATAACATTTTCAGGGCTTTTTAAAAAGTGTGTCAATAAGAGATAGGTATTCTTATGTTTTTGTAACTTTCTCTGAAAGCAAATCCAAATGACAGCATTCCAAAATTGTTATGCTGTGGCAATGTCAGCAGACTTAATAGATAGTTTGCCAAAGTAGCCCTTTGAATGACAATATTCTTTTGAATGTATAAATTATATTTTGTATTTTAATCACAATGACATGCCACATATTATTCAAAAAGTATTTTATACATTATCTTCTCTAAATCATGGATTATAAGCTCCTCAAGGACATATTTTTTGCTTCACGTATATTTTGCAATGCTTAACATCTTTATTCCTTGTGAGATGGCCTGTGTGGACTACCTGACAAAAGTCAGTGCAATGTGTACAGTGCTTCAGTGTATAATTCAAGAATCAAAGAGATAGCCCTCGTATTGGAAATAACTCTTGATTTTGTTATGAGATTTACGTAATGATTTTGCATTATCAAAGATAAAAGTCCCCAAAGGACAAAAACAATTTTTTAAAAAGAATGAACTGGTAAACTGCATTTGTGGAATTGCTTTTGGATACTGGAATGTACACGAAATGAATTAATAGATAATACTGAAGTGACAGTTTTAATATTATGGTTCCAAGAGCTGTTATGAAACATGCAAAACTAATCAATTTAGATTATTTGGTTTAGTTATTATTTTCTCTTCAGGGGGATTCCTGAATCATTAAACTTAGTAATTTCTATAGCTACCATGGATATCTGATTAGATGGCTTACCTAATGAAACAGTAAACAGTTTACCAAATTAAAAGCCCCCAAGGGGGAGAAAGGCTAAAATCTTCATCTTTTCAAATTTCAAATGTTTAATCAGGAATACTAGCTATGTAAGGTAAGCTTAATGAAGTTTCATCATGTAAATAAATTCAAGTACAGAGAATGATTTTTTTTATATTTTATTTTAAAAAGCATTACATAAGACAGTTTTGTGATATTTAGAAATGAAGGTTTACAAGAACATAAGACTTGATATAAGCATTATAGAGACAAGGCATTAGTTCTTGAAGTTCAAGGAAAAAGCTGAAACTACAATTGTACAATAAATGGGTGCTTTCCCAATCTTACCACATTTATGCCTGGTTCCCTTTAAGCAAGTAAACATATATCATGAGTTCCTTCTGGAGGTGTCAGTCACACCATGAAACTCTCTTACAGGAGGGGTTCCCCTCCCTTAATAAGCCTTTTGACCAGGACTGCATGAAGAATCTGGGTAGAAGCTGACCCCATTGGAGCACTTCTCATCCAAAGCATTGTTATCGAATCAGGTCCACCTGCTGGCCGCTTAAAAAATCAGTACTTGCAAATGTTGGTAGAAAGGAAAGTTGCCTTTAATCAGAATGTTCACAATCTGGGGAGATGGTGGACTCAGCATCCCCCAAAAACCACGACCGAAGATGCTGCTCCGCCATGAGAAAGTTTTTAAATGGAAAAAGGGAAGTAATCTCAGTTAGTCATTGAGATAGGGGGTCAGAGTTGTAACCATCCCCCACTGTGTACAGACTTGTATGCAGCCTTGTCGACTTCTTGTGATTTTTCTGTAGATACTATTTTTATTTTAAATTATATGAGAATATATTTACTGACATGAAAATACAGCATGCCCACAAAATTGTATCAAATGAAAATAGAAAATACATATGTTTTTGTATGTACATATTAAGTGGGCACTACAGGGAAATACCTGGATTAAAAAGTTTTTTGCATGTTTGTACTTTCTCATTTTTTTGGTTTTGTTTTGTTTTACTTTTTATTGGAATATAGTTGACTTACCATGTTGTGTTAGTTTCATTTCAGCAAAATGAATCAGTTATATATATATATATATATATATATATATATATATATATATATCCACTCTTATTTTAGATTCTTTTCCCATATAGGCCATTACAGAGTACTGAGTAGAGTTCACTGTGCGATAGAGTAGGTTCTTATTAGTTATCTATTTTATATATAGTAGTGTGCATGTGTCAATCCCAATCTCCCAATTTACCAGCCCCCCATCCCCTGGTAACCATAAGTTTGTTTTTTACATCTGTGACTCTGCTTCTGTTCTGTAAATAAGTTTATTTGTACCATTGTTTTTAGATTCTACATATAAGTGATATCATATGATGTTTGTCTTTCTGTGTCAGACTTACTTCATTCAGTATGACAATCTCTAGGTCCATCCATGTTGTTGCAAATGGCATTTGTTCTTTTTTATTGCTGAGTAATATTCTATTGTATATATGTACCACATCTTCTTCATCCATTCCACTGCTGATGTACATTTAGCTTGCTTCCATGTCCTGGATATTGTAAATAGTGCTGCAATGGACATACATTGGGGTGCATGTACCTTTTAGAATTATGGTTTTCTTGAGTATATGCTCAGGAGTGGGATTGCTGGATCATATGGTAGCTCTAGTTTTAGTTTTTTAAGGAACCTCCGTACTGTTCTCCATAGTGGATGTAATAATTTACATTCCCACCTACAGTGTAGGAGGGTTCCATTTTCTCCGTATCCGCTCCAGCAATTATTGTTTGTAGATTTTTGATCATGACTGTTATGGCTGGCGTGAGGTTTTACCTCATTGTAATTTTGATTTTCATTTCTATGATTAGTGATGTTGAGAATCTTTTCATGTGCTTTTTGGCCATCTGTATGTCTTCTTTGGAGATATGCCTATTTAGACCTTCCACCCATTTTTTGATTAGGTTGTTTGTTTGTTTTTTTGATATTGAGCTGCATGAGCTGTTTGTAAATTTTGGAGATTAATCCCTTGTTGGTTGCTTCACTTGCAAATATTTTCTCTCATTCTGAGGGTTGTCTTTTTGTTTTCTTTATGGTTTTCTTTGCTGTGAAAAAGCTTTTAGGTTTAATTAGATCCCATTTGTTTATTTTTGGTTTTATTTTTAATACTCACAGTTTTGGAAGTCCTAGCCATGGCAATAAGAGAAGAAAAAGAAATAAAAGAAATCCAAATGGGAAAAGAAGAAGTAAAACTGTTACTGTTTGCAGATGACATGATACTATACATAGAAAAATCCTAAAGATGCTACTAGAAAACTACTAGAGCTCATCAATGAATTTGGTAAAGTTGGGAGATACAAAATTAATATACAGAAATCTCTTGCATTCTTATACACTAGCAATGAAAGATCAGAAAGAGAAATTAAGGCAATGATCCCATTTGCCATTGCATCAAAAAGAATGAAATACCTAGGAATAAACCTAGCTAAGGAGGCAAAAGACATGTACTCAGAAAACACTAAGATAATGATGAAAGAAATCAAAGATGACACAAGCAGATGGGGAGATATACCAAGTTCTTGGATTGGAAGAATCAACATTGTGAAAATGACTGTACTGCACAAAGCAATCTACAGATTCAGTGCAATCCCTATCAAATTACCAATGGCATTTTTCAGAATTAGAACAAAAAATTTTACAATATATATGGAAACACAAAAGACCCCAAATATCCAAAGCAATCTTGAGAAAGAAAAACAGTGCTGGAGGAATCAGTCTCCCTTACTTCAGACTATATTACAAAGCTACAGTAATCAAGAGAGTATGGTACTGGCACAAAAACAGAAATATGGATCAATGAAACAGGATAGAAAGCCTAGAGATAAGTCCACACACCTATGGGCACCTAATCTATGACCAAGGAGGTAAGAATATACAATGGAGAAAAGACAGCCTCTTCAATAAGTGGTGTCAGAAAAACTGGACAGCTACATGTAAAAAAATGAAGTTAGAGCACTCCCTAACACCCTAAACAAAAATAAACTAAAAATGGATTATAGACCTAAATATAAGGCTGGACACTATATAACCCTCAGAGGAAAACATAGGCAGGACACTCTTTGACATAAGTTGCAGCAAGATCAGTTTTAATCCACCTCCTAGATGCTATCTTGTTCACCCAGTTTGTTCATGACATTACTGAAGGGGAAGCTAGGGAAGAGATCTGGTCATCTGTTAATTACTTACTCTTCAGTTCTACTTCTTTGATGTACTGAAAGAACCAACAAGTTAGGCAAGGTATTGTGTGATCAAAGATTTGAAAGGTGTGCTAGGGCAGGAGATGAGTAGAGCATGGGTGTGCCTGGTTAAGGTTAGCAACAAGACAAAGGCGCCTCCTGCAGAGAGCTCTTTTATGCCAAAAGCTGCTTACAGTGTATCGTTTAAGTCTGGTAGCTGGTTAAGTGGGAGGTGAATTTTCCTGTATACAGAAGTTGACTTGTGACTTTTAAGGTACAGGGATGACAGTACTGTGCAGTTCAAAGACATATCTAATAGTAAAGTGTTACAGTTGATAAACAAATAGCAGGAGCTTGAGCTCCTAATGCCAACTGCAGAAAGTTAAGCTCTGTAAAATCCATTTAGGCCAGTGGGGCATGGTTTTTAAAAGGTTAAGCCGTTTAGAATGAAGTTCCTTAACTTTAGTCAGGGTTGCCTATTCTTTTATCACACTGATCACTTCTATCTACTCTATTTTTTTTTTTTTTTTGCTGTACACAGGCTTCTCACTGTTGTGGCCTCTCCCATTGCAGAGCACAGGCTCTGGACACTCAGGCTCAGTGTCCATGGCTCATGGGCCCAGCCGCTCCGCGGCATGTGGGATCTTCCTGGACCAGGGCACGAACCCGTGTCCCCTGCATTGGCAGGTAGACTCTCAACCACTGCACCACCAGGGAAGCCCTATCTACTCTATTTTTATTAAAACTCTCAAATGTGAAATATTTGTACAAATAATCCATATATATTTGGTTTAGTCTGTTAACATTTGAAAATTATTCTGAAATGAAAAATGTACATACAATGTATTAAGGAATTAAGCTGCTTTGTTTTAAAAGAGGGATCCTTAAAGTACTCTTGTATATTTTGGAGATTAATCCTTTGTCTGTTGTTTCATTTACAAATATTTTCTCCCATTCTGAGGGTTGTCTTTTTGTCTTGTCTATGGTTTCCTTTGCTGTGTGAAAGTTTTAAGTTTAATAAGTCCCATTTGTTTAATTTTGTTTTTACTTCCATTACTCTAGGAAGTGGGTCAAAAAAGATCTTACTGTGGTTTATGTCAAAGAGTGTTTTTCCTATGTTTTTCTCTAAGAGTCTTTTAGTGTCTGGTCCTACATTTAAGTCTTTAATCCATTTGGAGCTTATTTTTGTGTATGATGTTAGGTAGTGTTCTAATTTCATTCTCTTACATGTAGCTGTCCAGTTTTCCCAGCACCACTTATTGAAGAGGCTGTCTTTTCTCCTTTGTATTGTATTGTTCTTGCCTCCTTTGTCATAAATTAGGTGCCCATATGTGCGTTGGTTTATCTGTGGGCATTCTATCTTGTATCATTGATCTATATTTCTGTTTTTGTGCAAGTACCATACTCTCTTGATTACTGTAGCTTTGTGGTATAGTTTGAAGTCAGGGAGCCTGATTCCTCCAACTCCATTTTTCTTTCTCAAGATTGCTTTGGCTATTCGGGGTCTTTTGTTTTTCCATACCGATTGTACATTTTTTTGTTCTAATTCTGTGAAGAATGCCATTGGTAGTTTGATAGGGATTGCATTGAATCTGTACATTGCTTTGGGTAGTATAGTCATTTCACAATATTGATTCTTCCAGTCCAAGGACATGGTATATTTCTCCATTTGTTTGTGTCATCTTTGATTTCTTTCATCAGTGTTTTATAGTTTTCTGAGTACCAGTCTTTTGCTCAATCTCCAAAATATACAGACAGCTCATGGAGCTCAGTATCAAAAAATAAACAATCCAGTTAAAAAATGGGCAGAAGACCTAAATAGACATTTCACCAAGGAAGACATACAGATGGCCAAGAGACACATGAAAAGATGCTCAACATCACTAATTATTAGAGAAATGCAAATCAAAACTACAATGAGGTATTACCTCACACCAATCAGAATGCCATCATCAAAAAAATCTACAAAAAATAAATGCTGGAGAGGTTGTGGAGAAAAGGGAACACTCCTGCACTGTTGGTGAGAATGTAAATTCATACAGCCACTATGGGAAACAGTATGGAGCTTCCTTAAAAAACTAAATATAGAACTACAATATGACCCAGAAATCCCACTACTGGGCATATACCCTGAGAAAACCATAATTCAAAAAGAGTCATGTACCACAATGTTCATTGCAGCTCTATGTACAATAGCCAGTACATGGAAGCAACCTAAGTGTCCATCAACAGATGAATGGATAAAGAAGATGTGGCACATATATATAATGGAATATTAGCCATAAAAAGAAAAGAAATTGAGTTATTTGTAATGAGGTGGATGGACCTAGAGTCTGTTATACAGAGTGAAGTAAGTCAGAAAGAGAAAAACAAATACCATATGCTAACACATATATATGGAATCTAAAAAAAAAAAAAGTGTGGTACTGATGAACCTAGTTGCAGGGCAGGAATAAAGAGGTAGACATAGAAAATGGACTTGATGACATGGGGTGGGATGGCGAAGCTGGGACGAAGTGAGAGTAGCCTCGACATATATACACTACCAAATGTAAAATAGTTAGCTAGTGGGAAGCAGCCACATAGCACAGGGAGATCAGCTCGGTGCTTTGTGACCACCTAGAGGAGTGGGATAAGGAGGGTGGGAGGGAGACGCAAGAAGGAGGGGATATGGGGATATATGTATGCATATGGCTGGTTCTCTTTGTTGTGCAGCAGAAACTAAGTATTGTGAAACAATTATCCTCCAATAAAGATCATTAATAAATAAACAAATGAAATGGGGGGAAAAAAGTACTCTTGTAAAGGAAATGACATTATGAATTAGGTGAATGAACAGACTCCCTGTGAATGTGTGAGGATCACTTGATCTGTTACTGCTCTTATCTTTGCTCTGGGTGTCTACACTGCATGCCACTGGGGACCATAGAGTCTGGCAGTGCACACACTGAAAACCCAGACTTTCTCTGTAGTTCATCCACTTCTATTTGATATTTTGTATAAAATAATACAGTGGCCCTCCACTTTTTAAATCACCTAAGTTAAACCTATGACAGGACACAGTAATATTGCCAGTGAATTAGGCATCATGAAATGACTGTATTTACATGCTAAGTTCAGGTTCCCCTGAACTTTTTCATTAAACAAATCCTCTTTCTCTAACTAACTCCACAAGGAAAAAATATATAAAAAAGAAGAACATATCTGAGGCCAAACTAAAGCAAATTGTTTTCCAATGTTTGTCTCATTTTAAGTAGATATTGGACTCCTCCCAAGGACACCAGCTTCCCCCCTTGCGTCTGGTATCCCAGGACATGCCAGTCTACAGACTGGCTCAGGGCTTCAGTTTATGCTATAAACCACTGCATGTGATCCAACTGGCATATGCAGTTCACTTCATTTGAAGCAAATTCTGTTTTTAAAAACTTTTATTGGATGCAGTTGATTTAAAATGTTGTGTTAGTTTCAGGTGTACAGCAAAGTGATTCAGTTATACATATATGTATATATTCTTTTTCAGACTCTTTTCCATTATAGGTTATTATAAGATATTGACTATAGTTCCCCGTGCTATACAGCAGGTCCTTGTTGGTTACCTATTTTATATGTAATATAAATCCCAAACTCTTAATTTATCCCTCTCCGCCTTTCCCTTTTAGTAACATGAGTTTGTTTTCTATGTCTGTGAGTCTGTTTCTGTTTTGTAAATAAGTTCATCTGTATCATATTTTAGATTCCACATATAAGGGGTATCATATGATATTCATCTTTCTCTGACTTACTTCACTTAGCATGATGATATCTAGGTCCATCCATGTTGCTGAAAATGGCATTATTTCATTCTTTTTTTAATGGCTGAGTAATATTCCATTGTGTGTACACACCACATGAAGCAAAATCTTCTTTCAAAATCTTGAGCTTGTAACATTGTTTATTGAGACCCCATTTTTTGATAAACAGTGTTTCTATTTACCTTGGAGAAATAGGGCTCCACAAGGACTTTGCAATAGAAGTTCAATAAGTACTTGAAGTTGAACTGATTCCGCATTATTTATTCCTTTGCAGGAAAAGTGGTCATCCAGAAAGACTTCACCTCTCTGAACCAAGGAAGGTAAGACTCTAGATATTTCCAGAGAACCTAAGTTAACCTTTGCCTGGTTCTTTGTGTTCAGTATTTATTACTGCCTTGTATGTATTGTTGGGCAAGACAGGTTCCCAAGGAGGCCATAGTCCAGTCAGAGAGGATTCAAGTAAACAAAATCATCTCTCCACAGGATGTCTGCTGAGAACGGTCAGGACGGAAGACTAGAGCAACCGAGAAGGAACACAACATTTGGGAAAAAATGAAGGCGATCAGTCAGGGGGGACTTCTGAGAGGAGGTGACTTTTAAGTCACTGAGTTTTGGGAGGTAGATGTGGAGTAAAGGTAAACTGAATGAGGGAGGAAGTGCCTGGCAGAACAGGAGTGCATGCAGTGCCTTAGAGACCTGGGCAAGGAAGGGTTGCCAAGGGACTCCTGATATCTCAGCTTAGGTAGAATAAGGGGGCGGTGGGTGAGGGGTGAGGAGTAGGGAAAGGTAATAACTTAATTTGCTACGTTAGGGAGTTTGGGATTAAGTCTTCAGGTGATGGAAAATCATAAACTTTTGTGAGCAGACCTGATCTGATTGCAGTCTGAGCAGTGCCCTAAGTCATTCCCAGCCTGGAACAGGGGACAAGAAAGCCACTGGGCCAGCGGGAAAGCAGAGCAGTGTAGAGCTTTACTGTGGGGTCTTTACAGTCAGATTTGAGCCTAAGGAACTTGGCTCATGTTAGAATCGCTAGTTGATTTTTTTTTTTTTTTTTTGCGGCACACGGGCCTCTCACTGTTGTGGCCTCTCCCGTTGCGGAGCACAGGCTCTGGACGCGCAGGCTCAGCGGCCATGGCTCACGGGCCCAGCCGCTCCGCGGCATGTGGGATCTTCCCGGACCGGGGCACGAACCCGTGTCCCCTGCATCGGCAGGCGGACTCTCAACCACTGCACCACCAGGGAAGCCCTCGCTAGTTGAATTTAAACATCAGTCCTCTTTCCCAGCACCATCATCCAGGGTCCCAACCATGGATCTCCACACTTCCCTCTATGTGTGTTGACCTCTAATATGGGGTAGGACACTCCCTCTGCTCCAGCGAAGTGCCATGAGGAGAGTGGCAAAGTGCTTCCTGGAGAAAGAGCCTGAGTGATGCCCCAGACAGTCTAGAATCAAACCTTGGCTTTGTCAGCTTTAGCTGTGTGGCCTTGGGAAACCACTTAAACTCTCTGAGCCTTGGTTTTCTCACCTAAAGATAGAAAACAAAAGAGCCATCTGGGAAAGCTGTAAGAATTTAACACCATTTATCTAAGGCCTCTAGCATGGAGGGAACCCTCAGTGGGCAACGTGTGCAATTAACCTTCTCACTCCCATTTGCAGGATGCTCCAGAGAAGCAGCTGCCTTGTCCCGGGATGAATGTTGTTCTGGCTCCCTGATTTTGGTCCTGATCAGAGCCCCTTCCAGGGAACAGAGACCATGAAATGGAGACTGAAGCCCTGACTCTCCCGGCTGAGCTTTCAGATATTTCAAAGAATGCAAGCAAGCAGAGTGGTTTAGGATAAGGGAAGCTGGCACCTCTCTCCTATTTTCACATGACTCTAACGAGGCAGCCCACATCATTTCTGAGGGTAATGAGGATGTGATCCATAGTTTAAGCAGAAAAACCTGCTTAGAGAAGAAATGGGGAAAATCTACCCTGAGCAGAGAGCTCGGGGAGCTTTGGGCAGAAGGAACGGAGACAGAGACAGAGGGACTTCTATGTAAATGGCTCCCAATGCACATTCACTGAGGACTTTTTCTTCCTTCCGTCCCTAAAGGCAAGAAAATCAGAAAAATCTTTCCCTCTGTCTCTACAGCTGGCTTTTTTGCAGTGATCATTAGTAGAACATGTTGGCAGTAGAAAATAAGTTCTGCTTTGCCAGAACTGGCAGTCATTTGTGCCCAAAGCAAATAAGAATAGAAATAATGACACCAATATTGTAGTTACCGTACCAGGAGTGAGCCAGCTCTTCCGGGCCTACAGGTTCCATAAGGTCCATCGCAGCATCCTCACGTGGCCTGACCTCTGGGCGTCATTACACATGTGTGACCAGAGAACAGAGGGGGCAGGGCAGGAGGTACAAATCTGGGACCAAATGCAAGCCGCCAGCAGACTCAGCAGCCCAGGACCGTCTCTTCCCAAGGGGTTTACTTCCTTTAAT
Source organism: Delphinapterus leucas (assembly GCF_059928025.1). NCBI lineage: Eukaryota > Metazoa > Chordata > Mammalia > Artiodactyla > Monodontidae > Delphinapterus > Delphinapterus leucas. The sequence continues at coordinate 15,051,886 of NC_143140.1, read as the reverse complement.
TGCAGGAAAAGCTTGAAAATTAAGCCCACTTTAATGGAAGTATTAATTGTTAGAAAACTTCCTGAAAGCAGTTTAGAGAATTGGGCTATTTTGTCAATAGCCTTTGAAAAAATGTCATATGTTTGATCCAGAATGTCATTTCTAAGAATATATCTTGACATAATCATTTAAAGTACACACAAAGATGTTTTAAGTACAAAAATGCATATTATAGAGAGCTTTTAATAAAAAAGCAAACATTTTGAATAAATAGCAATAAACTGTTAATTTAATAAATTGACATTATCTGTATTGAATATATTCAACTATTAAAGGAGATTTATGGGACTTCAAGTGAAAATATTTATTGTTTAAATTTTCTCTTTTTCTCACTTCAAAGAAAAGAGATCCACTCAAACTATCCAGTAAGGGGGACTTTTACCCTTTTCACAGGATACATGTGAAATGAAACTAGCGTGGAATTTTAAAAAGTCATTAGGAACAGAGGTGACTTTTGCAAAAGAGAGAGAGAAAGTAAAAAATACAATCAGGAAGATAGTTAATGACACAGAACTAGAAAATTGGGAGAAATGCCTGCCGTCTTTACGACTTCACACTGTATTGTTCCAGGAGTATTAACCACTGCAGTTAAACAAGGGGAAAAAAGCAGGAAGAATAAATATTATAAAGTAGGAAACACAATTATTATTATTTAAAAATGATATAATTTTATATTTGAAAATTACAGGACATCATTTCTAGAAAGTAACAAGACAATAAGAAGATTTAGGAAATTAAAAAATAAAAAATTATCAGAATGTATAATAAAAAATCAGAAAAGATAAAGTATCTAAGAATAAACATTTGAGGAACCCGCAGGAAGTCAAGTGGCATGGGTGCCTGTGTCCTGACCACAGCGGAGTGAGTGAGGGCTCTGGAAGCCATGACTTGGTCTATTTTTCCTCCATTCTTAAAGTAGTGAAAAATCTCTGAAGAGTTTCTAAAGGAGACCTGAAGATGATATTCTCCCTCTGAAAGGGTAGGCTAGCTGTAAATGAGGAAGTCCTTTTGAGGTAAGCCGCTTAGCTATGGAGAGAGAAGTTCTAGGTGTGGACTCATTAGAATAGTGTCTGCAGTAGTAAGAAATCCAGACAAGAGATACTAGTAGCTTAGACAGGACAGGAAAAACTGTACTAACCTCGTGATGTTTAGGAAACACAATTAATAGGGCTCCATAATGAATGGGGTACAGGGATGAGTGGGAACAAGCTGCTCGGCTGACTTCTGGCTTTATGAGTCACACAGATGTGTAGATGGGGATGCCCCTTATGTGAGATAGAAAACACTGAAAGAGGGCATACCTTGTTCTATTGCACTTCACTTTATTATACTTCCCAGATATTGCAGGTTTTACAAATTGAAGATCTGCAGCAACCCCGCATTGTCTGATAATGATTAGCCTTTTTTAGCAATAAAGTATTTTTAATTAAGGTAGGTACATTGTATTTTTAGACACAATGCTATTGCACATTTAATGGACTACAGTATAGTGTAAACATAATTTTCATATGCACTGAGAAACCAAAAAATTCTCGTGACTTAATTTATTGCAATTTTTACCTTATGGCAGCGGTTTTGAACTGAATCTGCAATATCTCCGAGGTATTGTAATTCAAATAACTCAAATAGCGTAACTCAGAACTCAAAAACTTATTTTCCCAAAATGATTTCTCTAACATGAGTTTCAATAGCCTATTTTGAAACTCAGAAAATTGGTGAATCATTTTTTTTTAGTTCTCTCCTTTACTCTCTTAAGACATGGGATGGGTCAGTATTCTGTAATAACCTAAATGGGAAAAGAATTTGAAAAAGAATGGATACTTGTATGGGTATAAATGAGTCACTTTGCTGTACACCTGTAACTAACACATCACTGTTAATCAACTATATTCCAATATAAAAAATTTTTAAAAAGAAACACAAAGAACATTCATAAAAGGTTGCTTATGACATAGAACTAAAGTGTCTATGTGTTAAACCTAAAATAATGTCTCAAAAAATTACAAAAGTCTGAAATCATACCTGTCACATTTTGTAATCACAGATCAATAATATCAATAATCGTGGATTAATAAGTTGAATAATATTGGATTAAAATAATATCAATAATAGTGAAGTAGAAATCAATAATAAAAATAGAAAATTTTTAAAAAGACATGGGATGACATCATCTGATGGGGTATTGTCAAAAGGCAATTAAAAGTACATTTAATTAAAAATTAAATTACATTAAATATACATGTATTAAATATGCATTAAATATACATCAAAATTACTTTTTAAAATACATTTAATATGAATTAAAAATACATTTTAGGTGTATCAACATATTACCATGAGAAATATAAAGCTTCTATTTGAGGAAATTATAAGCAGTAACCTAACGATGCCCTCTTCTGGAGAAGTACCCTGAGACTTAGTAAGAAAAGCAAATTTTATTTTCCTTAAGCATCATTTGAATGTTTTGCCTGAGTTTGTATTTCTGATATAGTAAAAAGAGAGAAAAGAAATTGTCATCTTGGAAAAAAAAGAGATGTTGCTTTTGTTTAAAACAGAAAAAGGAGAGACGGAGGAATTGTCAAATAGTCATCAAATGCTTGTCAGAGGTACATTGGCAAAGGCTAGAAAGTGCCCACTGCCTTTAGGAACACGGAGGCCATCAGTGACCTGGTGGAGGTCACAGTCAGGGTGGTACAGAGAGCACCAGGAAGCAACAGCTTGTGAAATGGCCGGGGATGGTGGAGAACAAAGCATCCAACCCACTGGCAGACAGATGGAACAACAGAGAGTTGGTAGCAAGAAGAAACTGGAGTCTAGGAATTTACTGCCATTGTTTAATTTTAATAAATATGTAAACATGTTTGCATTCTAATGAGGAGACTCTCAAGAGGTGAAATATTAGAATGAAAGAAAATTATTAAGTAATTTTTTAAATCATGTAATGAAATAAACCAAGATAAAAAATATTATTTTGTGCCTGGATATTGAGGTCTAGCACAATTTTGAAGCCTTAAATAAAATGATAGGAATTTTAAAAATTTACTGTAGTGAACAAAGCTTTATTTTATATTCAGAAAAATAAGGACAGCGAACTCGATTTTACAAAAGAAACAAAAGGATGCTGGTCAATGGGGTGCAGTTCGCTGGGCATGAGCTGGGATGCCGGAGTCTTACCGACATGGGTACCACTCTGTCCTGACTCCTCCTTCCCACTCGGAACTTGACTGATGTAAGAATTTCACACTGCATGAAGCTGGACAGCTAACAGTTTGCAAAATCATGTTGAAATGAAGGATAAGCATTAAAAGATAATGAGGGTTTCCAGTTCCAGATAAGATAAAATAGAAACATTTCACCCAACTCCTCTCTGCTTCTTACACCTAAAAACTCTGGATGAAATACATGAAACAAACATCAGAATATTCTGACAGGTGAAAAGAGGGAGTATCTTTTCTAGGGACCTTGGGACTCAAGGAATGACCTGGCAAGTTCTGGGGTTTTTCCTGCCTCCTAGATTTCTCATCCTGGGCAATGGAAAATTTTGTAAGCTTGAAAGAATAGTGCAGACAAAAACTGAAAACAAACAAACAAAAAATAAAATAAACCTGGCTTCCTTAGCCAGAGGAACTGGAAGGGAGTGGCCACGTAGGGCATCGCCTTTTGGACAACACCGGACACATGCCAGGAAAACTGTCTGTCCCCACTCTATCTTCTATGGCAGCTGACATCAGGGCTATGTGAGCAGAGATCTGATTACTACCACAACCTGGCAGTCAGGACATGGCTCCTCATCCTGGCGGGCAGGTGTCTGTGAGACCATGAGTGTGTGCAGAGCCTGACGGGCATCCATCTCTGGGCAAAGCAAGGCAGCATCTTTCTCTCTCCTGAAGGTGGGTATCTTCAGAGGCTGTGTGTATGAGTAGAACCCAACTAATATCTTTAGTTTGGTATGATCAATTAACATCATCTAAATACAATAAAAATAACTTCTTATACCAAGGACCAGGAAAATCTCAAGTTGAATGAGAAAAGACAACCAAAAGAGACAACACCACAGGGGCATAGATATTGGAATTATCTGACCAGGATTTTTAAAAAAGCCAATATCATAAAAAATGTTTAAATGAGCAATTATGAACACTCTTGAAAGAAATGAAAAACATAGAAGTGTTCAGCAAAGGAACAGAAGATATAAAGAAGAACCAAATGGAAATTTTAGAGCTGAAAATATAATAACAAAAAATATAATAAAGGTTTCCATTTCCAAATTGGTGGAATAACATGACCAATACTCCCACCAAGAACAATTAGAAAATTTAGACAAAAACACAAAAGCATCTATTTGAAGGCATCAATGAAATACCAAAGGAGTTAGGACCTGAGAAACTAAAATTTCAGAGAGAAGAGAAACACATTGAGGTAAACATTGTATTTTGTAGCACTTTTCCACTTGAGATATTTACTGATTCTTAAGCTGAGAAAGGAACAGCAGAAAGAGACTGCTAGCATGTAGGTACTTGAGATGAGATTTTGAAAGTCTCCCAAGTCTGGGGAAGCAAACTTGGAGTTCAGGACTGTGATGACAGGCAAGACTGCAGGGTAGTTATCCCAGAGAGAAACAAAACATGGGAAGGGGAGCCCAAGACTCTGCACCATGTTCCCCCTGAAGAAATGCGTGGTCTTCCAAGCAGCATAGGGACTGCAGTCTAAGATGCCAAGAAGAAAGTAATATGTAAGTGTCTGGAAAGATGACCAAAGCTCTTGGAAAAAACTAAACAGACAAAAATTAGAGTTCAGAGCCCACCAAAGAAGAGATGCCCCTCCTCCTCATAAACAGCCAAGATTTCCAGGTAAGAGCCAGAAAGGACAGCATCATAGGAATAAGAATACACCTGAGATAGAGTAGAACTCACAGAGCTGGACCAATTCCAATCCAGGTTGCTGTTTTCTAACTGCCTGTAAGAAAGCAAAGGAAATCCTCTGAGGGGATTAAAACAGTGACAAAAGCCTGAAAATATCCCTAATATTGTTCATACATATTAGTCAACCTTCAATCAAATACCTTTAGGAGTGCCAAGACACAAGACAAAATAATTAAAAGCCAAGATAAAAGAAAAGCAATAATATATGTCCAGCTAGTCAAGGTATTGAACCTAAGTGACAGGGACTTTAAGGTAACAATTAAAAAGTTCAGAAAAATAGTTGAAAAGATGGAGAATTTTATCCTAATATTGGACTCTATTACATAATCAAATCAAATCTATAAAAATTAGTCAAATGCAAAATGCAAGAACTGATTTTTAGAAACAATTAAAAAGATTTAATGACAGATTAGATATAGCAGAAGAGAGGAATAACAAACCATAAGACAGGTCAATAGAAAATGTCCAGATTAAAGGAAAATAAAAAATATGGAAAATACAAAAAACAGCTTGAGAAACATGTGAGACACATACTTTTAGCATATGTACAATTGAAATCCCAGAAGAACAGGAGACAGAGAATCATAGCAGAAGCAATATATAAAGAGATAATGATCAAAAATCATTTCAAAATGATGGAGTATATCCAGCTGAAGATTCAAGAATCTCTACAACTCCAAAGATGGATAGACTGATAGATAGATAGATAGATAGATAGATGAAAGATAGATGCATATATTCATACATACATACATATATACATACATAGATATCACACATGGGTGCACAGGTACATTATAATTAAACTACTGAAAGTCAAAGACAAAAAAGGGTCTTTAAAGGCAGCCACCGAAAATGGCATATAATCTTCCAATGAGCAACAATAGTATTGAGACTAACTTCTCAACAGCAATGATATAAGCCAGAAGATAGAATTATATCTTTAAAGGGATAAAAGAAAATAATTGTTTGCAAAAAGTGTTCTTAAAAATAAAAGCAAAACTTAGAAGAAGTGAGAAAGTTCTTCTACAATGGAACTCCTCTAAAACAAAGACAAAAAACAGTTCTTCATGAAAAAGAGAAATAGACCCAAGTGAAAGCTTGGTTCAGTGTAGGAGGAAACTCAAAACAATGAAGAAGTTAAATGTGTGAGTGAGTCTAAATCAATGTATTGTCTGTGTAACGATGTCAGTAACATCTGTGTGATTAAACTATATGTGGAATAAGAATACATGACAAACAGCCCAAAAGGTGGGACAGGGTTAGAAAGAGTTAAAATGATCTAAAATTTTTACATTGTGTAGAAAGCAATAAAAATAATAATTATAAACTTAGATAAGTATTATAGTCTAACCACAATATAAATAATGGAAATATGACTAAATACTAAAAGAGAAAAAACAGACAAATCCAAAATCATAGTTGAAGGATTTAACACATCTCTCTCAGTAATGATGAAACAGGCAAATCCAAAAGATATAGAAAACTTGAACAACAAAATTAGGAAATTTGTTTTAATTGAGATATTTAGAACACTGTCTTCAACATTGGCATTTTTCTTAAACATGCATAGTATATTGACTCCAAAATTAACTGTATATTTGAACCATAGAACAAGTTTCAAAAAAAGGTCAAAGAATTGACAATGTTATACATAAGGTCCTGGTCAATGCAATAAGGTTAGGAAAAAGATTTTTAATTCTAAGAATTTGGAAAAAAAATCTTTATTATTCCCAGACATTTTGTATCTGTAGAAAATTCAAAAGAATCTACAAACTATTTTAATTTGCAAGTGAATTTAGCAACATGGCTAGATATTAAATCATTTCTATCTTTACATACCAGCAACATTTAGAAAATGAAATTAAACCAACAAGATAATGTGAACAAACAAAATTAATTGATAAAAGAGAAGGAAGAGATAAAAGAAAAAATCTTATATAATTAGATATTGAGAAAAATGGATAAAATATAATATGAAAACAAAAGTAGCATACACAGAACAAATGAAGATATGAAACTTTCTTTAATAAAATAAATATATTCTCAGTGAAACTAAGAAAAAAATCAAATGATAGCAAACTTAAGTTCTGCCAAGGACTAATACCATTTGCTTGCTTTTAATATATTTTTCTATAGTCTTTTATCCTTTATTGGTTTCGTGTTTTCTTCGACTTTAATTTTTTTTCACAGTGTGTTATTCTGCTTTCAACTCATTTTTTCTAGTTTTAGCCTTTTAAATTCTCAATTTAAATTTTATTTATTTAAACGTTTTAAAGTTTTCTGTTTTGCCTTAAAATGTATGCAAACATTTTATCCCACAGCCTCATATAGTTGTTTGTTTTATTATGTGATATTATATAATAACATAAATATGTATCCTTAGATTATTGAATTTATAATTTAATTAATGTTTAGCTTCCTCCTCTGAAAGTAAAGTTGATGCTCTACCAGATTTCCCCCTGAAATCTCAAAAACCCAGGAGATACGTGTAGCAGAGCTTGTGGAGCTGGGCCTTATCTGATCCCCCATTTTGAAAGTTAGTTGGGAGACGTGTAAGCCCAAGGATGCTAGAATTTGGTAAGCCAAGTCTGATGACAGCAGTCAAGTTGACTTGGATACTTGTTCCAGAAAAGGGACGTGCCTGTGGACACTTCCTGGATGCGATAAAGACCGCCAAGGTCCAGAGGTGAGGTGCTTCTGGGGATAGGCTGATACAGTTGTATCAGAGGTGGTTATGGGTCTCATGAGGGTAGAAGACAGTGAGGATTGCAAGCATCACCTTTTTAGCGCTGGTCATTCCATGTTTCTTCTTCCTCCCCTGCTTGTCCCTTCTACTCAACCTTCTAAACTCGTCTGCTCTTTCATCCTGGACACCCCCTCCCTGTATGACTCCCCACATTTTCCCACAATATCTTGCCTCCAAGCTGTCAATGCTATTGTTCTGGTGTTTGCATTATAAGACTTGACCTACTACAAACTTTGATCCTGAAAGTATACCTCCAAGGAGATACATGCATGACACCCTGGATTATATGATTAGGCCAGTGAAGGTATCTGGGTGAACCAGTGTGCTCCAGAATACACTCGGGTGAAATGACCTTGCTCCTTATTAAGGAATAAAGAAGTGGAAATCACTCGGGGAGATGATGCACCGTTTAATGTAGACTGGTGTTACCTATGTGTTCCATCAGCCCATTTCTTCCTTTACCTTCTGTGTAAGCTGTGTAGAGGAAACAAACATGTGATAGTGAAGCTCTTACATGCATTGGAGTAATGTATTAGTAAGACATAAAGTGCCTTTATGATTATGAAAAATTTCATTTTTATTTTATAATGTATTTCCTTATGAGAGCTCTAGAAGTCATTTAGAAAGACACTTCTGTTTTTTTATAAGCTTCTCTCTGGAGTCACTGTACTGAGCTCTGCTGTCTTGATACAGGAAATGAAAGTTTTCGTTCTGAAAGGAAGCTTGATGTTCTATAACCCACAAGCCATGACAGAATGTTCTAGGAAGTGTGTCATGGCCTTTTTAAACCTTTTTTGATAGTTAATCAATTTCCTCCAACTTACAAGTATCACACCAGTATAATCTTTTCCAAAGAACATACACTGAGAAAGAACAGAAATTTGTATAAACTTCATTTTCATGTGTCCAAACGTGTGCATCTCTCAAAAGTAAGTAAAGGGGGTCCAGAATTCTAAATTTTTGTGAATTTTTGAAATTTTAATTTTTGATTTGTATTTACTCATTATTTGGGAAAGGAGCTCTAAAATACTGAAGACAGTCAATTCTAACAAACTACACAATCAATAGCAATCTTTAACTCATCTCATTTTCTTTGCTAAGTACAAATAAAGAAATTTCCTTAAAGAAACTAATATATGAATCAATTTTCATGTAATTATTGTGGAATCCAAAATACAAAAGACTAAAGGCACTTTAGGACAGTCCTTGAGCCAAAGAACTGTCCCTTTAAGTAGAGAAATTGGGCTATCACTGGTCAACTGTGACAGTTCCTAGGGTCCCAGAAGTTTGCTGGGTCCAGTTCATAGTGGAGACCCCCTTCACCACAAAGAGATCTGGCAATCAAGAGGCTTACTAATCTTTTGATATTTCCCTCTCTTAACTCCAAGTGTCTGTGTCAATCTTTTCAAATTTTATTTACTGTACAAATCTCTTGAATTTTCCCTCTGCTTAGTTGTACTTCCAATCCAATCCAAAGCTACAGATTTAAGACCACTCCTGCCACTTCAACTGTAGATTTCTACAGAAAGCAGGTCTCAGATAATAATCATTGCAAAGATCCAAATATTATTCCATAACATCTTATGGAAAAACCCAAATGAACTTTCTGGCCAACCCCATACCATGACTATGTCTTCTTCCTTGAAAAATTCAATACTTGAATTTAGCTAACTGAAACTGCCATGACTAATACATGTTTGACTATACGACTTGTACTGATTTTCCTTTCCCTAAGTTACATCAACGAAACTGAAGAAGGAAATATGAGTTATGGGGAGAAGGCAGGAGTTTTAAAAACTCACTTTATTGCACTGCACCATAATTCACCCAGAAGAGAAGTTTGCTCATTTTACACTTCACAAAGCAGAAGGAAACCATCAGGCACCCCACATTATCTGACTCAGTAGTTTCCGGGTGGAGCCCAGGAATATTTATTCAACAAGCTTTTCAAGTGATTCTTATTCCAACGAAGTTTAAGAATATTTAAAGGTAATATTCCATTGTATATACGTGCCACATCTTCTTTATCCGTTCATCTGTCGATGGACACTTAGGTTGCTTCCATGTCCTGGCTATTATAAACAGAGCTGCAATGGCATGGACTTATATATACTACCAAATGTAAAATAGATAGTTAGTGGGAAGCAGCCGCATAGCACAGGGAGATCAGCTCGGTGCTTTGTGACCACCTACAGGGGTGGGATAGGGAAGGTGGGAGGGAGTCACAAAAGGGAGGGGATATGGGGATATATGTATATATATATAGTTGATTCACTTTATTATAAAGCAGAAACTAACACACCATTGTAAAGCAATTATACTCCAATAAAGATGTTAAAAAAAAGGAATAAAGAGGTCAGAATGGCTGGAGATAGCAGAATTTTAAAAACATCCGTTTTGAATGAATATGTCTTTTTCCTTAAAAATCTTACACCTGCTTTTTTCTTTTGGCCATATCTTCAAAGGAAAAATAATTTTTGAGGACTCTGATGCCACAGAACAAGTGAAGAGAGAAGTCCCTGGGAACGCTGCTGTATCTTTATAGTCTATCATTCATAACAGCCTGGCAGGCAATGTAGAGCTATAATTATCCTTGAGGCACAACTTGGAGAAATAGTTCACCAATTTTTCTTCTTTTGGATTATTTTCAAGAATATCACTTTTTGTAATAAAGTAACTATTATCACTCAGAAAGATGCTTAATACCATCTACAGAAATTCAGTCTTAGCCCTTAAAGTTCCAGATTGATCTTCACTCTTGCCTACTTGTCTGAGTCCTGGAAACACTGATCAATGGAAAACAATTTGCCATCCCAACTATAGTAGTACAATTTCCTTGTAGGACTTTAAATCCAAGGTATATCTATATTCGTCATTTTATGCATGAAAAATGTAAGAGAAATAAACATTTGTCCATAATATCAACTACTTCAGCTCCTCTAGTTTTCAAGCATTGGCTGGATTCTCAATCCTCTATTGTTTTAGAATCCTAAGGTTCTCTTTAACAAACAGAAATCTATTCAGATAAAAACCTTCACTCATGTGGTCCAAATGTACAGATGCTATGAAAACTTAGTGACCACCCCTCCATCTGTCAACCTTGATCACTCACTGCCTCATGCCATGGGTTTCCATATCTTTTTCATGAATTCTCCTTTGCTGGTTATTTTCAGAAACACATTTTTAATCCCCCTTTCTGAATTATACAGTTAATTACCTTTTATAATGATGATTTTCTTTTTGAATACTAATTTCTTTTCCATCAATTGATGGCTTACCCTTACCTTGGGAACTTGAAATGCATGTCTAGAATCTGGAGTCTCAAAATCTTCAGATGCTATTCATGTAAACACAATAACGTAAGAAAATTGCATTGTGTTCTATTCCTGTAGTTTGTTGCTATTCATTTGTACTGTCATTGTTTCATTCATGAATACATGAATTAGATTGATCTTTGCTTCATAGGATAAACTGGACTAAAGATAATTAAATAAAATACCTCTTGTCTTCCGCTCTTTAATCCTCCCTTCACCCAACAGCCAGAGTCCCTTATCTAAATGCAGATGTAACCATGACATTCCCTTTAATGACTCCCTCATTGTGTACTTATGTGAAGCCTGAGCACCTTGACATGACATACAAAACCCTTCATATCTTGGTCATATTTGTCTCTGCTCCTTACCTTGTGGTTATGCTTTAGCAAGACATACACTTGATTGTAGTCAAATCAAACACACACACACACACACACACACACACACACACACACACTGTGTCCTGCCCCTTTGTGTACAGTCTACAATTATGTTGGTCCCACTGCCTGAAATGTTTCTTCAACCTGTAAGACACATCTCAAGCCATTCTCTAGAAAGCCCTTCTTGATCCCATTTCTAGATTGAATTAGATGATGCATCTTGTGCTCCCATAACTCTGTATCTATTTTCTATCCGTGCATTCAACTCCACTGGGTTCTCATTTTCTATAAGGACGTCTCCTTGCCCAGTATGAGTGAACTCCTGGAGGACAGGGACTCTGCTTTATTTGTATTTTAGTCTTCTGGCTGGTATCCACAGATGCTCATAAATGCTTGAATGAATGAATGAATTTAAAAAAGCAGTCACTGTTGTAACCTATTGGAGGAAAAGTACTTAAATAAAACAGTTCCCCTGTTGGTAAATAAGCACATATACTTAATATTCAAAGGACATAAAGAATTTTTGTAAGATTCCTTTCATAATTAGTGATTCTTTCAGGCATCCATTCTTTTTTATTTTTAAATCCTTAATTATAAAATAAGGAATAAAATATTCTGTCCTCTTTTTTTCAGAGGTAGCATGGAGGTTGGGGAGAACACAGAGGGTGTGGATTAATGCTGGAACACCTGACTGATGTCCAATCTTTTCACGTCCTGGCTGTGAATTTGGTTAAGGCTTCTTAGCTTCTCAGAGTCTTAGTTTCTATGAGTAAAGTGATTACCCAAACGACTCATGAGATGTCATTGCAGATCAAATGAGGTAGATGTGTGAGAAGATAAATAAAAAGTACTTTTTTTCTTCTTTGTTAAATACATCTCTCAGTTCTACATGGCCCCAGGTCGGTACAGAGTTACATTTAAAGAAACAGTTCAACAACCAAAATAATTAAATATCTTTTGAAACGGTCATCTGTGCTCCTCGCTGAACGTGAATTTATAGTCCACGACTTCTTAAAGTTCGTTCTTCCATCCCAAATCTTTCGCACTTGTCTTTTATTCGTATCTGTCCCAAAGCTTCTCTCTTCACACCTCATTCTCAACGCTGCACTGAAGCTCCACTCCTACCTAGAAAGTGCAGGCTTTCTCTTCATTCCCATCTCTCCATCAACATCTTCTCTCAGAGGAGCAGGAAAACACCTAGCCCATGAATTGTCAAACACTTTTAGTTGTAGTTCCTTCTTTATGTATGTGATGCTCAGAGCTCTAGAGAAGATGCGTGTTTTGGCCCACGCAGAGATGGTGGCTCTCAAGATTCTCTGTGAACCAGCGGTGCCTTGATGGCACTAAATTGTCACATCCCAGCTCTCAGCACGGGACCAAGCTCAGGCACCCCTGTTGCTAATTCATTCGTTCACTCATTCACTCAGTGCTTGTAGACACCAATTCTGTGCCAGGCACTACGCTAGCAATGAAAGTCCTGACCTATGATTTCAAGGACTTCATAGTGGAAGAAAGATATGTGAAAAGAATGTTTACATCACTGTCTAATAAGTAAAATAATTCAAATAATTAAGCTCCGTTGTTCTCCTTTGTGCTAGGCAGTGTGCAAAGATCTGGTGAAGTAACAGTGGACGGCATAGACACTAAAGATATAAACCCAGTACAAGGAACATGTTGGGTGGAGATGTAGTTTAGGAGACCAGGTAGACATCCCTGAAGAAATGATAGTTAAGATTTTATCTGAAGAATGACCAGGATTTTGCCAGATCTGAGGCAAAAACTTGGCATGTGCGAAGGCCTAGAGGCTACATAGAGTTTGCACAAAGCAAAAGCTAATAAAAATTTATTATCTCAGAAGCCTACACTGATGGTGGGAAGAGGGAAGACTGGAGGGGTGTGAATGCACAGGCCCTGGGCGGCCAAATAAAACCAGCTTTACCCTCAGGGCAGTGGGAAATCGCTGAAGAGCTTTACGCAGATTGGATTTGCATTTTTGGAATTTCATCCTCTTGATTCAGGATGGATCACAGACTACTTTGTATGTTTTTTCTTAAATTTATTTGATTGAAGCATAGTATATTTACAATGTTATGTTAATTTTGCTGTACAGCATGATTTAGTTATAAATATATATACATCCTTTTTTCATATTTTTTTCCATTATGGTTTATCCCAGGAGATTGGATATAGTTCCCTGTGCTATACAGTAGGACCTTGTTGTTTATCCATCCTGTATATAATAGTTTGCATCTGCTAACCCCAAACTCCCAGTCTATCCCTCCCCCACCCAACCTCCCCCTTGGCAACCACAAGTCTGTTCTCTATGACCACGGACTACTTTGAATGCTAGGGGACCAGTGCAGAGGTGACTTCTCTGGTCCAGAGAGATGCCGGTAGTGTAGACTATAGTGGTGGCCATCAAGATGGGAGAAGATTGATGTATAGAGAGAGTTACAGAGATATAGAGAGCATACAGTTACAGGTACATAAAGAGTTATGGGGGTAGAATGAATAGCACTTAAAATTGATTGGACAAAGGATATGGGGGAGAAAGTGGGGTTTCCGGCTCAGAAGAAGACAAACAGTGACCTGGGGACACAGACTCCTCCCATCTTGTGGCCCCACCAATTTCAATACATGGCTTCTCAGGTCAGAAGGGCCAGAAAGAGGGAAGTTTTGCAGGAGAGACTTTTCTATGAAGCACACATAGAAGGAGCATTGACCCTTCCATCCATGTGCAATTGGCCATCAAATCAAAAGGCCAAGAGCTCACATGAAAGGAGCTAGGCAAGTGTTTAGTGGGCACCAAGGAAGACGGAGAGAAGCTTGAAAGTTGGTGAGCTTCAGCATTTCCTGCTCAGCACGTGATATGATCAGCTTTGGTGGGAAGGGAGCAGAAAGGGGAGAACAGAGAGGACAGTCAACCTGAGCCTTGAAAGATTCACGGAGAAATCAGGGGCAGCCTTCCAGGCGTCAGGAAGAGAGTATGTCAAGGGCACAGCTTAGCGGACGTATGTGTAGCAGTGATGGGGGCAGATGTGGTCCAGAGGGTGCTGGTCAGAAGTATTATCTGAAATAGGAAGAAAAGCTACTTTCCTGAAGGCTCGTCAGCACATCATCTCAACAGTCTTTCCAGACAAGTCAGCAATCCACCTCCAACATTTGCTCTAGGTGCAAACAGTAGAAAAATAGGGAAGAAAGAAACCTTGTATTTATTTTGTTAGTTTCTCCTCCTTTCGCCCATGCTTATTATATTCTACTGCCTTCAGGAGTCTAACACATAGAAATGCTACTCACGGACTTTGTGGTCAAGTTTTATTTACTTCCTTATTGCTTCTCTGTGTCCTCCCCTAATTTTAGTTTCTAATCCTCAATGAGGAGTAAAATTCATCTCTGAGTCTCAGGAAACTTTGTTGCCACTTTCCTATCAGAATTCCATAAAAAATATGATCTTACTGAAATGTGAGTTGCTGTAATAGCTCTTTTTAATATTTTTTCGTAAATAATTTTTAAACATTTATGTAGGTGGAGAACCTGTAAAGGGCACATTGTTTCGTTAAGAAGTGACAACAACAAAATGTGCTCTGTGGTGCTAATAGGGGTAATTGGAAATGTAATTATTCCAGAGAATTTTGGACTTTGTCACTTCACTGCATACTTATTAAAATACCTGCCAATCTCTCTCCAAAGATGTGAAAATCAATGGCAAAAATAATGCTTGTAGCACAGGGAGATCAGCTCGGTGGCTTGTGACCACCTAGAGGGGTGGGATAGGGAGGGTGGGAGGGAGGGAGACGCAAGAGGGAAAAGATATGGGAACATATGTATATGTATAACATTCACTTTGTTATAAAGCAGAAACTAACACACCATTGTAAAGCAATTATACTCCAATAAAGATGTTAAAATAAATAAATAAATAAATAATACTTGATGAATTGATTTGAGAAGTTGTATATTTTAAAATTAACATGTGACCCAGTATATGCCATAATTTTATTTACAGATTTTATATATTTCAACTATTTCCAGGACACATTGAATTGAATGTAATTAAAAGTTATTAACTATACATTTTTGTTGTTTTGTTTTTTTAATTTTATAACCATTTTTTGTTGAAGTATGGTTGATTTACAATGTTGCGTTAGTTTCAGGTGTTCAACGAAGTGATTCAGTTATACACACACATATATATATATTCTTTTTCAGATTCTATTCTCTTCTTCAACTATACATTTTTAAAATCCTTTTCTATGATATCTTCTATTGTATGGCTTTGAGATTACAGACAGTTAGACCTTAATATTCCTGTTTCCAAAATGGAAGGTTAAATAACGTTTTAATTTAAACAGATTCAGTAGATGAGTTTCAAACAAATGCAACGTATAGAAATTTTTTTTTACAATCGTTCCCCAGGAGTAGAAAACTTTAAATAAAGAAATTAGATGGAAGAATCGCGAACAGACACAAAAATTTACCATGGTAAAAAGAGTTCCAGACTATCACCCCTACAGGTAAATAATCTCAATTACTCTGCTTCTGTTTTCCATGTCACTTGAAAATTCTCCTTCCTAGCCTTCCATCCACAGAGACAGAAAAGCTACACTGCCTCAGGGTGTATCTATTTGCGGTACCTCTGGAGGAAACACAAAAATTCAGCAGTAATTCCAAGTATTAGACGCTGCCAAAGAAGACAGAGCGCCACCTAGTGAGCCCCTCGAGGAATCTCTCCTACAGTCAGTCATTCAATCAACGTGCTTTGATGGGGCACCTTCTCTGCGTTGCCTGCTGCGAGGACCCTTCTCGGAAACCACTCACGCTAATGTGTCAGCACATTGAAGTCCTCCCTCCAGGCTTCCCACTGCCTCACCCTTGCACTCTAGGTCCTGTGTCTGGGATGTTCAGGCCATATCCCCACACCTGCTAAAATTCTGCTCAGTCTGCAAGACGCTGTTTAAATGGTGCCCCCTCATAAGATTTCCAAACGCCCCTCTTGTCACCAGAGTTGCTTTCTGTGTGTCCCGTGCTTCTGTGACAGTATCTATTGTCTTCCTCTCTCAGATATGTGTGTATGTTATCTATTCAGTTACTATTTTTTTACGTGTGGGAGATCCCACTCGACTATAGTTTTAAGAGCAGAAGCAATGTCTGCCATGTGATAAACACTCGATAACAAAGAAGGATCATGTTCCTTTTGAAATACTATTAACCTTTACCCTGCCTGAGCGATGCAGATTGTAGAATATGTTTTGATATTACCAAGGGTGCTGATGACCGCTGCTGTTGTATCTTTTCATTGACAGTAGGCTACCTGACTCTCAGAAAACCATCCACCTCCCTTGGCTTCTAGATGAAAATGCTATCAATTTTGATTACTTTATAAAACTAAAAATAGACTCCCAAGATACTCAGTGAATGTTTCTTAATGAATTAATAACTTTATGATTTTAAGAGCTCTGTCAGTGTAAAGGGCTGCATCAGAATGAGAGGCGACCAGAAGATGGTCACTTCCAGCCCTAGAGATGCCCTGGTAAGAAGCTCCACACTCCCTGCCCCTCAGTGAACCCAGCACACACCCTACCTCAAAGCTATGCCATGGTGTAGAGAAAGCCCACTGTCAGAGGCAAGAACTAGGAGAGGTGAAGTGAGTCCAGCAGAGCCTGACAGAACAAGGCGTAGGAGAGGGCCATGCAGGTGGCTGGAGACCGGGTCACAGAGGAGCCACAGGCAGGGGATCAGGGCTTAGTCCAGTGAGAGCAGGGAAGGGGTGCTGCTCCCTGGCGGGCAGGCAGGTCCCAGTGTCGGGAAGGAAGCAGGATCCTCAGATGAAAAGGAAGCAGCGGAGGGAATTCTCAACAGGCACGGAACAGAATTAAGAATGTAGGTGAGTAGGCAAACGTACTCTTAATCGGAGTTGAGCCACAAATGTAGGTTAGAGCAGGAAAGAATCAGCAAAAAGAAAAGAGTTGAATCCTGTCCCAAAGGCCTTCACGGCTGGAATCTGTCTCCTATGAAGAGCAGCCTGGCCTTCAGAGCAGAGACAGGGCAAGTGTGACAACTGGACATCAGTGTATCTCAAACTTGTCTGATACCAAGATTCTCTCAACCAAATTCTAGCCACGCTCATCTGAGCCCTGTTCTCTACCAGCCCTCAACCTTGGCCTATGAAGACTTGCACAAAACACTAACCTGTTTCTAACAGTTCAAGCCGCATCCCTAGGATGACCCAAGCTCCCCTTAAAGTGTCTGCCTGAGAAAACTGAAGGCTGCTGGGGGAATTTTGTTCCAGCCCAACCTGAAGATGGGACCTGGCTCCAAGCCTCTGTGGGCGGCCAGGAGCCTAACTTCCAGAAGTGTCCGTTAACCAACCCGGATGGGTTTACTAGAGACCAGCCCCTATCCCTTCAGTCTCCTGTACGGTCACCTCTGCACAGGTGAGCTCAGTTCGGGCTGGACTCTTTTCCCCGTTGCAGTCGTGTATTCTTGATTAACATCTGCCCTTACTTTAGTGTCCAGCTTTGTTGATCTTTGACAGCCGTACACATTTTGAAAAATCCCAATCTCCAGACCACGCCCCATATCCATGAACTCAGAATCCCTGGGGTTGGGACCTGGGTTTCAGAACTTTTTAAAAGCACCTGTGTGATTATAATCACCCACCATGGTGCTTGGGTGACAGCCATGCAGAATAAAATTCCTGTGTCATCTCTGAAGGAAACCAAGCACCCAGGCTAACCACCAACCAGCAGCCTCCAGGCTGTGGGCAAGACGAGGGCTGATGCAACCAGAGGCCGAACATTGCGTTCGTCCAGGATGGGGCCAAGGATGCTGGGTGATGGCCGAGGGCCCAGCCCAGAACAACCACAGCAAGATCAGAAGCAGGGAGATGCAAGCATGGCCTGGGCTCTCCATGGAGCCAGGAACCAAGGCCCAACTGTGGATCAGAACCAGTAGACAAGTCGTGTGGGATCACAGACGTGCTCGGAGATTAAAGCAGAGCCATCAGTGGAAGCATCACTTTCAAGACATAATTATTGTATATTATGCAGTTCCTGTGCCTTGGTGAGTTCTTGCTAAAAGAAATCTACAGTCAGAAGGTCTGTTTATTTGTTTCTTTTGTTTTTAAGTCAGACCTCTGTGTGGAGGAGTGGAAGGCTAGACGAATAGATTCATTTTGGGTAGTTGAAGGGCTATTTAAAGAAATTTTTGAGTTAGAAACATGCAAAATAATGTCAGTAATTATAAAGTTAAAAAAATGGAAACAAGGGCTTCCCTTGTGGCGCAGTGGTTGAGAGTCCGTCTGCAGATGCAGGGGACACGGGTTCGTGCCTCGCTCCGGGAAGATCCCACATGCCGCAGAGCGGCTGGACCCGTGAGCCATAGCCACTGGGCCTGCGCGTCCGGAGCCTGTGCTCCGCAACGCGAGAGGCCACAGCAGTGAGAGGCCCGCGTACCGCAAAAAAAAAAAAAAAAAAAATGGAAACAAAAGCATTTCATGGAATCCCTTTTATCTTTATGATTCTTATTTTCAAGAGACTTTATTTTAAAACATGGATTTGAGATTTACTTTAATATCTAAAAATAATATCTAAATATTTATAACTAATTTTGTTTATGGTAAGTTTTATTCTACAGCATATAAGTCATTTAGAACATGAAGCTGCTTTAAAAAAATACATGCATAAGCGATTCTCATCAAGCAAAATAAATATGCATAGAAGGTTATAAAAACTGTGAGATGATATATAATTTTGCAAAACAGACTGTGGCATTTTCTGTCAAAACTGCTATAAATTTACAAACATATATGGGGAATACCTTAGCATGAGCTGCTGTCACGTTTTGTTTTTGTTTTTTTTTTGCTGTATGCGGGCCTCTCACTGCTGTGGCCTCTCCCGTTGCGGAGCACAGGTTCCGGACGCACAGGCCCAGCGGCCATGGCTCACGGGCCTAGCCGCTCCGTGGCATGTGGGATCTTCCCGGAGCGGGGCATGAACCCGTGTCCCCTGCACCGGCAGGTGGACTCTCAACCACTGCGCCACCAGGGAAACCCTGCTGTCACCTTTTAATACCTTCTTGCATGTGCTTGGAAATCTCTAGTTGAAACATCTGTTTTTTTGGAATCTCTAGTCAGAACATCTTTTTTTTTTCTCTGTCAGGAGAGAGCAATCAGCAATATCTTTATTTTATACAAAAGGAAAACAATAATAAAATTAATAAAATCCTATTAACCTATACCACAATGAAGGGAAACGATCTACAAATACTTGCAGCCATATGGATGAATTTCACAATAAATGAGAGATGTCAAGCACGAAAGAGAGCACACTGTGTGGGTCCATTTATCAGAAAAATAAGCAAAACTTATTTCTGCTGTCAAACATCTGGGTAGCATTTAGCCTTGAGTGTAGGGACAAGGTGAGGGCACTCAAGGGTGCTGGAAGCAATCTGTTTCTTCATCTGGGTTTGGTCAATTTGTGAAAATTCACTGTGATGTAAATTCCTGGTAGGTACATCTTTCTGTGCATATGACATGTTTCGATAATTTTTTTTCTTTTCCATTGTGGTTTATCACAGGTTGTTGAATATAGTTCCCTGTGCTATACAGTAGGACCTTGTTGTTTATCCATTCTATATAATAGTTTGCATCTGCTAATCCCAAACTCCCATTCCAACCCTCCCCCAAACCCCTCCCCCTTGGCAACCACAATTCTGTTCTCTGTCTGTGAGTCTGTTTCTGTTTCATAGATAAGTTCCTTTGTGTCCTATTTTAGATTCCGCATGTAAGGGATATCATATGGTATTTATCTTTCTCTGTCTGGCTTACTTCACTTAGTATGATAATCTCTAGGTCCATCCATGTTGCTGCAAATATTTCATTCTTTTTTATGGCTGAGTAATATTCCATTGTATATATGTACCACATCTTCTTTATCCATTCATCTGTCAATGGACATTTAGGTTGCTTCCATGTCTTGGTTATTGTGAATATTGCTATGAACATTGGGGTGCATGTATCTTTTCGAATTAGAGTTTTTCCAGTTATGTGCCCAGGAGTGAGATTGCTGGATCATACGGTAGCTCTATTTTTAGTTTTTTGAGGACTCTCCATACAGTTTTTCCATAGTGGCCGCACCAGTTTACTAAATGTTATTTTTAAAAATCCCACCAGAAGTGCCTCCACATGTCCATTTTTCAACATAATGAGCTAAACCAGAAGCATGTGGAAGGCAGGTTAAGCATTTTGGATCTGGAGTTCTGGTGGCCTGTGTCTGAGCCATGCCTCTGTCGGTTACTGGCTGTGTGGCCTTTGGAAATGACCCAGTCTGTCCAGAACCCAGAAGCCTCATTGATAAAATGGGGATGATCAAAGCCCCTCCCCAACGAGTTATTGGCAAGCATCAGTCAGGTGATGACTGTAAGAGTGCAGTTTGCAGCCCATGGCTCTATAAATGTGAGCCGCAGCTGGATTGTACATTTCTTGTACTTATAGGAATCCTTAAAACAGTTCCTAACATCCACTAAGATTGTAATTGCATATCTTTCCGTGGTTTCTATTCTAATCACCACTCCCTCAACACTAAAATAAACTCAGTAAAGTCAGGGAGGATGCCTCTTCACGGAAATAGAGAGTTCAAATGATTAAAGGTGTCAGGCAGGTAACATGAATGTGAGTCCCCAGGTGATAGTGAGGGAGTTGTGGGCCTGGAGCACAGCCCCTCAGCGGCCTGCAAATGAGATGTAAATATATGTAGACACTCCGGCACCCAAACAGAACACCTCTGCACAGGAGGATTCAATCCCTGGGCTTGTGACCCCCACCTTGGACACCACACTCTATCATGGCCATTGCAGTCAGGAGTTACATTCTAGCTTTGCCTCTTTCTAGCTGTTTCACCTTGGGCAACTTATTCTACCTTTCCAAGCCTCGTGGTCTTAATTTGTGAAATGGAACTTATAATATCTTACATGCTGCATCATGAAGATTAAATGGAATTGCTCTGCCCATGCCTGGCACACGGCTAGGTTAGGGAATAATAGTCATCTTCTCCACCTCCCAGCCCCTTGATTGAGGAGAAAGCACTGAAATCCAGGAAGCTAAAGTGATACAAAGAACAAAACCAAATACAAAAAAGCAGCCCCATGATTTGACTGGTTGACACCAATGGAGTTGCACTCTGCATATTAGAAAAGTGATGTGCCTTTTCTCTTCAACTCAATTCCTAATGAAATTTGACTGCTGAAGATGTAGACTATTCAAAGGATTTTTTTAAAGACGTGATTTTGGGCTTCCCTGGTGGCGCAGTGGTTGAGAGTCTGCCTGATAATGCAGGGGACATGGGTTCGAGCCCTGGTCTGGGAGGATCCCACATGCCACGGAGCGACTGGGCCCGTGAGCCACAACTACTGAGCCTGCGCGTCTGGAGCCTGTGCTACCCAACAAGAGAGGCCACGATGGTGAGGGGCCCGCGCACCATGATGAAGAGTGGCCCCCGCTTGCCACAACTAGAGAACGCCCTCGCACAGAAATGAAGACCCAACACAGCAAAAATAAATTAATTAATAAAAACTCCTACCCCCAACATCTAAAAAAAATAAAATAAACATGTGATTTTGATTTATTTTGCCAAGGCTAGTGATTCAGTTTTGTTAATGTGTCCGTATTTGTTACTCATTCAAGACTTTGGTTCAGAGAATGCAAAAACGTGAAGCCCTGGACCTGACTATGGTCGTGATATAGGGTGATGTTCTCCAGTCCCTGACCTCGGCTTCCCCAGGATCCATTAATTCAACTTGAACAACATGAAGTATCTAGGGTACGGATGCACACTGATAAGCATAGAAGAAGATATAAAGGTTCTTAAAGCTCAGCTCCTCTTGAAAAGAGTCTTAGAGTGAAATAAAGGGAATAAGTTATGTTTAGAGCTAACTACCACAAGGCAGTGGTAGTGCCCTTGACTGGACCAAGGGCAATCTTTTAAGAGAAAAGTCCTTTGGGATCATAATCAGGGCAGTAAAGGCAGGTGTGGAAGAGTGAAATACATGGAGGAGAGAACTTTGGGGGAATAATCTATGTTTAGGGGGTGGAAAAAGAAAGATGACCGAGAAAGAAGATATAAAAGCAGTAGACTCAGACAGGAGGAAAATCATGAAAACAATTCATTCTTTGAAAGTCCGTGGAGAAGAAGCGTTTTAAGAAAAGTTGGACAGTGCCTTCACACATGGCCGGGGGTGGTGAGGACAGAGCACAGACCATCAGATTTGCTCTGACTTGGTCTTTGGGGTCACCGGTGACCTTTCTGTGAGCAGGCTCCATGGGAAGCAGGAAAGAAAGGAGCAGCACAGGGGAGGAAAGAGGTTAGATTGTGGAGCTTTTCTCTGAAGGGAGGGAGAGGAGGGAAGGGCCGTCATAGCGGATAATAGTGGTATTTTCCCCAAAGCAGGACCCCGTCTTCCCAGAGGGAGGGCGCGGAGATTGGGCAGAGCTCTGAAGACTGAGTAGGGCTTCCTTAGAGGAAAAGAGTCAGGGAACCGTACCCTGGGCAGAGAAAACCACAGACGCGCAAACCCTGGGAGCGGGGCGGGGCATGGTGAGGACCCAGGGCTGAAACCAGCAAGAGCTGGTCGGTTAGGGAGCGCAAGTCACACCCTTAGAGCAAAGGGGACCACTGAACTTCTCAGCGGGAGAGGCTCGGGGCGGGATTCGCATTTCCCAAAGACCGTTTTGGGTGCAGGGGTGGACGTCTGAAGCGCTGTAGGAGCCCCTATGAGAAGATGGGGTTGGGATTCGTGGGCGAGGGGCGGAGTGATGGAGGCAGAGAAGTGGGTGTATTCAGGGTTCCTTGAGAGGTATCACTGCTGAGGTCTCCCGTGGGTCGGATAAAAAGGGCAAGGGTGAGGGAGGGGGAAGAATAACCACCCTGCGGCCAGCTTGTTCAACAGGCTAGATGGTGCAGCTTTGAGGGCTGGGAAGGAAGACAGGAGCTTCGTTTTTGTCATATTCAGGTTGCCACAATCACCGTAGATACCCTTACATCATTTGTTTGCCATTAAGATAATCAGATCAATAAATTTGTTGAGGTGCTAAATGTAACCTCCATCTTAGCACTGGGTTCTGATCTTACCTATGTCTGTTTTCAGGTTTTGCCTTTTCTATCAATCATCATTCATGAGATATACTGAATGAATACCTTCTCATCCGCGGAGAAGCTGTGGTGTGACGACGTGATGCCTATTAGGAACCTGAAAGCTAACAGCGTTTTGTGGGTTAGGAAGTTTTGGAAGACAGAAGAGCAGAAGCAGCCTCTGTAGGAAGGATGCTGCGGTGCTGGACAGCTCTGCAGTTAACTGACCTCTGGACTCCAAGCCAATCATTCCACCCCTTCAAACCTCAGCTTATTCGTGCTTGAATGCAAGACAGAAAAGTGAGAATACATGGGCTGAATCATGATCTCCCAAGTATCTCCTAGCCATAACACTGAAAGAATTCGCTCTGAACATAAAGGTACACGGTAAATAACTGAGGTTTATAGTCTGTGTTCTTAGATTTCTGTGTGACATGTGAAGCCACAGTTATTGCCCCAAGAAATAAGTAGAAAAAGTAAAATGAGCAGAAAGAAACATGCCCTAAAGTGAATAACTTAAAATAAATGCAACAAAGGTCAAGATTTTCAGGAAAGAAGAGGAAAAAATTTAGTAACATATATTATCAAGAAATATTATTGAAGGAATGAGTTACATATGTTTTACATGTCAAGAACAAGACCACTAAATAAATAAGTGGTAGAAGGATATTAGGAAAAATAAAAAACAGTAGAAGGATGATAGCAATTAGGAATTGACAATATCAACATCAAAAACCATTTGCTGTTTATTGGGACCTGCTATGCTCTATAAGGGCAAACCAGAGTTGCCTGAGTGTTGCTATTATAAATCTAAACAGGTTTTGCAACACTTATGTTTTTTTCAGATTTTCAAAATAATTTATAGAATTTTTAAAATTATATAAAATGTAATATCAAAATTAAACAAAATGTAAACATAACACACCTAACTCCATTCACTCCAGAAATGAAAATATTACTATATTTCCTTTTACCTTTTGAAAAACCTTTTGAATGTCAATAATTTTTATAAAGATAAGATTGAAATAATACATAGCACTACAATGGTATGTGCTGCTCTAAACATTTTTAAACGTTTGTATTAAAAATATTATTTTAAACATTTCTATTTCCTAAATATTTTTCTGAAGATTATTTTTTATACATGGTTAGTAAATAATTATCTAAACGTAAATATATTTTTGCCTTTCCAGTTATGTAAACCCATCCCACTACAAAGAGGTTGCATCAAATGGCATGAACCGGTTTTACCTTTTTATATATATTTAAATGTTTTCATTTAAATATATATAAAAACTTTATTGAGGAATAATTGACAAAGGTAACTGTGTTTATTAAAGGTGTACAAAGTGATGATTTGATATACATACGAATTATGGAATGATTACCAAGATCAGGATAATTAGCACATCCATCACCTCACATAGTTAACTTTTTTGTGTGTATGTGGCCAGTTCTCAAGAAGACCTACTCTCAGGAACTTTCAAGTATATACTACCCTATTATTAACTATAGTCACCATGCTGCGTATCAGATCTTCAGAACTTATGCTTCTTATAACTGAACATTTTTATTTTTTGACGGCCTGTTTCCTCCTCCCCCCAGCCCCTGGCAACCACCATTCTACTCTTTATTTCTATGAAATCTGCTTTTTTATTTCATATTTTATTTTGTTTTATTTTGTTTTGATTCCACATATAAGTGATACCATAGAGTATTTCTCTTTCTCTCTCAGGCTTATTTCACTTAGCAAAAGGCCACCCAGACTCATCCACGTTGTCACAAATGGCAAGATTTCCTTCTTTTTATACCTGAATACTATTTCATTGTATACATATATACACAGTATCTTCTTTATCCGTTCATCCCTCAAAGGACATTTAGGTTGTTTCCATGGCTTGATTATTGTGAATAATGTGGCAATTAACACGGGAATGCAGTTATCTCTTCAAGATACTGATTTTATTTCCTTTGGGTATATACTCGTTAGTGGGATTGCTGGGTCATATGTTAGTTCTATTTGCAATTTTTTTGAGGAAACTCCATACTGTTTTCCCCAATGACTGCACCAATTTACATTCTCACCAACAGTGTAAGAGGGTTCTCGTTTCTCTACATCCTCACCAACATTTGTATCGCTTGTCTTTTTAATGATAGCCAACCTGACATATATGAGGTGACACCTCATTGTGCTTTTGATTTAATTTCCCTTATGATCAGAGATGCTGAGCACCTTTCTATGTACTGTTGGTCATTTGTACGTCTTCTTTGAAAACATGTCTATTCAGGTCTTTTGTCCATTTTTGAATTGGATTACTTGTTTTTTTGCTATTGAGTTGTATGAGTTCTTGATCTATTTTGGACATTCACCCCTTATCAGTTACATGGTTTGTAAATATTTTCCCCTATTTGGTAGGTTGCCTTTTGAATTGATTGATTATTTCCTTTACTGTACAAAAGCTCTTCAGTTGGATGTATCTCACTTGTTTATTTTACTTTTGTTGCATGTGCTTTTGGTGTCTTACCCAAGAAATCATTGCCAAGACCAATGTCAAGGAGCTTTTCCCTATATGTTCTTCTAGGAGTGTTACGGTTTCAGGTCTAGGCTTAAGCTGTTAATATATTTCAAGTTAACTTTCATGAACGACAGAAGATAGAAGTCCAGTTTCATTTGCGTATGTTGATTTTATATCCTGCAACTTTACAGAATTTGTTTATTAGTTCTACCAGTTTTTTTGGTGGAGTGTTTAGAGTTTTCTGTATATAAGATCATGTTAACTGCAGAGAAAGTTTTACTTCTTCCTTTCTGATTTGGGTGCTTTTAAATATCTTTTTCTTGCCTAATTTCTGTGGCTAGGGCTTCCAGTACTGTGTTGAACAGAAGTGGCAAGAGTGGGCATCTTTGTCTTGTTCCTGGTCTTGGAGGAAAGGCTTTTAGCTTTTCACTAAGTATGATGTTGGTTGTGGACTTGTCATATGTGGACTTTATTATTTTCGATGTACATATCTTCTATAACAAATTTGTTGAGAATTTTTATTTTGAAAGGATGTTGAATTTTATCAAATACTTTTTCTACATCTATTTAAATGGTCATATGATTTTTATCCCTCATTCTATTAATGTGGTTGATTTGCATATGTTGAAATTTCCCTGCATCCCAGGGATAAATCCCACTTAATCGTGGTGTATGATCCTTTTAATATGCTCTTCAATTCTGTTTGTTAGTATTTTGCTAAGGATATTTGCATCTATGTTCATCAGGGATATGGGCTTGTAATTTTCTTTCCTTGTAGCGTCCTTGTTGAGCTTCAGTATTGGTATAGTTAAGTGTTTCTGTTACTTCATGATTCAGTACAGGTAAATTGTTTTTTTCTAGCAGTTTATCCATTTCTTTTTCTTTTTTTTCTTTTTCTTTTTTTCGTACGCGGGCCTCTCACTGTTGTGGCCTGTCCTGTTGTGGAGCACAGGCTCCGGACATGCAGGCTCAACGGCCATGGCTCACGGGCCCAGCCGCTCCGTGGCATGTGGGATCTTCCCGGACTGGGGCACGAACCCGTGTCTCCTGCATCGGCAGGCGGACTCTGAACCACTGCACCACCAGGAAAGCCCTATCCATTTCTTTTAAGTTATCTAATTTGTCAGCATATAATTGTTCATTGTAGTCTCATGATCCTTTGTGTTTCTGTGGGATCAATTGTAATGTCTCCTCTTTCATTACAATTTTATTTGTCATCTCTCTTTTTTCTTAGTCTAGCTAAAGGTTCAATTTTCTTTACCTTTTATAAAAACAACTTTTAGTTTCTTTAATCTTTTCTCTTATTTTTCTAGTCCCTATTTCATTTCTGCTATGATCTTTATTATTTCCTTCCTTCTGCTAACTTTGGGGTTAATTTTTTCTTCTTCTAGTCCATTGAGCTTTAAGGTTAGGTTGTTTGAGATCTTTCTTGTTTGTTTCTAGTGTAGGCACTTGTCACTAGAACTTTCCTCATAGTACCTCTTGCTGCATCCCATAAGTTTTGGTATGTTGTTTCAATTTTCCTTTGTCTCAAGATTTTTTTTTTGGCCACACCACTTGGCATACAAGATCACAGCTCTCTGACCAGGTATCAAACCCATGCCCCCTGCAGTGAAAGCACAGAGTCTTAACTGCTGGACCACCAGGGAAGTTCCCTCAAGATATTTTTTTATTTTCCTTTGTTTTTACCTTTGATCCATTCGTTGTTTGGAAGCATGTTGTTTAATTTCCACATATTTATAGATTTTCCTACTTTCCTCCTGTTACTGAATCTAGTTTCATACTACTAGAGTAAAAAAAAAAAAAGAAAACACTTGATATGCCTTCAGTCTTCTTAAATTTGGGAAGACTTGTTTTGTGATCTATCCTGGAGAATGATCCCTGTGCACTTTAGAAGAATGTGTCTTCTGCTGCTGTTGGATGGAACGTTCTGTATAAGGCTTTAAGGTTCATTGGTCTAAAATGTTGTTCATGTCCCTTATCTCCTTGTTGATTTTCTTTCTGAATGATCTATCCATTGTTGAAAGTGGGGTTTTAAAGTTCACTACTGTCATTGCTGTCAGTTTCTGCCTTCATGTCTGTTAATAATTGTTTAATATATTTAGGTGCTCTAATATTGTGAGCATATATACTTATAATTGTTATATCATTTTAAAGAATAGATCCCTTTATATCAATTATATAGTGGCCTCTCTTTCTCTTGTAATAGCTTTGACATGAAGTCTATTTTCTCTGACATAAGCATAGCTACACCTGCTCTCTTCTGGTTGGCATTTGCATGGGATTATTTTTTTTCCATCCCATCACCTTCAGCCTGTGAGTGTTCTTAAAGCTTAAGTGAGTGTCTTGTAGGCAGCACAGAGTTGGGTTTTGCTTTCTAATCTATTCAGCCACTCTTAACTTCTTTTAATTGGAGGATTTAAACCATTTATATTTAGAATAATTATTGACAGGTAAGGAGTTACTATTTTCATTTTGTTCATTGTTTTCTGATTTTTCTGCAGTCCCTTTCTTCCTTTCTTCTGTTCTTGCTGTCCTTCTTTGAGAATTGATTCTTTTTTCAGTGTCAGCTTTGATACTTTTCTCTTTATCGTCTTTGTGTCCATATAGGTTTTTGCTTTGTCATTACCATGAGGCTTTCATAATATATATTGTAGTTATATATATTATATATTATGAATATTTAAGTTCAAGTTCTACACATTTACTTGCTGGGGGGTGGGAAGAAAGAGAGAGAAAGAAGAAGGAAAGAGACAAGTTGACGGGGGGGGGACCCAGGGCAGCCGCACTCCCTTTTGCCTCCTAGACTAGCCTCCTGTGTTTTTCTCAGCCATAACATTCATCATCAATCTCACTTTGTGGAAACTGTTATTCACCCATAAATAACTACAATATAAGAATCTTATTTTTTTTCCTCCAGTTTTTTTGAGATAAGGATTCTATTTGAATCATTTGTAGTGGCCAAAAGGTAGGAAAAGCAGGAACATCTTGCTTTACATAAATGAAATAAAACTCATAATAATAAAAAATAACTAATCTTAATTTGTTACCCAGAAATACAAATGCAAATCTATTAAAATCCTGAAGAACAATTTTAAAAACAACTTTAATTTGCTTTACTTTAAAGGCCCAGGGGTTATATACTGTGCTTCATGCAGACAGCTTTCAAAAAAAAAAATCACTTTAGGTATATCTGTAGCTCCTCAAAATTTCATACTTTAGGCAGCTACAAAAATCCCTTTCCTTCCTCCTGGCCCCTTCACTGCCTCTGTGCTCCCTCTTCAGCCCTGCCCTCTGCCTCACGTCTACTTGGGACCCTCCCTTTCATGCTCGGCCCTGAGTCTGTTTTCTGGTCTCCAGTGCTGAGGATCTTTCCTTACAGGACAGCTCTCTGGAATTCTGGTGAAGAACTCTTCCACTTTGTGAAACAGAACTGATAGTTCAGGGTCTAACTTTCCTGCTAGAGTAGAAGCTCCATGTGAGCCAGCAAGTTATTTATTCATGATTCTATATCCATTATCTAACAGTGCAGAGAACATAGTTAAACTCAAGAAATATTTGTGGACTGAATGAATGTCTAGACTTTCCTAGTGTACAGTGGGAGAGGAGCTATGAAAGGAATATGACCAGGATAGAAGAGGAAAATGATAGAAGGCAAGCAAAGGGGAAGGCAAGAGGCAGAGTAGAGTATTCAAAACATAGACAGCACCCTCAGTCACGCCAGAGAATCTCTATTTTCTGACCCGTCCCCTTCTCGTAATCCTGGAGATCCATTTATCCGTTGTGCTGTGAAAAGTGCCAGGACCAGGAAGTGGTCAAGGTTCTCAGACCTAAGAAGCTGCTCCCTGCCAATATGCCAGATCCCCTCCAATCTCTCAGTAACTGCTCTTGCCGTTGTCTGCGGATACATTCCTGCAGTAAAAGATAATTGCAGATGTTGGTGAACATCCTGATAAAGAGTTTCCATCCGAAGCCACAGGAACTAAAAGGGCTTTGAAATAGAGAGCCCTTTAGAGATAAAGATGACTGATGTCCAAGATGTTTGTGTGTCATGAACAAATACTCATGCTTTGTCCTTTATTGTGGTCTTTTGAATCTTATGTTCATGGGGAGAGGATTGTGAGTTTTTCTTGTCAGAAAACATATATAGGAAGAATTGGTGACATTCAACATCATCTAAATATCAGAAATTTATTTTTAAAATGTAGGACATGGAGAACAGACTTGTGGTTGCCAAGGGGGAGGTGGACGGGAGAGGGATGGATTGGGAGTTTGGGATTAGCAGATGCAAACTCATATACAGAATGGATAAACAAGGTCCTACTGTATAGCACAGGGAACTATATTCAAAATCCTGAGGTAAACCCTAATGGAAAAAATATGAAAAAGAATGTGTATATATATACCTATATCTGAGTCACTTTGCTGTACAGTAGAAATTAACACAACATTGTAAATCAACTATATTTCAATAAAATAAATTTTTTTAATGCAGGGAATTCCACTTTTCAGAAGGAAGGCTTAGTTTTGGGTTTTGTTTTGTTTTGTTTTTTTTGGCTGTTTCAAGAAAAGAAAATACAACTTTTATCGTGTTTTGAGATTTAGTTTGCAAATATAATCACCTGAATTTAGTTTTCAGTCAATTCAGCTTAATTTATATCTTAAAAGTCCTAAAATTGGCTTAGAAAAAGTCATCACTCTGGCATATCCCAAAACAGGAAAGACAAGGAAATGTGGGAGAAAAGATAGGCACCAATACATTTTTAAAAAATCATATCCCTGTATAACCAACCACCAGCACCAGTAAGAAATGGAGCACAATTACCTATCAGAAGGCACAATTAAGGGAGTTGTACCCAGCTTGGGTGGTGGAAGGGGGGGGATTCCCTGCATTCCCAGCTGTCCGCATTCCAGAATCAATTAGTAGTAGTAGAGGTATTCTCCCAAGTTTAATACGCATCCTTTAACCAACTTCCCTGTGTGAGACATATTACCCCCCCTTTTTCACAACCACAGCGCCTATTCCTCCCACGCAGACTGTGCCTATTATTATGCTCAAAATAAACCTCATTTAATTAAATGAATATTAAAAACACTTCTACCTAAATACAAATAACAAGAGGTGGTACATGAGGAAGGAAAGGAGGAAAAGCTACGGAATATAGGAGAAAATCTCCTACATCATGTCAGTTTAACCCACACAGAAATGATGGGTTACGTTTGAACATCTGAAGGAATTTTGTAGTTAAACCTCTACAGAATGCAGCCCACAGACTTGTCCGTGTTATCACTGACCCAAAATCCTTCCTAGATATCATGATACCTCATACAAATTCTGAGAGAGGCAGGTATATTCTCTAAGCTTAGGCAACCTCAGATATTAGTGGAATGAGGCATCCACCTGACTGCCTGGGGAAATTGTTGCCTTAGGATATGTTACGTTGAGTCATAGCCAGCTCCCCTTCACATGTGGGCTTGCATTAGGATCAGCCTTTGGGGACATGAAACAGTTGATTTTAATGCATAACAGACTGAAGGTTTCCCAAGTGAAGTTCACATAACATGACTGTTATTACAAAACCTAAGAAAATCACTTGGGAAAGTAATTTGCCTACAGAATAAATAGCTATTGGAAAAATACATCTGGGTTTATTAACTGAGCTAATAGAGTAATATATTATGGCACCTTAGGAATATAAATTTATTTGAAAACAAACAAACACACAAACCATTGCAGTGGGCTGAATGGTAGCCTCAAGAAAAAGTTCATCTATGTCCTAATCCCTGGAGTGTGTGAAGAGTACCTTATTTGGGAAAAGGGTCTTTGCAGAAGTGATCAAGATAAAGATCTTGAGATGAGGAGATAATTTTGGATTATCCAGGTGGGCCCTAGATCCAATGACAAGTGTCCTTATAAGAGACATGAAGAGGAAAAGCCAGCCAGTGGAAGAAGGCACTGCGAAGACAGAGGCAGTGATGCAGCTCCAAGCCCAGGAATGCAGATGGCCACCAGAATCTGGGAGAGGCAAGGAGCAATTCTCTCTTCCAACTCCCAGAGGAAGTGCAGTCCTGCAAGATTTTGAGCTTCTGATCTACACAACTGTGAGAGAATAAATTTCTACAGCCCTAGGAAACTAGCACAGCCATTTAGATTATTCTGTAGTTTAAATTTATATAAGGATTGAATTCTAGCTGTAGAGAAAAGCCTGGACTGATCCTTAGGGTTTTGGCTTCTTATAAAGTTTCCATCCAGAATTAACTCTGTGACCCTGAGCAAGCATCCTAGGTTTCCTGTTAGTTAATGTCTTTATGTGCAGTTACACTAGAGTCACTGAGAGCTTCCTTCCAGCTCTCAAATCTACATTTTTGCATTAATAAAAATCTACGTTAATAAGTGACACAGTAGAAAACTGAGCAAGGAGAGGCACAGCTAGCATTGTGTAAACACAGAGTCTCACACACCCAAAGCTCTCAGATATGCACACATTCTCTTTTCTTAACTTTTTATTTTATATTAGAGTATAGTTGATTAACAATGTTGTATTGGATTCAGGTGTAACAGCAAAGTGATTCAGTTGTACATATACTTGTATCTATTCTTTTGCAAATTCTTTTCCCATTTAGGTTGTTACATAGTATTGAACAGAGCATACACACATTCTTATAAACAAAGTTTAGGATTTGTGATAGGAGGAGAGAGGGAAGAAGAAATGAGATTAGCTATCATTGCTTTCATTTATTATGACAAATGTTCCACGTTATCCTTATGATAAACTTGCTGTCGTAGCAGTCTGGGTCCAAACAGGAGACAGAAACCACAGATGGTGGTTTAAACAGGGGAAGTTCATAGAATAATTAAGCCAAGATTGAGGAAAGCAACTGTAAGATAAGAAGAAAGCCTGTATAGAATCCCAGGGCTGAGGGAGAGTCCATAAGGAAGGACAAACATGAAAGGGGGACAGACCTCACTGGAAAAGGTGTGGTTCAGCCACAGGACAGCAGAGAAGTTTCCTGATTTGACCCGGCTGGAGAGGGTCTGGGGTTGCTGGGCAAAGAGCAGGCACCCTACAGAGTGCAGGCGGGGAGCCCAGGATCAGCAACCCATGAGCTAGGTATGCAGGGGGGGTGTGGGCGCCAGCTGGAACAGAGGCCTTCAGAGCACAAGGGCTGCCACAGAGTTTGCAGAAGGAAAAACCACCTGTTTATGTGATGTTCTAGCCATGACAGCTGCATGCAGGCTGCATGAAGCTCTGGGTTCCCTGTTGAAAGGGCTGCAGAAAGAGCTGCAAAATCACTGAGGGACTGCGGCCTGGGCCTGGGCCTGTGACTTCCGCCAGGTGGTCTGACACCTTCACTGCCCATCTCACTAGCCCTCACCAGAAACTGCAGGAAGCCTCTTCTCCCTCAGGGTCTTTCCAGACCCTCTATTAAGAAACCTTCACATTGTGCTTAATTTGAAAGAGAAATGCTCAAAGGAATTCCATTATTACAGAATACATTGAAGGGTGCATTTGGAACTGAGAGGAAATAAATCGATAACTGACACACTTGCATGGTAATACTCAGCTATTATATAATCACACATGTGGCCACCAAGGCTGAGAGGTGATACAGCCACTAAATTGCAGGGCTGAAAATTATGTCCAGAGCCATAAATGATTGATAATTCCTGAAACTAGGCTCTGAGCACACCCCAAAAGCAGTATGATGAAAATTACCCGCTTAAAGTCTTTTGTAGATGGCTCTATATTTTGAGTCCATTATTATAGTTACTATGATCATATGATAAAACTTCATCTGATAATAATTTTTCTGCACATTTATTTTAAAAATAAAAAACCAAATGACAAGACCAGGTCATATTACATGTCTTCTTTCTTTGTTAAGTGGCCCCCTCCTCTTAGCAAAGGCACCATGGATTTCTTCACAGCATTCATCACACTCCAATGTAATTAACTGCTGTCTATGTGTTTCTCACACTGTAGAGGCTGAGCCTTACACATTCTTCTTTGTAGCTAGGCCAGTGCCCTGGCTCGTGAGAGACGTTTAATATCAGAGAATTGAATTCAATCAAAGAGAACAGATTCATTTCAGAGATTCCTTCTAAAAAGTCATTTTTAGGCTATAACCCAGGATGAAGACTGTTGATCAAGCAGTGAAAGGAACACACCAGTCAGTCCCTGGAGACCCTTGATGGCATAGAAGGTCTACTTCATGGATCAGATCAGTGAATTTTAGGATCAGAGAGTGAATTTCCAAAGCCGTGTCCTGGAGGGAGGCCCAACATACCTAGAAACGGTCCAGTCCAAACAAGAACTAGTCCAAACAGAACAATAATCAGAGGCAAGGTGGCAAGCACCCAAAGGGGAAAATCTGGGCATCTGTAGTTGAAGGACTTGAAGTCTGGAAACAAGAAGAGCTAATGTTACTGAGCCAAGCCCATACTGCTTGCCACATGACAGACCAATAAATCAAGAGACAAGTTGCTGGGACAAGGGATAGCAACTTTATTCGGAAAGCCAGCAGACCAAGAAGATGGTGGACTCACGTCCCAAAGAACCATCTTGCCTGAGTTAGAATTCAGGTTTCTTTTACACTGAAAGGGGAGGGAGTAAAGTCAAACATTTGCTGGTTCCCATCAGCCTTCAGAGTAGATGTGTTAATATCTTCCTCCCTGCAGTCATTCACAGGTGGGCCAGGTCAGGATGTTTCCTGTGAGCTAAACAAAGGTATTTTAGCTGAATGCTCATTACCTGGGAGGCAGGGTTCCCAGACATGGGCCACTGTGTACACTTTAAGCTTATAGGCAACATCCCTTTTGTGATTAACTTGTAATGGAATACAAAAATTCTTCCCTATTACATTATTACTGAAGAATGTTGTGAGCAGGTTAGTGAATTAATCCCAGAGTGACATATCTCTGACATCTTTCTAATGACCTCTTAGTGTACGTTTGTGGAGTTAAACTGAGTTGATTTAAAGGGTCTGAACTGATACAGTGAGCACATTCTCCAAAATAATACAATCTTCTTACTGCCTCGAACACTCTCACTCTGGGGTCTAAAGTTATTTCTATATTTAAGTTTGAATCCACTTAAAACTCAGCAGACCACCCCACAGTCTTCGGCAAAGTGCTGACCGAAAGCACGTCCTCAGCCCTATAGCAAGTACCTTCTTGCATCAAGTAACTTCCCAACACTACTAGGTATTTTCACTTTTATTTTAACTAAGTCATAACTACATATCAGTATATTTAATGTACAGCCAAACGACTTGATACAGGTACATTTTGCCAAATGATCACCACAATAAGTTCAGTTAATATCCATCAACACACATAGCTACACATTTTTTTTCCTCTGATGAGAACTTTTAAGGTCTACACTCTCAGCCATGTTCAAATATACAATACAGTATTGTTAACTGTAGTCACCATGCTGTACATTACATCCCCAAAACTTATTTATCTCATAACTGGAAGTTTGTAACTTTGACCCCCTTTGCCAATTTCCTGCACACATCCCACCCCCTGACCTCTGGTGACCACCAAGCTGTTCTCTGTACCCATGATTTCTGGTTTTTGTGTTTTTTTAGATTCTGCATAGAAATGAAACCATATAGTATTTGTCTTTCTCTGTCTGACTTATTTCGCTGAGCATGATGCCCTCAAGGTCCACCTATGTTGTTGTAAATGGTGGGATTTCCTTCTTTTTCATAGCAGAATAATCTTCCATTGAATACATATACCATATTTTCTTTATGCATTCATCCATCGATTGATATGTAGGTTGTTTCCATGTGTCAGCTGTTGCAAATAGTGCTGCAATGAACATGGGGATGCAGATAATCTGTTTGAGTTAAGGGTTACTGTTTCCTTTGGATAAGTACCCAGAGGTGGAATTGCTGGATCATGTGGTTGTTCTATTTTTAATTTTTTGAGGAAGCTCCTTGCTGTTCTCCACCATGGCCACACTAATTTACACTCCCACCAACAGTGCCCAAGGATTCCCTTTTCTCCACACCGCCCCCAATGCTCATTATTTCTTGTCTTTTTCATCACATCCATTCTGACAGGTGTGAGGTGATATCTCTTTGTGATTTTGATTTGCATTTCCCTGATGATTAGTGATATTGAGCATCTTTTTATGTATCTGTTGGACAGTTTCATGTCTTCTTTGGAAAAATGTCTATTCAGATCTTCTGCCCATTTTTTAATCTGATTGTTTGAGTTTTTCCTACTGAGCTGTATGAGTTCTTATATATTTGGGATTTTAACCCCTTGTTTTTTCACCTTTGTCTCCTCTTCTCAGTTGCCCACTTCCTTGAAGAAAGAGGCCTTTCCTGTCCCTACTCTGTCTTCTTCAGAGACTAAAGTTCTAATTTCCATGTGTCTACCCATATTACTTACACTGAGATTTCCCAAAGATCTCTTCTTCCTGGATCTGGAATTTTTCTCTATTTGCTGCCAAATCTCCTTTCTACCTGCAAGTCACTTATTGCATTCTGTTGGATTCTTGGTTGTCAAACCCCCACTAGCCAGGACCTTTCCTACTGGCACTACTGGAACCTTCTCTTGACTATATGCCAGGCTTTGCTCAGGAATATGTCTGTGCCCAGTCTCCTAGATGCCAAATATCCTTTATCTGATCAATGTATTGACAGCTGAGCTGCATTTCACTACATTGGCCACATCTACTGTAGTATAAAGTAATTATTGATATTCAACACTTTGACCTGGATATATGACCAGAATCACAGATATATGAGAAATACTAAAATACATTGAATTTTCTCTATTACCAGGTAAATATATAAAGTATTAGAAAGATATGCAACACAAGGCATGAAATAAGATATATCAAATATTAATTTAACCATAAATCTAATTTATCATAACATGTATTACACCCAAATATTGTCAGTTATCAATTATAACTCCATTCAAACAAAAGTGTATGTGGTTGTATGTACATAAACATACATATCATGACGGTTTTTATCCCAAATGCAGTTAATAGTCTTCCACACCTGCTGGTCCTGAGATTCTTTTTTTGGCTCATTCCTCCTCATAAAACATTGATGTAAGGACAACAGAATTTTGGAACATCAGTTTTTGCAGTGGAAAGATATAATGAGGATCTGGAAGAGATCCCTGTTCTGTTCACAGGGCTCACAGAACATTTGAATGATTCCAGATTTGGTTTTGAGCACAAGGAAGTGTCTCATAATTTATTATAATCAACAAAAGTTTTCAAAGTTTTATCTTATTTCTGGCATATCTAACATCTGAATACCTGGACTTTCTCTTCCAATCAAGGCAGGTAACCAGAGCCAGATTTACTCTCCATCCTTAGATAACTGAAGAAAAAAAAAAACAGTCTAAATATATGTGGAGTAACAACTTTTAGACACTGAGCAACAGACAGAACAGGAAACAAACAAGGTGAGCCCCTGGGATTTGCCCAGCTCTTTTCTGCAGGCAGCAGACTGTTTCAGGCCACAGTGGCCGTCCTGAGCAGGGAGACAGAGGTGAGGTTTCTAGAAGGCACAGGTGGCAGGATCTGCAGGCAAAATCCTGGATAGGAGGGAGAAATGTACAAACAGGGGAGAAATACAGATACACACACACACAGAGTTCGGCCGAGGGTTCCCTTTGAATTGTCAGCTGGGTGCTGATGGGAAAACAGGAAGCAGGGAGAGAGCCACCAGACAGGAGCAGGAGAACTGAGCTCCTACAGGGCAGAAAATGCTTCATATTCCCACAAGCCAGAGTAGAGAAACAATCACAATACAGAAGGCGTCAGGTCAAATATTTAGAAGAGCGCGGCCTCAGCAGTCAGGAATATTTTCCCTACATTTAAAGGCTACTCTGATCTCACTTAACTAAGCTTAAAAAGAACAACTTAAACTCTTTCCAAGTAACTTAACTGCAACCCAGAGTAAAGGTCAAGAATATTTAAAAGAAAACAAAAGTGTGGGCACTCAACAACGTAAAATTCATGTGTAGCATCCACTTAAAAATTAAAAATATGCAAAGAAATGGGAAAATATGACCCATAATGAAGGAAAAGAAAATCGATCAGTAGCCACCAAAATGGCACACATGATAGAATTTGTAGAAAAAGAACATTAAAGCAGTTATAACTATATGCCATATGGTCAAAATCTGAATAACTTAATTACTCTCGGCAATAATACTGCTCATGGAGCGCTAGGTTTCAGCTATACGTGCAACAAAATCATGCTGATTTTGCTGTTGTTCTTGTTACAGAAAATTTTGGAAAGGGTAACACCTAAACAGAAGGGCTATATATGTTAGTTATTCTTTTTCCTTGCTTTAATAAGAATATGCCCTTCTGTTTTGGGTTCACTAGAAAGTTGGCAAAGCATTTCTGTCTGCCACAAAAAAACACTGTATTTCTCTTTGGACTTATTTCATTGATTGGTGGAACTACTTGTATCAAAGCACATGGGGATCATTGGGAAAAATTAAAAGCATGAATTATTCAAAATGACCATTGGTGTAGTGGGAGTTCATTAAGAGCTAAGGTGTAAGTGGAAGAAGAAAACAGATCATCGGAAGTCGCATTCTACTGCCATACTTAGCAAACAGGAAGCAAGTTCATGGTTGTGGTGTGCGTTCACAAAAACGATGGCTTATCCTGAATTATAGCCAGGACCAATGAGCCTCAAGGTGAGTCAGGTGCATGTTTTTTGTTTTTTTGTCGTTTTTTTTGTGGTACGCGGGCCTCTCAGTGTTGTAGCCTCTCCCGCTGCGGAGCACAGGCTCCGGACGCGCAGGCTCAGCGGCCATGGCTCACGGGCCCAGCCGCTCCGCGGCACGTGGGATCCTCCCGGACCGGGGCAAGAACCCGTGTCCCCTGCCTCGGCAGGCGGATTCTCAACCACTGAGCCACCAGGGAAGCCCTAAGATGCATCTTTAAGCAACAAATTACACCTACTCTAGGTATCAAGGGTTTTATTCATTTGCTTTCCTGGCTCAAAAAATAATCTCTTCCCAGCTGGCCAAATTACCCAAACCTCTTAATGTACCCACAAATGGGACGCAGTCAAAATCCTTACACTGAATCAGAATGCGCTCCAAGGGGAAGTGGGTAGCACTGAGGTGAGGGTGGTCTATGCTCTTCCACTTTGCACCATACCCAAAACATGTCCATATTAGAGCTAAAAAATGCAGAGAGAGGTAAGGACTTGGTGAGTTTTTTTATTGATGACTTGTCCTCACTTTCATCCCCTTCTCCTCGCTGATTCCGTGAGCTCATCCCAAATCCCTCTGTGCACCTGTGATGCTGCTTGTCCTTAGATACTGTTTTCACCATGTCACCTGGAGAGCTGTAATGGCCTTCTGTCACCTTAAGGCAACAAGTCAGAACTCCTGTTTCTTACAAAGAAGCCCCTGGCATGTGGCCTAATGGTCTTGTAGAAGGAGCCTAGACTCAGTAGCCCAGCTTTCTAGGTCGCCACCCTGACTCCACTGTTCACTGGCTGTGTGACCTCAGGCACTAAGCCTCAGTTTCCTCTTCTGTAAAATGGGGATAAAAATAGTGGTACCTACTTCACACGTCTTTGGTTAAGATTGGAATGAGCTAATTTATGTAGGACACTTAACATAGGAGCACTTTATAAATAGTAGCTATTTTTACCTATTCAAATATATTTACCTGAATTTCATCATAGGAACAGTCCCCTCCCTCCACAGGACTTATAACCTGTCCTTGAAAAACACGGACACACAAGGCACACACACGAAACCTGCATTCCTGTCTCCGCTTTACCTAAACTTTCCTTTTCTAAAATCTCCTTTGTGTCACCACGTGATTAATGTATCCATTCTTTAAGGTTCATCACAAGTCCCACCTTTACCATTAAACCACTACTGCTCTAAATCCTTATTATAATTCTTCTCTGAAATTCATGAGTGATTGTATTCTCTAGTAAAACAACTTATGTATGTTGATTTTTAATAAAGAAAAATATGTGATTCTTTTTCCTACATCTTGTCTTCCCAGCTATGTTTTATGTTTGTTTGGTTAGTTGTTTTTTTTTTTTTTACAGATAATTCTTTGTCCCATATAGTAGGTACTACACTGCTGGATGCAGCAAGTCATTGTTGACTTATGATTAAAGACAAAAATTCAAAAAGCATGGAAAATATTCAGGGAGCTTATATGGCAAGAGATTGTTTGGAGGAGTTAAGAAGAACCAGGTGGTGATTTGACCTGGGTGACCCACCTAAGAAGAAAGGATCAAGGAATGAATATATAGTGCATTTGGGGTTTCTCTTCTGCTTCTGAAGTTTGCAAATGAAGCGTAGTAATTTTTTCACTGTACATGGTTTTTATCATTCAGCTTTAATCCTGATACACTCATAGCCTCCACTCATCAAAGATACCTGTTCAAGCAGTTCCCTTATTGCCTGGCCCCAGGAGTACATTTAAAGGCTATAATTAGTAAGCAGGGTCAACCACTAAAATCTAAAACTAAAACAAACAAAAAAAACACCCCCAAAACCTGGATTAAGAGATAAAGTGAAGGAAAAAATTATCCTTTGAAATCTAACAAAACTCAACAAACGATGGATCATATCAGCTTCACAACAGTAACTTACAATGGGAAAGATTTCACCATATTTTTTTTTTTTTTTTTTTTTTTTGTGGTACGCCGGCCTCTCACTGTTGTGGCCTCTCCCGTTGCGGAGCACAGGCTCCAGACGCGCAGGCTTAGCGGCCATGGCTCATGGGCCCAGCCGCTCCGTGGCATGTGGGATCTTCCCGGACCGGGGCACGAACCCGTGTCCCCTGCATCGGCAGGCGGACTCTGAACCACTGCACCACCAGGGAAGCCCTCACCATATTTTTTGTGAAGAAAACAAGAAACCCCTACACCCACTTGAGAAGACGACAGTGTTTCTTTAATACTACATACGTGATTACAGGTCTAGTGTTACAGAAAGCTGTGGCCAAGTCAGTCACAATGTAATGTAGCCATCTGAGATAAGGATATGTTAAAATAAGCCCACAAGATTGCACAAATTCTAAAACCGGGAAGCCACTAAGCTGTGAATGATTAGATTGTATTCAGTTTTCTCCAGAAGAGGAAGTTTCTTCTCACCCTCAAGGATCATTATGTGTCATTATGGTGGAGATATTTGCAGATTGATAAAAAGAGTGGGAAATCCACTAGTCTAGGCTGTTGAAAATGCCCCTGAAGAATGATGATGACCAATCAGCAATGTGATCCCTAATTTGATTTCCTAAATGGATTTAACCAAAAAGACTGGGATCGGAGGCACCGTGAGCCTGTGGTCAGTTGGCTATTGTGCAAGATTTAGAGTTTGGTGTATATTTATAATATGATATCCGGTTGAAAATGAGCTTCTTATGAGTCTGGGTATTATGTGTCAACCTGAGATTCATTTCACCTGTGGGAGAAGCGATGAAACTGTGTCCTGAACATTAGAGCTTGGGTGCAGTCCCAGAACCTAAGGTGACATGTCAGGATATGACCAGCCCAAAGGATCCAGCCTCCACCCACAGGACCAGCCTCCAGTCACAGGACCCAGCCTCCGCTCACAGGATCCAGCCTCTACCCACAGGACCAGCCTCCAGTCACAGGACCCAGCCTCCACTCACAGGATCCAGCCTCCACTCACAGGACCCAGCCTCCACCCACAGGACCAGCCTCCACTCACAGGATCCAGCCTCCACTCACAGGACCCAGCCTCCACCCACAGGACCAGCCTCCACTCATGGGATCCAGCCTCCACCTGGCAACCACCATCCATTTTTTGCTTCCTAGCTCTTGAAATACAATACTGCCCTATTTAGAGAGATCACTTGTAAAAAGAGTTAGCAAGAAGGGCAAGGTTCTCAAAATCATAGAGCTCCCTTTGCCTTCTCAGGCTCCAGTGATGCTGAGTGTATGACTTGCTTTGTTCCCTGAATCACGATGTCTGTCATTTCTCTCCTTCTACCAGGAATGCCCTTTCCCTCCTCACAGTTTGAATGCCTTACACTCACCAACTCCAGGAGGTTTTCTTTGACCTAATTTCCCACCCCCACACACACCGGATTAGGAACTTTTATCTGGTGCTCCTTAGAAACAGTCTTGCTACTGCATCTCCACATTGCTTTAAAATGATCCATTTATTGGTCGGCTGACTACAATGCTCCTTAAGTGAAACTTAGCCCTTATTCATCTTTATGTTCCTAGCACCTTACATTATGCTTAATAGCCAGGAAGCCCTCAATACATTTTTTATGAAAAGAATGCCCTGCTAATTCAATTATATTTCCCACTAGAACTCAACCTTCATAACATTTGCACAAAATGACAGTTCCCGACATGGGGTGATTCTTGGGTCAGCAAATGATTATATTTCCCAGTAAATACATTTTAAAATGCATATTTTGTAGGATACTTGTATATATGTCACTTTCTATGCACCAGGAGCTATTCTAAGAGCTTTATAAATATTAACTTGAATTATCTTCATATCAAACTTCTGAAAGAGGTGGTATCACTACCCCACTTAGAGTTGGGGAAACAGAGATACAGTGAAGTTATGTAACTTGGCTGAAGATGGCTCAGCCAGTAGGGGGAAAAACCAGGATTTGAATCCAGGCAGCCTGGCTCAGAGCCCAGAGCCTTCCCTGCCGGCCTAATGGATTTGCCAGTAAGTCTTCATCCACAGAATGAGTGGCCATGCTTGTACGAAGAAGTCTGGATGTATACGTCATTTCCTCTCTTTCCCCCTTGCTTTGCCTTCTAAAACGGATGTCTTTTAAACCTCTCACTTTAGACAAGCATTTTATTGAAGTACTTTCCTCTAAGGAGCCTGGCCTATTTTACAAAAAGGAAAAATGAAAAACAAAACCAGGAGCTCAATAATCCTCATGAAATCCATTGAGGAATGTACATTGTAAGAAAAGGAAATATTTCTAAATGGGTATTTAGCTGGATTTTTATCCCCTTAAGATAAGACTGAATAATGATTTCATTCTGCCCTGGGATTGGGAAAAAAACGCTCTTGTAAGTCTTGGAAAGGAAGCAAAAGGATATAAGGGCTCTTCATGAAAATGTTCTATTTCCATTTTTTTTTGAAGTTCAAATTCTGTGATGATTAGCTGCAGCTGACCTTGACTTTCCACACTGCTTCAGGAGGCATATGCTATCATAGAGATCAGAAATCAAATGGATTAGGCTCTCTCTTCAGCTCAACACTTAAATTGCAGCTGGAAGAAGCCATCTTTAGGACAGTCAGCCCCCAAAACATTTCTTCAGAGGTTTCTTTGCCAGAGGGAATGGGGCTTCTTTGCTGGCAGTGCAATCGAGTCATAAAGGAGAAAAACATTGAGACGAAAGCTGCCAGGACTAATTAATAACAATTAAATTGTTATGTTTGTAAATGGATCATTATGAGTTAAAGGAAAGATGCTTTGCCACTGTTTAGAAAACTGACCAAGAAGACTCCTCAAGAAATTAATTTGGAAAATCGTGTCTTTAGCAAGCCAATATGTAAGGTGCAAATTGTATGCCCTTATGTTGTCTATTGGAAATAAGAAAATTTTCATTATGAAAGAAGATTGAGAGGGACTTACATTTTGCAAAGTTAAGATATCAGGGACCAGATT
Source organism: Delphinapterus leucas (assembly GCF_059928025.1). NCBI lineage: Eukaryota > Metazoa > Chordata > Mammalia > Artiodactyla > Monodontidae > Delphinapterus > Delphinapterus leucas. Next base: position 15,008,187 of record NC_143140.1, on the reverse strand, counting down.
TATCTTCCAATCAAAAGAAAACCAAAATATACAAGGACTAGACCTCAGGCAACAAAATACAGTGACCATCGAGACACAAGAAGTAAATAAGATGAACTTATATTGCCCCAGTTTACTTCTGGGAGGGGTAAACCAGGTAGAGACAGCCGACTCTCTACGTTGGGGAGAGCAGGCCAGTTAGTTCTCAGGAGAGAATACTGGAAAGCAGAGAGATACACAAAGAATTCGAGATATTTGCAAAGGGCCCACTAAAGTATTCAGCTGAGTACTGTTCAGTGCATTAATGTGAGGAAATTACTCTAGTCTAGAGTAAGAACTACCCAAAAAGATTAAAGGGAATAGTACTTGTGGTTCACATCAGACCAAAAATCATATTTTCTCATAGCAGCCAGACTGAACATTCTCAGAACTCACAAGGCATTGTGTAGAGCACTCAGACGGATCTTAGTTCTTTCAGTGATGAATGACTAGCCTTGGACTAAACATGCTCTTGTTCCACATAACACATCTAAAAAGGAAGGCCAGAGAGGATCAAACTCTTTGCAAGTAACTTAACTGGGTCACAGAATAAACATAAATAATAATATATAGGAATACAAAAATATCCAGCCACCAACAAGACAAAATTCACAATGCTCGGGAACAAATAAAAAATTTCTAGTCATGGAAAGAAGCAAGAAAATAGGATCTGTGAGGAGAAAAAAAATCAACTAATCAAAACTGATCCAAAACTGATATAAATGTTAAAATTGTCAGACAAGAGCATTAAAACAGTCCTGACAGCTGTAGTCCAGATATTTAAAAGATAAGAAGAAACATGGAAAATATTTTTTAAAGACCCAAATCAAACTTCTAGAGAAGAAAAATACAATGTGTGAGACGCATAATGCACTAGATGGGAATTAATGACAGGTTAAACATTGTATAAGAAAAGATCAGCGAACTTGAAGACATAGCAATGGAAACTAACCAAAATGAAACAGAAAAAAAAAAAAGAAAAAATAGTCAGAGTATCAGTGAGTATGGGCAATTTCAACCCAAATCCCTGAATGGAAAGAAAGCAGAGAGAAAAGAAAAGTTAGTTGAAGAAATAATGTCTAAAATGATTCCAAATTTGTGGAAAACTATAAACCCACATATCCAAGAAGTGCAATAAACTCCAAGCACAAGAAACATAAAGAAAACTACACCAAGGCTTACATCATAATCAAATTGCTCAAAGCCAGTGATAAAAGGAAATCTCAAAAGCAACCAGAGAATAAACACATTACCTTCAGCATAATAAATGTAAGAATGACATCAATTTCTCATCAGAAAAAATACAAGTGAGAAGAGAGCAGAGCAACATCTTTAAAATACTAAAAGTCAATAAAAAGCAACAGATAACCTAGAATTCTATGCTCAGAACTCAACAGGAAGACAAAATAAAGTCCTCTTCAGACATACAAAAGGTAAAAGTATTTGTCATCAGTTTCTATCTTAAGAAAATAGAAAGAAAACATCAAGTTAAGCCCAACATAGGCAGACTAAAGGTGATAAAAATTTACAGTGAAAAATAATTAAATAAAAAACAGAAAAGCAATAGAGAAGAGCAATGAAATCAAAAGCTAGATGTTTGAGAAAATCACTAAAATTAATAAACCGCTAGCCAGACTGATGGGGAAAAAACCCAGTGGACACAATTACCAAGATCAATAAAGGGGTAGTAACTATAGACTCTATAGATATTGCAAGGATAGTATATGAACATTAATATATGAATAACATAAACAATTTTATGCCAATGAAATCTACAACTTAGACGGAATTGATGAATTTCCTTGAATGATACAAACTCCCAATGCTCAACCAAGAAGAAAAAGATAACATGAGCAATCACATTCCTTTTAAAGTAATTGAACTTGTAGTATAAAACTTTCCCACAATGAAAACTCCAGATCCAAATGGCTTACCAGTGTAGTGACAAATTTTAAGAAGAAATAATACAAATTCTAACCAACTCTTTCAAGAAAATTGAAGAGGAGGGAATACTTCCCAACTCATACTATATCCTGCTACCAAAACCAAACAGTTATAAGCAAAGATAACTATAGACCAGTGTCCTTCATAACCATAGATTGAAATTTTCTATCAAAGACCACAATGATCAGCTCAGTAGATGTAGAGAAGGCATTTGACAAAATTACAGTCATTCCTGATAAAAACTCTTGACAAATGGGATAGAAGGGAATTCTCTCTGTCTGATAAAGACATCATCGAAAAGCCTATGGTTAACATCACATTATATTTAATGTGAAAGAGTTAGTGCTTTTCTCTTAAATTAAGAATGAGACAGGGGCCTCTGCTCTCATTACTTTTATTCAACATTTAACTGTAGGTTTTAGCCAGTGCAATAAAGAAATACAAAAACGTAAGGCATCCACACTGGAAAGGGAGAATTAAAATTTCTTATTCATAAGCATGATCATCAATGTAGAAAATCCAACGAAATCTCAAAAAAAGCTCTTAAAACTAACAAGTTTACCTAAATTTCAGGATTCAACCTGAATATATAAAAACCAATTATATCTAGGTATTTTAGCAACATACTATCAGAAATTGATATTTTAAATATCATGCCATTCACAATAGTATCTTAAAAATAAGAAATTGTTAGGGATTAAATTTGACAAGAGATGTGAAAGACTGGTACACTGAAACTACGAAATATTGATGAGAGAAATTAAAGAACTAAATACATGTAGAATATAACATGTTCGTTAACCAGAAGACTCAATGTGAAGAAAGCAATTATCCCCAAATTGATTTATAAATTCAACATAATCCCTATCAAAAGGCCCAGAAAATTTGTTATAAATGGACACATTGATACTAAAATTTGTATGGAAATGCAAAGGACATAGAATAGCCAAAGCAAACTTGACAAAGAAGAACAATATAGGAAGACTTCGATTACCTGATTTCAAACATTGTATATGGCTACAGTTAACAAGCAGTGTGCTGTTAGCATAAAGAAATAGATTAAATTATTTATGGACAACTGATTTTAACAAAAGTGCAAAAGCATGAATGGAGAAAGCATAGATTTTGTTTTCACAAATTGTGCTGGAACAATTGGATTTCCATATGAAAAGAAAAATGAAAAGATACTTCATATTTTATGCCAAAATTAACTCAAAATGGAGCACAGACCTAAATGTAAAACCTAAAACTATAAAATAACTTAAAAGAAAACACAAGAAATCATTGATACATGGAGTCAGGCAAAGATTTATTGAAGACAACAACAGAAGCACAATACCTAAAACTAAAAGTGATAAATTGGACTTCATCAAAATTAAAACTTCCTGCTCATCAAAAGCAGCAACTCTTTAACTTCTGTTAAACAATTAAAGGACAAGCCACAGCTTGGAAGAAAATATTATCAAATAATATATCAGATAAAGAATTTGTATTCAGAATATATAAGCAAGTCCTTCAGTTCAATAATACGAACATAAACAACCCAATTAAAAAATGAGCAAAAGAGTTGAATAAGTATTTTGCCAAAGAAAATATACAAATGGCCAATAAGTATTGAAAAGATGATCAGTATAATTTTTCATTAGGAAAATGAAAATTAAAACCACAATTAGATGCAACTACACATCAACCAGGATTGATATAACCAAAAAGACCAACAAGGGCAAGTGTTGGTAGGTTGTGGAAAAACTAGGACCCTTGTGTCTTGCTGGTGGGAACGTATCAGGTACAGCCACTTTGAAAATCAGTAGGTCAGTTTCTTAAATATTAAACCTAAACATACCATAGATTTCAATAATTATATTCTTAGATAATAACCTACCTGAAAAAAGGCTTGTGTATGAATGTTCATAGCACTGTTATTCATACTAGTCAAAAACTGGACACAATCTAAATGTCCATAGAGTGAGGGATGTACCAACAAAATGTGAATATCTATACCATGGAGTATTATCCATCAATAAAAAGGAATGAAATACTAATACATGCTGTAACACAGGTGACCCTCTAGCCAGGCTCTCAAGGCTAGACTGTAGGATTCCATGTATCTGAAGTTTCCCATAAGAATCCATCTATAAAAACAGTAAGCAAATCACTGGTTCCCTCGGCCTTGGGTTTGGAATAATGAATGGTTACAAATAGATTTAAGGGATCTTTTTCAGTGGTGGAAGCTTCTAAAGCTAGATTTGGATTATGGTTGCACAATTCTATAACTTTACTAAGAATCATTTAATTATCACTAAGAAGGATCTTATTATATATAAATTATAATAAGGGTGTTTACTAAAAGACTGTATGAATATCTATTCTCACATTCCTTCCAGATTGCCTTAAGCAAACTAATAACAAAAGTAAATGTAATGACTTTATATTAATGATTTTTTCAATAAGAAATTTTATAAAGAAATAGCCAATCTGGGCTTTTTTTTTTTTTTTAGTTTGGATAACTATATAAACTACTGCTTTTCTTTTCCAGAAAACAAAACTGTAAGCAAGCAAAAACTTTGCAAGACAAATTATTCATCTTCAGCAGTTTTACACCAGTATATATTTGTCAAACTCTTTAGAAGCTATCACAATCCTACAGTGTAGATAGATGAAACGTTTGGGCTCATCTCAAAAGAAACTTAAGGCAGCATTGAGTCTCAAAAGTCAACTAATCTCAGAATTGAAAGAAAACTTTGTCCTTAATGGCAACTCACTGACGTCTAAATTCCCCCCTTGACCACTCCCAAGAGTTCATCAGATCTCTGCTGGAGGACTTTTCATAGAAGCATAGAACTTGTGCCCAAGAGGGAAAATTTCATCTTTGCAAAGCACTGACAGCCAGAAAAACCAACCATGGACTTTCTGTAGCTTCCATCCACAACGTGAAGCTGATAGGAGGGAAGAGAGGTACACCAGTCTCTAGATGCCCTGGCCTCTATACTTCACACATGCACACCACACAAGTAGTGTATATAGAACACATGGATGGAAACAATCCATATCTTAGAGTCCTGAATCTCCTTTGGATACAAGTTCCTTGAGAGGAGGGACAAAGTTCATCATGTTCACCAGGTATCCATAGAGCCCATCAGTGTGCCTGGGAATTTAGGGACTCAATCAATAATTTCCAACTAAACTTATAATTTTATAACACAAACAAGCATCTGTAAATCTCCTGAACAATTTTCCCACATGTCTATTCCATAGACATTTATTTTATGTTGTTGTTTTGCATAAATTAATACCTTTTTTGTTATATATGATTTATAAAAAAAATACGGGAAAGTATTAGAATAGGTTGTTAGGGAAAAGATGAGGAAGTTACTAATTTTACTGATGTGACTAAAAATGACCCTGGAACTTGCCACATGACGGAAAGTGAACTTTGTTTTATAGCTACTTTTAGTATTGGAAAATACTATTGTGACAGTGTTTATCACCAAGTTATCAGAAGGCATAAATCATGAGGATTTTTTTAAAATATTGGAGTATAGTTGAGATACAATGTTGTGTTATTTCAGGTGTACAGCAAATTGATTCAGTTATACATATACATATATCTATTCTTTCTCAGATTCTTTTCCCATATAGGTTATTACGGAATATTGAGTAGAGTTCCCTGTGCTATACAGTTGGTCCTTGTTGATTATCTATTTTATATATGTATATGTATATATATGTCTGTATATGTTAATCCCAAACTCCTAATTTATCCCTCCCCACCACCTTTCCCCTTTGGTAACCATAAGTTTGTTTTCTATGTCTGTGAATCTCTTTCTGCTCTGTAAACAAGTTCATTGGTATCATTTTTTTACATTCCACCTATAAATGATATCATGTGATATTTGTCTTTCTCTGTATGACTTACTTCACTTAGTATGATAATCTCTAGGTTCATCTATATTGCTGCAAATGGCATTATTTCATTCTTTTTATGGCTGAGTAGTATTCCATTGTGTGTATATACCACATCTTCTTTATCCATTCATCTGTCAATGGACATTTAGGATGCTTCCATGTCTTGGCTATTGTAAATAGTGCTGCTATGATCATTGGAGTGCATGTATCTTTTCAAATTATGGTTTTCTCCAGATATATGCCCAGGAGTGGGATTGTTGGATCATATGGTAGTTCTATTTTCAGATTTTAAAGGAACCTCCATACTGCTCTCCATAATGGCTGTACCAATTTACATTCCCACCGACAGTGTAGGATGATTCCCTTTTCTTCACACCCTCTCCAGCATTTATTGTTTGTAGACTTTTTGGTATGGCCATTCTGACTGGTGTGAGGTGATACCTCATTGTATATTTGATTTGCATTCTCTAATAATTAGCAATGTTGATCATATTTTCATGTGCTTTTTGGCCATCTGTATGTCTTCTTTGGAGAAATGTCTATTTAGATCTCTGGCCCATTTTTTGATTGAGTTATTTGTTTTTTTGATATTGAGCTGCATGAGCTCTTTGTATATTTTGGAGATTAGTCCCTTGTCATTCGCATTGGTTGCAAATATTTTCTCCCATTCTGTAGGTTGTATTTTCATTTTGTTTATGGTTTTCTTTGTTGTGCAAAAGTTTTAAGTTTCATTAGGTCTCATTTGTTTATTTTTGTTTTTATTTTCATTACTCTAGGAAGTGGAGCAAAAAGATATTGCTTCAGTTTATATCAAAGAGTGTTCTGCCTATGTTTTCCTCTTGGAGTTTTATAGTATCTGGTCTGATATTTAGGTCTTTAATCCACTTTGAGTTTATTTTGAGTGTATGGTATTAGAGAATGTTCCAATTTCATTCTTTTACATGTAGCTGTCCAGTTTTCCCAGCACCACTTACTGAAGAGACTGTCTTTTCTCCATTGTATATCCTTGCCTCCTTTGTCATATTAATTGACCATAGGTGCATGGGTTAATCTCTGGACTTTCTATCCTGTTCCATTGGTCTATATTTCTGTTTTTGTGCCAATACCATACTGTTTTGATTACTGTAGCTGTATATATAGTCTGAAGTCAGGGAGCCTGATTCTTCCAGCTCCGTTTTTCTTTCTCAAGATTGCTTTGGCTATTTGGGGTCTTTAGTGTTTCCATACAAATTTTTAGATTTTTTTGTTCTAGATCTGCTTAAAATGCCATTGGTAATTGGACAGGGATTCCATTGAATCTATAGATTGCCTTGGATAGTATAGTCATTTTGACAATATTGATTCTTCCAATCCAAGAACATGGTGTATCTTTCCATCTGTTTGTGTCATCTTTGATTTCTTTCATCAGCATCTTATAGTTTTTAAAGTACAGGTCTTTTGCCTCCTTAGGTAGGTTTATTCCTAGGGTTTTTGTTTGTTTGTTTGTTTGTTTTTAATGTGATGGTAAATTGATGAGCTCTAGTAGTTTTCTGGTAGCATCTTTAGGATTTTCTATGTATAGTATCATGTCATCTCCAAACAGTGACAGTTTTACTTCTTTTCCAATTTGGATTCCTTTTATTTATTTTTCTTCTCTGATTGCTATGGCTAGGACTTAGAAAACTATGTTGAATAAAAGAGGTTAGGGTGGACATCCTTGTCTTGCTCCTGATCTTAGAGGAAATGTTTTCAGTTTTTCACCATTGAGTATGATGTTAGCGGTAGACTTAGCTGTAGGTATATGGCCTACCTATGTTGAGGTAGGTTCCCTCTGTTCCCACTTTCTGGAGAGTTTTTATGACAAATGGGTGTTGAATTTAGTCAAAAGCTTTTTCTGCATCTATCGAGATAATCAAATGGTTTTTATTCTTCAATTTTATAATGTGGTGAGTCACATTGATTGCTTTATGGATATTGAAAAATCCTTTCATCCCTGGGATAAGTCCCACCTGATCATGGTGTATGATCCTTTTAATGTATTGCTGGATTTTATTTCCTAGTATTTTGTTGAGGTTACTTGTGTCTATGTTCATCAGTGATATTGGTCTGTAATTTGCTTATTTTGTGGTATCTTTGCCTGCTTTTGGTATCAGGGTGGCCTCATAGAAAGAGTTTAGGAGTGTTCCTTCCTCTGTAGATTTTTGGAATAGTTTGAGAAGGGTAGGTGTTAACTCTTCTCTAAATGTTTGGTAGAATTTGCCTGTGAAGCCATCTGGTCCTGGACTTCTGTTTGTTGGGAGTTTTTTAATCACACTTTCAATTTCAGTACTTGTAATTGGTCTGTTCGTATTTTCTATTTCTTCCTAGTTCAGTATTGGAAGATCATACATTCCTAAGAATCTGTCCATTTCTTCTAGGTTGTCCATTTTATTGGCATAGAGTTGCTTGTAGTAGTCTTCTTTGTACTTCTGTGGTGTCTGAACTGTACAGTGATAACAATAGTCATAGGAATCACCAACCTGTACTCCTGGGAGTGCTCTCTGAATTATTAAAGTAATTATAAAGTAATAATACCTGTTACTGTTCCATATAGAGAAGCAACATTTGTAATAAATAAAAACACCCAGTTTTAGAAGTCAAAAGTCCCACATTCTTAAATGAAAAACCATAGGCAGTTCTTTCACAACAGAAATAATTCTTTCAACTTAAAGACAATTGCTGAAATAAAGTTACTTTGTTGCATGGTACATCTTCTTAAAGAGCATTAAGTCCAGTCTGGATCACTCTTTTACACTTTGATTGGATGATTTAGTAAAGAATATATTCTGCATAACTTTTTTTCATGGTCAGCAATTCTGGATTAAATAACCTTGTCAAGGGCTCTATTTAAATCTTTACATTTCAAAGATGGAATTTTTAGCCTTAAAGTTTATATTCTTAGTCCTTTTCAACCAGTGTGTCTCCTGAACTAGCTTAGTATAAATAGGCTATAGAAAGTCTTAGAAATCATTGAAAAATTTGATTATAAAAGAATAGCAAAATTATATTTCCTGATTTAAAAAAAAATTGGTTAATTACTCTCATTTCTCTTTGAGGACCAGAACCAGGAAGGTTACATCTAAAAATTAGTCTGTGAATTTTAATATTGACCTAGCATACAGCATAAAGTTTCATTTTTTGTTTTCAGCTTCCTCTTATGCATGTGCTTTAAGGGCAACTGAGATTAAAAAGGAGAAAGGAATCGTTTTTATTTTGACACTGTTACAGTTTTGGTAACTAGTATTCAAAAGGGTGGAAGTATTTGCCTCTTATTTCCACTATGAGAGAATTTAGTGAGGTCATTAAGACTATGGTCACACAGCTTCAACTGCAGTATGCCAGATATTATATCATTAGAGATGTCAAAAGTCCAGAGGCTTTTCGTATATAATAAAAGCAGAATTTTTGAAACTCTGAGTACAAAGGAGCCTGATTGACATTATCTATAATCTGAACAGTAAATCTTCTCTTGCAAAACTATCAGTACACTGCTGAATTTATTATGCATATTATTTCTAACATCCATAACTAAATACTTGATTTTTTATAATACTTGTTTATTTTATGATATTACTATTAAATTTTTATTATCTGAAAAACAAATCCACATTCAAGTCTGGCTCATATTAGCTGTGGTCAAATCATGCAACAACTTCACTTTGCTTGTCTGACCACAGCATTATAAATCCTGTCACAAATGCACCAAAAGACAATTGTGAAGATTAAACAAGATAGTGGACATGAAGGTGACTGGGAAGCTCTGAAGTGCTGAACGAAAGTGAGAGAGAAACCTTGCGTTAAATTGCTGGAAATGCGCTTATCCATGTTTATTAAATTATGTAAGATAATTCTTTGATGACCAAAATATTCAATTCCCTGTGAATAGCAGACTTGTTCTATTTTTTTCATGCCTTCAGTTTTACAAATGACTGTCATTATTCAATGGGACAAAGCACATGCCTTATATACTAGAATGAATACTTTATACCAATAAAGTACAGAGCATTCTTTCCTTGTAATAAACACTTAATAAATATATTTATTTGAAGAGGTGGTCTCCAACATCCTTAAATTATAATTTGGGAGGAAATTCTTTCTAGGACAGCTTTTGCAAATGATCTATATGTTCATTTATTTTCATTTAAAATTTAGCATGCATAATTCTTAAATGATTTTTGAATCTTGAACACTTTTGGGAATCTCAAAAAGTGAGAAAATCTGTATCTAGTAAAAAGTATATATGCATACACATTTGAAATTCTGCAATTCTGCTTACAATATCAGGAGATTCACAGACTCCATGCAGCCTAAGAATTGACCTATAGTCTACAGACCCCAAGTTAGGAATCCCTGCTTTAAACTTTTATGAAAATTCTTAATTAACACAATTAGAAGCCATAGAATAAATTAAGCACCTCCACACATGGGGGGGCTGTTTAAACAGGACTTCTGTACATTTGCAAATTTGCATCTCTTATTCTGGCTGGAAGGGTTTATCCAGCAAACAAACAAGCACAAAGTCATTATTCAATATTAGTTAGCATTTGTAAACAGTAATGAGGTAGAAAATTAATTAAATGTGGCTGAAAATTATAAATTAGTTAACGTTACCTCAAAATTCTGCTGGTTAATAGATGCTGCAGGATGGGGTGGGGATGGGGAATCTTTCTGAAGCCCTTTACCTTTTGCAAAAGTATCTCTGGAATTCAAAACAGCAGCCATACAAGTGTTCCGGGTACTCAGGTCAAAGTCTGTCTTTCCTTTCTTTGGAAATTAACAATAGTACCAAGTAATCTGCATAATTCCTATAAATCTTGTGATGTGCTGTCAATGAAATCTAAGTAAGTTTACTAATGTATCTAAAGACCCCAGCTCTTTCTGCCATGCTGGGAATTTGACTCTCTCCTACAATAGCACTAATTAAAATCTTGCCTACAGACATCCAAATTCAAATGCACTAGATTATTTTCCATGAAAGGAAAACCGTAATTTTAACAAGAAAAAGTGTTTTAATTCTCAACCATCTCTATACAAGTATAATCACCAGCATAAGTGAGGCCTCCCCCTGGATTAATCAGGTAACTAAGCCACATATACCTGTTTGGTTTTGCTTTCTATTTCAGAAAAAAAAATCAGGTTAAGTTCTTTACCTGATTCAATCTCTTTTATAGTTCTCTGCAGCTAAAATATTTCACAGTTAACTACAATCAGATTTTTTCTTTCATTTAGAAAGAGCTTTTATACATGGCCCACCTGGAAACTTCCTTTTGAGCTTAAAATTGATATGTGCTTATATTATAACAGATTGTGTAATCACTGGATCTAAAACACTCAACGGCCTGCTGTGTTTAGGAAGTAATATTCATATCCCACAGTAGGCTCCTTGTCAGGTTTTTCTAAGGAATTAGTCTTTATTTCCATCCTTCCTTATCCAAAAAACAAAACAAAACAAAAAACAAAAAAACAGATTTTTCCTGAAACTAAATTTGTTTGAAGATTTTTTTCCCCAGACACCCACAAGGCCAGAATATATTGTTTTAACCCTAAAACACTGAACACTAATATAAAAAATCTAACACTTATATGTTAGGAAGTACTCTGTCTTTAGAAAAACCTTCAATTTTAGTAAAACCTTCAGTTTTAGTAAAAATACTAAGTTGAACCAAGAATTTGGCAGCCAAGAAGATTTGACATATAGATATTTTTTAAATATTTAAAAATTTGTAGTAGAAACATTCTTTCTCGCCCCTCCCGTTGCCACACCATTCCCTCATGTCAAATCAACAATTTTGATACTATTTCAAAACTGCTACAGAGAGAAACACGTTTTAAGAGCAAGAAGCAGCCTTTGCCAAGTGGAAGGGTATCTCTTTCCTCCAGCCACGGATTAAGACTGAGCCTGGCCTCCCAAAAGTGCGATACATGTTTCAGTGTCACCCGGAGATTTGAGGGAAGTGGCAGAAGACAAAGTGTCTCTCAGGCTCCACCTGGAGCTTAAGTAGACCGTTGTGAAAACCCAGCAAAACCTAGGAAAATGTCCAGAAAGACCTATTTGGTACCATCCTTTCCCTCCACTCATCTGGTTGGTCTTGACTTCCCAACTTCAGGAAAATCCAGCTACGAGTTCATCTGTGCCCACAGCGCCACAAAGTCTGCACAACAAATGCTGACAAAGGCCGGGAATTATGCCTGTGATGTCTGCAAAGTGGGGTGACCCACCTGCTCTGCTCTGTTCATCTCTGCATCTCTGGGTTCCACCACCCGACCTTCCTCATCACAGACGCTCAGTCAACCCTGGTGAGGATGTAGGTGAATATTGACTGAAGACACCTTGAAAGTATCCATCCTCTGCAGGGGCTTGCGGGATTTAGCACGTGTCGGAGCAGCAAGCTGAAGTGATATAGACTAGGAGGTGGACTTCGATGACCAGTCAGCCTGGTGGCAGATGCACAGGTGTCCCACCAAAGGCCCAGGATCACCCCGTGAACATACCTCTCGGGAGGTTCTGCCTCTTCGGGGTGGGTGCCCCCTGGATGTCTTCTGGTCCTCCATTAAAGGATGGAAGAACCCCTGGACCTGACTCCGTTATGTTCTCCCTCGGGTCACAGAATGAGCTAGTAGGTGCTGTGGACCGAATGTCTGTGTCCCCTCAAAGCTCCTATGCTGAAGCCAGCCCCCCAATGTGATGGTATGAAGAGGAGGGGGCTTTGGGAGGTGATTAGGTCATGAGGGTGGAGCCCTCTGGAGTGGATCAGTGCCCGTATTAAAGATGCCCCACAGAGCTCCCTGGCCCCCTTCCCTGGGTGAGGTTATAGCGAGAAGAGGGCCATCTATGAACCAGTAAGTGGACTCACCAGAACCTGACCATGTAGGCACCTCCATCTTCCCAGCCTCCAGAACTGTGAGAACTAGATGTTTATTGTTTAAGCCACTCAGCCTATGGCATTTTTGTTATAGCAGCCTGAACAGACTAAGACACATGACAAAGCCCGGAAGGTGGGCTGGGAGCAGACAGTGGACACAGGAGAGTGTGCCTGGGGAACTTGAATGTTTGAAGACAAGAGAGAAGGAGCTGGCCTCTTCAAGATGTTTATGCTCTAGGAAACCTGGGAAGGCTTCCCTGTTTGATCCAGGCACCGGCGGTGGACCAGGGAGGGGAGAGCCGAGCCCTATGCCGGCTTCAGAGATGGAGGCAGTTCCTTAGAATCTCACGTCCCCTGAAGGGGAGGCTCCCCCCTTGGCCATCCCCAAAGGTGGGCAGGCACTGGACACCTGCGGATTTCTCTTTAGCAGGACAGGAAGACCTTCCTTCCAACGTCTCACCCTGGCACTCCATCTCCTGTGTGTGTACTTTCATCTCCAGGCACACCCCACTTACGCCCTGCTCCCTCATTATATTTCAGCCTTTTGTGTCATTATTATTTCGCTAATTAGCTAGATTGCTAGGACACTGAACCAAATCGGCAACCTTTTTCACTGCTGTGCCCCATCTGTCGTAGTTACACAGTTTTAAAGCGTTACCCACCAACCCCAGAGACCTGACGATGGAGAAGAGCACATCTCCCTTTAGAAAGGTGTGCACCTGTGCTTGTTTCTACCTCTCGGCAGCGTTCACATGATCGTGACTCACAGAAGTGATGAGGAAACATGTGAATTAACAAGGTGACAGTTCCTGAGCCCTGCTCCCAGTGTGATTCGACTGCAAACTACGGTCGGGGGGGGGAAAGGGGGTGGAGAGGCCAAATGAGAAACAGTCATTTCCACGGCGTGGGAACTGTTACATTTTTGACACTAAGTCAGACACACGAGTACCAGAAAGGCGGATGCCCCTTATGCCCTCAAAGAGCCCGCAGTGTTTTTGAGGATTTTTGAGCATCCAGGATTATAGGACACTATAAAGAAGTCGCTGAGGGGTAGGTGGTTGTTGAAGTTTGGACACAGGTTATTTATTTAGGAGTGCCGACGTTGGGAAAGTCATTGCTGCGGTTTGAAAGAGAAGATTAGTGAATCCTAATGGTAAACCGAGGGGCCTGGGGCGGGGTCTTGGAAGTGGGTTAGAATTCTGCAGAACTGGACTCTGGTGGCGAGAGGGACGGGCCCTCAGTACCCGCTGCATCGGGCTCCGTGGTTCGCGGGGTCAGGTCCGACTCCCCCGGACTCAGGCATCCACGTGGACTCGCGCTTTACCTCTCCTGCTCCTCGAGCTGCCACAGGGAACCCCTGACTGGGAACCCCGGGCCTGCTCCCGCAGCTGGGCCGAGCTAGAGCGCAGGTGCTTCCGGGGCGCAGGTGCCTCCGTGAACTTGGCGGGAAGGAAGGATGCGCGCCTGGGTCCCCACCGCGTGCGCGGTGCGCAGAGCGCAGAGGAGGCCCCCCGTCCACATGTGCGCCCCGCCTGCAAGTTAGCGGCTACTTGAGTTGCTGTGGGCGCCGTCTCTCTGCGCCGTCACTGTGCGAGGTCACCGTGTGTTTCAATTGCTGTTTGTTGCTAAAAAGAGCCCTTTGGAAAGAGGTCACCAGATTTTCCCTATTTGTTTCTTTTTGTTGGTTTGTTTGTTGTTATATACAGCTGGCTCACTATGCTGTACACCTGAAACTAGCTCAACTTTGTAAATCAACTATACATGGATATATATACATGGCTCATTACATATGAAAATTAATTTTAGTCATCCCTAGGATTGAGAGGAAATAATTTGAAAGACTTGAAGATGCGTGGCCCACAATACATATTTTATTGTCTATTGTTTCTTAACACCTTGAAAACAGTGTAAAGATCTACACTTATTGTAGGAAAATGCACCATATTGAAAGACAAAGACAACACAAGAACTGCACAAAAATTCTTGACAGTATCATTGCTGTCCAAAAGAGACACGAAGAGCTCTTGAGAAATGGCAGGTTATGTGATTGTAGCAGTTTGCAATGCACAAATGTTTCTAAAACTCTCCTGGAATCCCTGCTTGGTTGGTTTAGTACCCAGACTGCCCACTGTGTTTTCCTGTGATCAACCCAGCTTAGAGCTTGAGAATCCTGTCATCAAGATCACTGAGCTGACTGGTGGCTTCACACAAGACAACCGACAGGAAACCCGGCATAAAGAGAAGACAGACTCTCCGGCCTTTCCATACTGAACCTCATGAATGTGAAAACTTATTTATCATCAATTTTAAGGGGAAAGTTTTTTTGTGGAGCTGAGTACCAAAAAACCACTGAGTTATGCCAAAATTATACCAATTCCATTAAAATGGAATAACCTTAATAATAATTTCAGCCGCCAGTTGAGTTATTAGGATGCTAGGAAATAAGGCAGTTCCCTTCAAGAACTGCTTTATAACAGTGCAGCTGACTGGGTTCCTTCAGCTTTCCCAGCATTAAGGTCTATGCTCACAAAAAAAGCATAGAGGAAATACTCATCATTTGTGGACTAGAACATGTAATTATTTTACGTTAAGATTGAAAGAATGTAAACAAAGCAAGCCGGAGTATTCAGAGAGGAAAAGTTAAGTCAACATATGGCAGTGTTGCGGCTGGAAGATGCCCCCTTGAGGGCTCTTCCTGGCAGTGTTAGTAGAGAGGGAAGCCTACAAAATCTAAATCAGCCCCTGGATTAACAAAGACATGCTTCGTACATCGAAGTAGGGATATTACAATTGAAGTCTTCCTCATGTTCAGCACTCTACACGTGGGTAGGACTATCTCAAGATTGGTTGTACAAATGAATTCTAAATGTTGTGATCTGTTGTAGAGGCTATAGGAGTTCCAAAGTCCGTCAGGTCTCCACTAAGAACCATCTCTGTGACTTGGACCTCCTAGTACCTTCTTGATGCCTCAGATTCCTCTCTTGGAGACTGGAGGAGCAGAGAAGATTCAAAAGGCTTGTCCATATCTGAAATTCTATCATTCTGCACATGTGCACTGGAGCAGTGGAAGGCTGGGACAGGAGCCTCACTAGATGGGTGGGGGACCAGCTAGGAAACAGTAGACAGGCTCTGACAAAAAGTGAAGGGTAGAAAGGGTGAGAAGGCCTTTTTAAGACACAAACTGATTCAGCATAAGTCACAAAAAATGGAAGCTTGAGGTAGTTAGTAAGGAAACCATGCTTTCATATCCATTCAACATATTGATTAAGTGTCTCCTCACCTGGCCAGGTGCATGGAACACACAGTAGGATAAAAGCAGATGGATTCCCTGCTCTCACTTTTCTGATAGCATAATAGATACAGACATTGTAACTTGTAATTACGAGTAATGCCTATATCTATTGCAGATACAAGTAGACAGTCATGAGTGATGTTTATGGCTCTATGATTCATTCTCTGTGTTTTCTAAGTTATCTACAATGAATAGGGATTGGTTTTATAATGAGAATATATGTTTACAAAAAAATCATAAAACATCAGATTTTTTCTTTATCAGGGTGATTTTACATAATTACTTTATGAAAGAACAGACTGCTCCACAGATGAGCAAGCCAGGGCTCGGGTTAAATGACTTATTAAGATCATAGAACTGTAATGAAAAAAACTAGAAGAAAGACACAGTGCCATGCACATAACTATATCTTATTAGACCTTTGGTTTTTTTAAACAGGGGAGCTAGGCTTAAAACCTAAGTTCTTTAAATCTCCAAATCCCAGGCCCTTTCCATCACCAGACAGTGACTGTTAATAACCCCAATATGTGATCTTGCGGATCAAGGTAAGAAGTGCAGTATATTCAGTCATAAAAAATGAAATGAAAGAAACTGACATAAGGAAAACCTCTTCAAAAATTTGAGTCTCACTTCCTTGATTTCACTCTCCTATATCACTCTTCCTTTTAATTTAAATTTTTTTTCCTTTTAATTTTTTTCTATTTCCATTAAAGATATATCCTTAAAATACTATTTAGGAAAGACATAAAGGAAAAAATTACATATTTGTTCTATGCTAAAAGACTACTGCTGATAACGTGGAATAATTCATTTTACTTTGTTCCCTAGAGTTAGGTTTTTTTAAATTATTATTATAATTATACTGAATACCCAATTATAAGTTTTTAGTGGATTTCTGCTGTAATTACCCAGTTATTATGAAAAATTGAGTCAACAATAAGAAAATAGCCTGAAACTGAAAAGTCAATAAATATGTCATATAAGCAAACTTAGATCAACATTTCCTTAGGTGTGTACCATAAAGCTCTAGATCCACGAATTGTTCATTAAGAAAAAAATTTAGTGGTAAAATAAGTTTAGGCGACATTTCATATTCTCATCCCACTTTGGAGATTCACGATGTACTTTACAAAAATCTGAGAGAGGCAAAAATTTTAAAGAAAAGGAAAAATTTGTTTAAACTTTATTTTGCTCATTTCCTAAATGTATTTGTACATAACTATTTTTTTCAGAATATTTTACACTTGTTAACATCCTCTGGAATAGGAACACACTTGGGGATACACTGTGTTTGCTTCTTCCCCAGAGCTGTTTCCAGCGCTGGCTGTTCTTAGGCAGGGCTGCGATGGCCTTGCAGTGCTCAACAGGGAGAGACGTGGGCAGAAAAGGAGCTTCCAGAGGGCTGGGCCAGAGGGGGAGGGAAGGGGGCTTGGAAACAGCATCTACGGATGTGGCGATCAGCATTCAGGCTTTCCCATGTCCTCAAAGTCTTTGTTTAACATGACATTTCAAGATCTTACACTTTCCCCGTCACAGGTGTCAGCCATGGAAGAAGTCTGCAGAAATCACTAGTGGAAAGTGAACCACGGGCACTGTTGATAAGTCTTCCTTTTTACCTGCTTCCTGCTTCACCTTGAAGCCTTGAAAGCACTCCAGTTTAGTTTCACACCACCCCGCCCTCACATTCAAGCACAAAGGTCTGGTGGTCTTGCAGCTGGACTAGCCCTTATATCCTTCCTGTCCCCTCTCCTCCCACCTTCTCTCAACTCTTTGGGGGGCACCTACTCTGTTCTCAGGAGACATTCGCCAGATCTGTGGTCTCTGTCCTGGAGAAGCCCAGCTCTGGCGGCAGAGAAACCCGCCTCCACTCAGGTCTCACCGAGACCACTGGATTAGGTCTCCTTGCCTCCAGGCCCTGTACTCCAGTGCGTCTTCTGAACTTAACCGTGATAACCCATTCAGATTTTTAAAAGTTGGCCAGTATAAGATGAAAACAGGGCTTCCCTGGTGGCACAGCGGTAGACAGTTTGCCTGCCGATGCAGGGGACACGGGTTCATGTCCCGGGCCGGGAAGATCCCACATGCCGCGGAGCGGCTGGGCCCGTGAGCCATGGCCACTGAGCCTGCGCGTCCGGAGCCTGTGCTCCGCAACGGGAGAGGCCACAGCAGTGAGAGGCCCGCGTACCGAAAAAAAAAAAAAAAAAAAGATGAACACAATCAGCCGTATGGAAATACTAGCATTGTGTCCCACATCTGATCAGAAGTCCAGGAACGGCTGCCCAAAGTGTCTGTATACCGTTATGTTGAACTATCTGAAACTGTCAATATTCCTACAAAGATGACAATGTCATGTGGCTCGACACAATAAGATGAAGTCTCTGCTTTTCAATTTGTTGGTCACCATATTATGTAAAAATCCTGAGATGGATTTTTTCCAAATCTGAGAGGCATGTTAGGGATGGTCAGACTCGGATGGTGAGGCATGCATAAAATCCACTATTTGAGCCCAAATCCAAAGCCATCAGGCAAACTCTGCAGCTGCTGGCAGTGATCAAAGATCCAGATGCTTCTCACGCAGGCAACTCTACACAGTCTGCTCCATGTACCTCAAACCCAATAAGTTTCCAGAGTGTTCCAGCTTCTTTTTTGTATTCTACTTCCTCGTTGGGTTATTGTGAGAATTAAAAGACAAAGAAGAGATAATCTATGTAAAGTGGGTGGAAAATTACATTTGCCCTTAGCAATAGGCCTGACAACTTCTCACTTTTTCTGAGAAACCTTCATTTCCAACCCTCTGGGAAGTAACCCCTCCCCCCTTACTCTTCTCCTAGCATTTCCTTTGTACCTCAAATAAATCACGTATCAGAGCCTGCCTTGAGTTAGAATTATTTATGCATGTGTCTATTTTCTCCCATGGATTATGGACCCCTTCTGAGCAGGGATCATATTTTATTCATATGTCTCACCCACACTGGGCAGGGACCCTACACTGTGAAAGCAATTTGCCAGGCATAAAGCACAATCGTGGATGGTGATTTCCATCAAGCATATTCTGAATTGTGTTTCATTCTTTGTAAGAGAAGGTCATGACCACTCTTCTCCTGGAGCAATGTCCATGAAGTTAGAAGTCAGGAAATTCTTTCCACGAAAGGCTTGCCTGGATGGTAGAGAAGTGGAGCTCAGATGCATCTGCGTACTGCTCTCCCTGGAACAATTCCAGTTTCCTAAAGATGAAATTTTCTTTTTGCCTTAGCCATGGCGTAAACAAATACAATCACCTTTCCTTTCATTTTCCCTTTTATGGTTTCTTAGACAAAGGCATGAATGCATAAAACTTCCAATTATCAAAGGAACTGGGGCAGTGAAGAGTTAAGGAAATATCCAAGAAAATGCAAGCTTCCTTTTCAGTGTTTTGGGAAGCTATTAAGAAGGGCAAGCCATAGAAGTCTATTCCTGTGAATGGGCTCCACACTCAGTCCAAGCCTTCCATTCACAATTAGGGAAAACAAAATGCAGAGAAGTGAAGAAATAGGCTTACAACTTGTGTGGTAGGAGGGAATGTTTGTGTCCTGAGAGGGATTTAGGGCAACCTATATCTCAACCAAATTTAGGTCAATTTGAGATGCTTTCAGAATCTTCTAAATTTAGGCATCATACCTTACTAATTCCAAGAGTTCTCTGGTCCTAGTGGACAAAAAGCTGACCAATGGAGTAGCCAGGATAAACAGGAGAGTGAAATAGCGGCTTTAAATGCTGCTCTATGCAATGCTGTTCTTGGTGGCGTCCAGGCAGCCAAGAAGAGACTGCTGAGCAGAGTGTCACTCTGACGCGCAAGTTTTTGAGACCATCGTACGCTCTTTTAGGCCTTAGCAAAATCATCTTCATTGTCTTATGGAACTTGGAGCTCATAGGACCAACTGCAAGGTGCCAGGCAACCTTGACTCACCTGACGTGGAGCCACAGGTATGAAAACATCATTTTCTGTCCTTCCTCTTCACCACACGTATTTGCTCACCATGTCAGCTGCACATGGCTCAAACCTCCTTCATCATGCTCCTTTCTCCAAGTCATCACCTCCCCATTCCAATCTTCCACACCCATGCTTGTGCCACACTTTCCCTCTTGTTTCCTCCACCAGCCTCCTGTGCCTCCCCCCCTGGATCTAGCCACATCCAGATGGATTTCAACCCTACGTGTTCCAAAATGCAAAGGGGCAAAGCAAAACCCCTTGACCTCCATCACGAACAGCAGAAAATCACACGTGTGAAAATTAAGTACAAATATACGTGATGCTTTCTCGGAGGCGGTGGAGGGCTGTGAGAGAGAAGGCTCTGGAGGTAAACCGTGGTTCAGATCATGGCTCTATCACTCCATCACTTAACCTCTGTGTGCCTCAGCTACCCAGCTTCATAGTGAGGTAGTAACCAACTACGTCAGCTAGGAAAGTGGTTTGGCTGAATACGTAAGAGTGGAAATAACAGCCCCTTAAATGAAATGGAATTTGGCTTCTCTCTGGTGGAGGAATGCAGGGTTGATAAGGGGGCTCCATGATCTGTGGGATTAGCTCCTCTGTTTGCTCTTTAGCTCTTCTCAATCTGCGTCCTCCATCCCATGGACCATGATGGCTACCCCAGCTCCCGCCATGATGTTCACACTCTAGCCAGCAGGAGTAAGACAAGGAGGAACATGCCCTCATTTCCTATAAGAGTGTGACCCAGAAATTCCCCCGCATCACTTCCCCTCATATCTCGTTGACCAGAATCCAGTGAATAGTCACATCTAGTTTCAGAGGATGCCATATGCCTTGCAAAAACTTCTGTTACTGTGTCAAAACAGGAGACTAGAAATTGAAGGGAAACCCAGTAAACTAGGCCACACCAATGCCATAGCATTCTAGAGATTATATTAAAAACAGTGCCTAGTGCCATAGTAAATCCTTGATGGTCATTAGCTATTAACACAATTACAATATTAATAGTTAGTTATTATGGCTGTTTCTTGTCCGTGTTTTTGTACTGTATGTTCACAGGCTGTGAGACTCATGTGAAGTATTTATACCCTTTAATTTTAAAAATAGCCATTTATTTATTAATATGAGATGCATGTTAATTTTTTTAACATCTTTATTAGAGTATAATTGCTTTACAATGGTGTGTTAGTTTCTGCTTTATAACAAAGTGAATCAGTTATACATATACATATGTTCCCATATCTCCTCCTTCTTGCATCCCCCTCCCTCCTACCCTCCCTATCCCACCCCTCCAGGCGGTCACAAAGCACCAAGCTGATCTCCCTGTGCTATGCGGCTGCTTCCCAATAGCTATCTATTTTACGTTTGGTAGTGAATACATGTCCATGCCACTCTCTCACTTTGTCACAGCTTCCCCTTCCCCCTCCCCATATCCTCAAGTCCATCCTCTAGTAGGTCTGTGTCTTTATTCCCGTCTTACCCCTAGGTTCTTCATAACATTTTTTTTCTTAGATTCCATATATATGTGTTAGCATATGGTATTTGTCTTCCTCTTTCTGACGTACTTCACTCTGTATGATAGACTCTATGTCCATCCACCTCACTACAAATAACTCAATTTCGTTTCTTTTTATGGCTGAGTAATATTCCATTGTATATATGTGCCACATCTTCCTTATCCATTCATCCAATGATGGACACTTAGCTTGTTTCCATCTCCTGGCTATTGTAAATAGAGCTGCAATGAACATTTTGGTTCATGACTCTCTTTGAATTATGGTTTCTCAGGGTATAGGCCCAGTAGTGGGATTGCTGGGTTACATGGTAGTTCTATTTGTAGTTTTTTAAGGAAGCTCCATACTGTTCTCCATAGTGGCTGTACCAATTCACATTCCCACCAGCAGTGTAAGAGTGTTCCCGTTTCTCCACACCCTCTCCAGCATTTATTGTTTCTAGATTTTTTGATGATGGCAATTCTGACCAGTGTGAGATGATATCTCATTGTAGTTTTGATTTGCATTTCTCTAATGATTAATGATGTTGGGCATTCTTTCACATGTTTGTTGGCAATCTGTATATCTTCTTTAGAGAAATGTCTATTTAGGTCTTCTGCCCATTATTGGATTGGGCTGTTTGTTTTTTTGTTACTGAGCTGCATGAGCTGCTTATAAATTTTGGAGATTAATCCTTTGTCAGTTGCTTCATTTGCAAATATTTTCTCCCATTCTGAGGGTTGTCTTTTGGTCTTGTTTATGGTTTCCTTTGCTGTGCAAAAGCTTTGAAGTTTCATTAGGTCCCATTTGTTTATTTTTGTTTTTATTTCGATTTCTCTAGGAGGTGGGTCAAAAAGGATCTTGCTGTGATTTATGTCATAGAGTGTTCTGCCTATGTTTTCCTCTAAGAGTTTGATAGTGTCTGGCCTTACATTTAGGTCTTTAATCCATTTTGAGCTTATTTTTGTGTATGGTGTTACGGAGTGTTCTAATCTCATACTTTTACATGTACCTGTCCAGTTTTCCCAGCACCACTCATTGAAGAGGCTGTCCTTTCTCCACTGTACTTTCCTGCCTCCTTTATCAAAGATAAGATGACCATATGTGCTTGGGTTTATCTCAGGGCTTTCTATCCTGTTCCATTGATCTATATTTCTGTTTTTGTGCCAGTACCATACTGTCTTGATTACTGTAGCTTTGTAGTATAATCTGAAGTCAGGGAGCCTGATTCCTCCAGCTCCGTTTTCCTTTCTCAAGATTGCTTTGGCTATTTGGGGTCTTTTGTGTTTCCACACAAGTTGTGAAATTTTTTGTTCTAGTTCTGTGAAAAATGCCAGTGGTAGTTTGATAGGGATTGCATTGAATCTGTAGATTGCTTTGGGTAGTAGAATCATTTTCACAATGTTGATTCTTCCAATCCAAGAACATGGTATATCTCTCCATATATCTTTAATTTCTTTAATTTCTTTAATTTCTTTCATCAGTGTCTTATAATTTTCTGCATACAGGTCTTTTGTCTCCTTAGGTAGGTTTATTCCTAGATATTTTATTCTTTTTGTTGCAATGGTAAATGGGAGTGTTTTCTTGATTTCACTTTCAGATTTTTCATCATTAGTGTATAGGAATGCCAGAGATTTCTGTGCATTAATTTTGTATCCTGCTACTTTACCAAATTCATTGATTAGCTCTAGTAGTTTTCTGGTAGCATCTTTAGGATTCTCTGTGTATAGTATCATGTCATCTGCAAACAGTGACAGCTTTACTTCTTCTTTTCTGATTTGGATTCCTTTTATTTCCTTTTCTTCTCTGATTGCTGTGGCTAAAACTTCCAAAACTGTTGAATAAGAGTGGTGAGAGTGGGCAACCTTGTCTTGTTCCTGATCTTAGTGGAAATGCTTTCAGTTTTTCACCATTGAGGATGATGTTGGCTGTGGGCTTCTCATATATGGCCTTTATTATGTTGAGGAAAGTTCCCTCTTTGCCTACTTTCTCCAGGGTTTTTTATCATAAATGGGTGTTGAATTTTGTCAAAAGCTTTCTCTGCATCTATTGAGATGATCATATGGTTTTTCTTCTTCAGTTTGTTACTATAGTGTATCACGTTGATTGATTTGCGTATATTGAAGAATCCTTGCATTCCTGGAATAAACCCTACTTGATCATGGTGTATGATCCTTTCAATGTGCTGTTGGATTCTGTTTGCTAGTATTTTGTTGAGGATTTTTGCATCTATGTTCATCAGTGATATTGGCCTGTAGTTTTCTTTCTTTGTGACATCCTTGTCTGGTTTTGGTATCAGGGTGATGGTGGCCTCGTAGAATGAGTTTGGGAGTGTTCTGCCCTCTGCTATATTTTGGAAGAGTTTAAGAAGGATAGGTGATAGTTCTTCTCTAAATGTTTGCTAGAATTTGCCTGTGAAGCCATTTGGTCCTGGGCTTTTGTTTGTTGGAAGATTTTTAATCACAGTTTCAATTTCAGTGCTTGTGATTGGTCTGTTCATATTTTCTATTTCTTCCTGATTCAGGCTTGGCTGGTTGTGCATTTCTAAGAATTTTTCCATTTCTTCCAGGTTGTCCATTTTCTTGGCATAGAGTTGCTTGTAGTAATCTCTCATGATCTTTTGTATTTCTTCAGTGTCATTTGTTACTTCTCCTTTTTCATTTCTAATTCTATTGATTTGAGTCTTCTCGTGTTTTTTCTTGATGAGTCTGGCTAATGGTTTATCAATTTTGTTTATCTTCTCAAAGAACCAGCTTTTAGTTTTATTGATCTTTGCTATCGTTTCCTTCATTTCTTTTTCATTGATTTCTGATCTGATCTTTATGATTTCTTTCCTTCTGTTAACTTTGGGGATTTTTGTTCTTCTTTCTCTAATTGCTTTAGGTGCAAGGTTAGATTGTTTATTCGAGATGTTTCCTGTTTCCTTAAGGTAGGATTGTATTGCTGTAAACTTCCCTCTTAGAACTGCTTTTGCTGCATCCCATAGGTTTTGGGTCATCGTGTCTCCATTGTCATTTGTTTCTAGGTATTTTTTGATTTCCTCTTTGATTTCTTCAGTGATCACTTTGTTATTAAGTAGTGTATTGTTTAGCCTCCATGTGTTTGTATTTTTTACATATTTTTTCCTGTAATTGATATCTAGTTTCATGGCGTTGTGGTCAGAAAAGATACTTGATACAATTTCAATTTTCTTAAATTTACCAAGGCTTTATTTGTGACCCAAGATATGATCTATCCTGGAGAATGTTCCATGAGCACTTGAGAAAAATGTGTATTCTGTTGTTTTTGGATGGAATGTCCTATAAATATCAATGAAGTCCATCTTGTTTAATGTATCATTTAAAGCTTGTGTTTCCTTATTTATATTCATTTTGGATGCTCTGTCAGTTGGTGAAAGTGGGGTGTTAAAGTCCCCTACTATGAATGTGTTACTGTCACTTTCACCTTTTATGGCTGTTAGTATTTGCCTTATGTATTGAGGTGCTCTTATATTGGGTGCATAAATATTTACAATTGTTATATCTTCTTCTTGGATTGATCCCTTGATCACTATGTAGTGTCCTTCTTTGTCTCTTCTAATAGTCTTTATTTTAACGCCTATTTTGTCTGATATGAGAATTGCTACTCCAGCTTTCTTTTGGTTTCCATTTGCATGGAATATCTTTTCCCATCCCCTCACTCTCAGTCTGTATGTGTCTCTAGGTCTGAAGTGGGTCTCTTGTAGACAGCAAATATAAGGGTCTTGTTTTTGTATCCATTCAGCCTGTCTGTGTCTTTTGGTGGGAGCATTTAATCCATTTACATTTAAGGTAATTATCCATATGTATGTTCCTATTCCCATTTTCTTAATTGTTTTGGATTTGTTATTGTAGGTCTTTTCCTTCTCTTGTGTTTCTTGCCTAGAGAAGGTCCTTTAGCATTTGTTGTAAAGCTGGTTTGGTGGTGCTGAACTCTCTCAGCTTTTGCTTGTCTGTAAAGGTTTTAATTTCTTCATCAAATGTGAATGCGATCCTTGATGGGTAGAGTAATCTTGGTTGAAGGTTTTTCTCCTTCATCACTTTAAATATGTCCTACCATTCCCTTCTGGCTTGCAGAGTTTCTGCTGAAAGATTAGCTGTTAACCTTACGGGGATTCCCTTGTGTGTTATTTGTTGTTTTTCCCTTGCTGCTTTTAATATGTTTTCTTTGTATTTAATTTTTGACAGTTTGATTAATATGTGTCTTGGCGTGTTTCTCCTTGGATTTATCCTGTATGGGACTCTCTGTGCTTCCTGAACTTGATTAACTATTTCCTTTCCCATATTAGGGAAGTTTTCAACTGTAATCTCTTCAAATATTTTCTCAGTCCCTTTCTTTTTCTCTTCTTCTTCTGGAACCCCTATAATTCGAATGTTGGTGCATTTAATGTTGTCCCAGAGGTCTCTGAGACTGTCCTCAGTTCTTTTCATTCTTTTTTATTTATTCTGCTTTGCAGTAGTTATTTCCACTATTTTATCTTCCAGGTCACTTATTCGTTCTTCTGCCTCAGTTATTCTGCTATTGATTCCATCTAGAGTATTTTTAATTTCATTTATTGTGTTGTTCATAGTTGCTTGTTTCATCTTTAGTTCTTCTAGGTCCTTGTTAAATGTTTCTTGCATTTTGTCTATTCTATTTCCAAGATTTTGGATCATCTTTACCCTCATTATTCTGAATTCTTTTTCAGGTAGACTGCCTATTTCCTCTTCATTTTTTAGGTCTGGTGGGTTTTTATCTTGCTCCTTCATCTGCTCTGTGT
Organism: Delphinapterus leucas; assembly: GCF_059928025.1. Taxonomy (NCBI): domain Eukaryota; kingdom Metazoa; phylum Chordata; class Mammalia; order Artiodactyla; family Monodontidae; genus Delphinapterus; species Delphinapterus leucas. The sequence goes on along the minus strand of NC_143140.1, from coordinate 14,981,906 downwards.
TTTTCTGTCTTCTCATTTTGCTTATCTTACTGTGTTTGGGGTCTCTTTTTTGCAGGCTGCAGGTTCATAGTTCCCGTTGTTTTTGGTGTCTGTCCCCATTGGCTAAGGTTGGTTCAGTGGGTTGTGTAGGCTTCCTGGTGGAGGGGACTAGTGCCTGTGTTCTGATGGATGAGGCTGGATCTTGTCTTTCTGGTGGGCAGGTCCATGTCTGGTGGTGTGTTTTGGGGTGCCTGTGGACTTATTATGCTTTCAGGCAGCCTCTCTGCTAATGGGTGGGGTTGTGTTCCTGTCTTGCTAGTCGTTTGGCATAGGGTGTCCAGCACTGTAGCTTGCTGGTCGTTGAGTGAAGCTGGGTGCTTGTGTTGAGATGGAGATCTCTGGGAGATTTTCGCTGTTTGATATTATGTGGAGCTGGGAGGTCTCTTGTGGACTAGTGTCCTGAAGTTGGCTTTCTCACCTCAGAGGCACAACACTGACTCCTGGCTGCAGCACCAAGAGGCTTTCATCCACACAGCCGGCCCACTGGCCCCACGATTGTCACGTCTTTGGCCGCCGGGACCCCTCCAGAGCCGGCAGCCTCAGTGAGTCTGCCCTCCCCTCAGACTCCGGGGCAGTTCCGTGACGGCGGAGGGAAGAGACCCCGAGCGGGAGTTCCAGCTCAGCGAAAACGTGGGCTCCATTCTGGGCGCAGGGCACATGTTAATTTTTTAAAACCAAAATAAATCCAAGTGAAAAGAAAAAAAATACGATTCACCCATCAAACTTTCAGTTATAACAAGCTGCATAATTATAATAGGAACAGTTTTGAGCAACAGAATTTTTGTTATTTTCAGAAAATCTATATGTATACATCAAAGTATTAACTACTTGGAAATAAGAAAAGTGGAATCCAGAAAAAGCAATGTTTGCTTTGGCATATGTTTGAAAGGAACTGAATTTCTTAACAAAGAGAGTTGACAATTATAGAGGTATTTTCTTTACAAAAGATCAAAAGATTCAATTTGTTAGCCCAGTACCTCTTTAATCCAGGAATATACCCAGCAGAGTTCACTAATGCCTCTGAGTACTTCTCAGAGGATAAAGACCCCCTGATGGAAATGTGGAAACAGAAGGAACATAAATGAAGGCAATCTTTTAATGCAAAAAGTGGTAAAACGTTGAACAGATTAGGTTTGCATAAAGTAGAGCTTTTCTTGTAGGCCAAATCCTTAGGTCAAAGGGTTCACAGCTCTTTGGGAGAGTGCAGGAGGCTGATTTTTCTACCCTGTGGTTGAACATATACTTTTTGTGTTGTTTATTACCATGGAGCTTTACTGCATTTTGGAGACGTAGGTAGAACAGGGCACTGGCTTTAGAGCCAGATCATCTGGGTTGAAATCCTAACTTTACTTACTGGCTGTATGACCTTGAACATTTTTTGCTACATTGGGTCTTTGTTGCTGCAGGAGGGCTTTCTCTAGTTGCGAGCAGGGGCTACTCTTTCTTTGCGGTGCGTGGGCTTCTCATTGCAGTGGCTTCTCTTGTTGCGGAGCACGGGCTCTAGGTGCACCAGCTTCAGTAGTTGTGGCATGCGGGCTCAACAATTGTGGCGCACAGGCTTAGTTGCTCCACGGCACGTAGGATCTTCCGGGACCAGGGGTCCAACCCATGTCCCTTGCATTGGCAGGCGGATTCTTAACCACTGTACCACCAGGGAAGCCTGTTTGTTTCTTTTTGAGGTATAACTGACCTACTACACTTTGTTAATTCCTGGTACACAGCATAGTGTATAGACATTTCTATACATTACAAAATGATCACCATGATAAATCTAGTTACCATCTGTCACCATACAAAGACATTACCTAGTTACTTGATATATTCCCCACACTGTACATAGATTTTATATATATATATGATTATTTTAAGTTGATAATCTCTTAAGTTCAAACGTGTTTTAACAACCCTGAATTTTTACTACCCACCCCATGTTTACTGTTTTTGACATCATGTTTTACATCTTTTCTGTACGTCCCTTAACTACTTACTGCGGATATAGATGATTTTTGTCTTTTAACCTTCCTAATAGCTTTATGCATGACTGATTTATTAACTTTACTGTATATTTGCCTTTACCAATGAGTTTTTTCCTTTCATAATTTTCTAATTTCTAGGTGTGCCCTTTTTTTTTCTCTTGGAGAAGTTCCTTTAGCATTTGTTGTAAAGCTGGTTTGGTGATGCTGAATTCTTTTTGCTTTTGCTTGTCTGTAAAACTTTTGATTTCTCTGTGAAATTTGAACAAGAGACATGCTGTGTAGAGTATTCTTGGTTGTAGGTTTTTCCCTTTCATCACTTTAAATATCATGCCATTCCCTTCTGGCCTGCAGAGTTTCTGCTGAAAAATCATCTGATAGCCTTAGGGAAGTTCCCTTGTACATACTGTGTCACTCTTCCCTTGCTGCTTTTAATATTCTCTCTGTATGTTTAATTTTGGCCATTTTGAGTACAATGTGTCTTGATGTGATCCTCTTTGGGTTGATTCTGTTTGGGACTCTTTGCTTCCTGAACCTGGATGTCTGTTTCCTTTGCCAGGTTAGGAAGTTTTCAGTTATTATGTCTTCAAATATGCTTTCTGTCCCTTTCTCTCTTCTCCTTCTAGGACTCCTATAATGTGAATATTAGTTTGCTTGATGTTGTCCCAGAGATGTCTTAAACTGTCCTCACTTTTTAATATTCTTTTTTCTCTTTTTCTGTACAGTTTCAGTGATTTCCATTCCTCTGTATCATCTAATCTACTATTAATTCCTTCTAGAGTATTTTTTCATTTCACTATTTTATTCTTCATCTCTGCTTGGTTGTTCTTTATATTTTCTAACTCTTTGTTAAGAACTTATAACTTCTCACCCTGTTCCTCCATTCTTCTCCCAAGTTCTTTGAACATCTTTATGCTCATTACCTTGAACTCTTTATTTGGTAGATTGTTTATCTCTACTTCACTTAGTTCTTCTGGGGTTTTTTCTTGTTCCTTTGTTTGGAAGATATTCCTCTGTCACCTCATTTTGCCTAATTTCCTGTTTATATTTATATGTATCTGGTAGGTTGGTACATTTTCCGACCTTGGAGAAACATTCTTTTGTAGAAGATGTCCTATGTGTCTCTTCACTCTGGTCACCAGAGCTATATGCTCCTGGGGTGCCCCCTATGTGGGCTGTGTGGTTCCTTCTGTTGTGGCAGGTTCAACAACTGTGGGTGGTCTGGTTGGTGTGGCTGGCCTCTGGTTGGTTTCCAGGCCCCACCTTGTGCAGAAACTGCTGGCCACCGGTTGGCAGGGCCAGGTCATGAAGCTGCTGGTTGCAGGGCCCCAGAGGGCCTGTGGCTAGTGCTGACCCACTGGTGGGCAGAGCTGTGCTCTGCAGTGGGTGGTTGTGGGGCTGGAGGTCCTGGATCTAGGGTCAGCCTGCTGGTGGGTGGGCCCAGTTCCTGACAAGGCTGGCTGTGGGGTCCAAGGTGTCTCGGAGCTAGTACTGTCCTGCTGGTAGGTGGGGCTGGAGCTCAAGGGGTCCCAGGGCTATGTAAGCTCACTGTTGGGTGAAGCCAATTCCTGGGTCTCTGGTTACAGGGCCCTGGGGGTTCTGGGTCTTGTGCCAGCCTGCTGGTGGGTAGGCTGCGTCTTGGTTGGGAGACTGCAGGGCTGTGGTGGTCCTGGGGCTGGAGGCCACCTACCTGTGGGCAGGGCCAGGGCCCAGGGAAAGAGGCTTGCTCTTAGCCCACAATCTATATCACTCTCCACTTCAATTTCTTAAAATGGACATTTTTTTAAATAATGAAATCACTATTTTAAGGACCCTATTCAAACCTGGTTGCTGCTCCTCTGTCCCACCTATACATGAATTCTAGATGTGCCACTGGAAGGAGGCTTGTAAAGTTCTTACAAGGAGCAGAGCTGAGAGGCATGTAGAGGGGGCCAGGTGCCCAGGGGAGGGCGTGTTCTCCATAAGACTGCTTAGTGGTGGCATGGCCACTGCGGGTACACAGGACAGCTCCAGGAACAAGTTTCTGAATCCTGGTAAAGGCAAAAGACAAAAAAATCTTACTTCCTAGAAGCAAGGGTTGACCTAGTTCCCATTTCTGTCTCAGTGTTGAATCCTGCCCATCTGGGAACCCATGACTCTTTCTTTCTTAAGGTCCACAAGGTCCCTTTTGTTATTACATGAGTGTCTCTAAATAATGTGGTGGCATCTCTGTTGCTTGCAACCAAACACTCAGACAAGGAGATATGTAAATTATCAACTAAGACTTCTGTTAGGGTTTTGAAATAAAAACACCCTCTATTTCACCTATGAAACCACATGAACAGAGACACAGAGACAGCAGACCTTCAAGGAGAGGGGAGTGAGGCAGAGACTCAAAGAGGAGCAGGAAAAGGCACAGAGTCAGGATCCCTCCCCTCAACCCTCCCTTCCCTGCCGTTTTCTGAGACACCCAGTGACCTTAGGACAAATCCTGCTTTTTGGCCCAAGCTAGCTCAAGTCAGATTTCTATAGTTTGCAGCTAAATATAGAGCTAATGCCTCTATTTCTTATCCTAGATTTCTGTGGGGAAGTCAACTGGATTGACTCTTGATATGTAATTCAAGTGTGAATATATATGTATACAGATATATAGAGCCCCAAACAGGCTGCCTGATAAATCTAGGAAAGCATTAGGTCATGTTGAAGACCCAGATCTTAACCTTAACTGCCTAGCTGATGCCTTACATGAAATACCAGTGAAAAAATGTGGAGGTGCTGAGCTGTAAACCTGCAAAATATATTAGTGTGCGCAGCTAAAAGTTGTCATGGGTAACTACAACCCCTTTTCTTGCCTAATAACCAGTCTCTTTTCATCCAGTCCACTAACACTTTAGTTATATTCACTGGTGTTACACAGTGAAACACAAAATAAAGATGACACATCAAGACTATCTACAAAATTTTACTGTCTATTTACAGAAGAAGAAAAGCATACATATCATTAAAACAAATAACACGCTTTTTCTCAAAAAAATGTCATGGACTCCAATGATATTCAAATAGGGTAACATAATTGTTGGTAGACAATCTTCCATGAATATCGTAAAGAGCTCTGACATCCGGGGTAAAGGATGCCTGAATAGCTACAAGACAGAGCCCCCCCAGAGCCTGTAGGGATTTGTCTCCCTGGAGCCTTTGTTTACATTAAGGGGGGGTGGAGCTAGTGAGTCCAGAAGGCCCCTCCCCAGGGAGGGTTGGTCTACATACAGAGCAAAGGTTTCTCTCCTCTCCCCCTTCCCCCTCCCCCCCCCACTCTGCAAGAGATCTGCCCTGTTTTCAGACTTCACACTGTATCCCAGATCACCCAAAACAGTCCTGGTTTACACCTGTTATACAGAATGATTATGAATATACTTCATTTCATTCTTAAAAATGTCCCCCTTTGGAAGGTAAATAATGATACATCCCACAAGATTTCAAGAGCTATTCTTAAGGAAGTACAGCATTATCCGATTTTTTTAATGTTTTTGATATTTGGTGATTCATCCCTTTAATTTGCCAACTCTAGTTACCCTGGTTGTATTGCCATTGAAATAGTCAAGCTGCCCCTTGAGCCTTCTCACCTCAATTCTCCTAGAACTTGACACCCATGCTGGAGCACACCTCACCTTCTGCTTTGTTATAGAGCATATTTAGGGACACTTTGTGTCCCCTGCATTTGTCCACAATATTTCTCTTCATACGTGTCAGTGTCCACTGACGTTCCTAGTCTAGAATTAAACAAATGAGTGAAATAGCTTTTGGATAAAGCCAGTGATTATCCCCAAATTTATCTGCATAAAGATTCAGATTGTTTCCAGGTTTACTAGGAATATGGTTTGCCCACGCCCACGTTGTACAAGCAACAACAGTCATGTTGCAATTTAAACAGGGTTGATATTGGTTTTCCTCTACAAGTGGAAGATTGAGACCCAACATTAAATCGTTTAGCCCAGGTTAATGGTAAAGGGAAAACAAAACCACAAAACGTAGCCAGCCACTGGTTTTCCTGTTGAGTGTTCTATCCTCATTATGAAGTGGAGCTGTACCCTCTATGGTCTTTGGCCCCCATGTCCTCAGCCTGCCTTTTGTCTGTGAAAAAACTTTAGCCAAAGAATAAGTTTAATCAGAGAAATGAGAAAATGCAGAAACAAAGGAAAACAGTCAAAGGAGACCAAATAATAATAGTTTAGTCATTAAGCAAAGTCAAGGACTTTTAGTTTCTCCTCAAGGGCTATAGAGAATATTCTGAGCCATATCCTGTGAGCTGTCTTGTAGATACTGAAAGCCCCACTGGGTGGAAGAAGTTAACTGCATGATGACCCGAGTGGAACCATGACAGAAGCTGCCACAATTCTGAGAACTGGCCTCAAAGAAATGGGAACAAACTGACCCTGGAACTAAAGAGTAACTGTACTTAAAACAATCAAGATGACGCTGATCAGACAACCAATGACCAATTTCAAGATGACGGTCAGAGCTGCCTGTGCTGTTTCTGCATGTGGCCCCCTCCCTCCGCCTATAAAAGCTCTTGACCACTGGTTGTCAGTGAGGGGAGTCGGCCTTTGGATGGGAGTCTGCCCTGCCCCCCAGCCCCGGTTGCCGGCATCCAAAATAAAGCAAACTTCCCTTTCCATCAAACTTGTCTCTTTATTGACTTTGGAACAGCGAGCAGCCAGACCTCCACTTTTGGTTACAAGTATGACTGTGTGTTTTCTGTATTTTATTCATTATAAGGTGCGTTTCTGATATATTGGTCCTGCCATCAGTCTAAAAATACAACATTAATAATAATTCATTCTTAAGGACCATGTTTTATTTCCAAAAGATAGAAGAAATGAAGCTGAAAGAGATAGAGCTAAAAAAAAGTACAGAGGTAAGACAGCTGGAGACTTTTGGTAAAATTCAATCACAAACTGAAAAACAAAAAGTAAATATATCACTGCTGATGCATATTATATATCGTAGAACTAGGCAGACAGATGGGTCCAGCATGAGAAATTTTTGCTTGCCCTAGAATGAGAATGCATTTAATTATATTACAAATTTTTCTACCACTGGCTTCAAATTACGAAACTAATATATATTTAAGTTAATTTAAATGACAAATTTCTACAATTAGAAAAGAGTCTGGGTTAACGCTCTTAAATTACAAAAATATTATTTGCCCTTTGCCATTTCATTACCAAACAAAATAATTTAAGCTCCTCCCAGACAAACATATAGCATCCAGTGTCCCCCTTATATTTATGGGGGAATCTACCTATTGGTAATGATTTATCTATCTTCTTTAACTCCTACTTTTCATTCAATGCTTAAACACCATCACCTCTTACCCCTTACTTCCCCTACCCTCCATCTTGATCCCTGGACATCTATTTTCCTTGCAGCGGCAATCCTGTCCCTTGTCCTTCATTGGTCTTGAATTCTGTAGGCTCTTGCCTACTGCTATCTGCGGGACCCTATGTCTCCTCCAAAGATCCTTCCCCCAACTTTTCATGTTCCAATCTACCTGCCAACCAGCTATATGAACCTCATTGGAAAATTCTGCATCTTATCACTTTTTCCTCCAGAGTAATTTCCTCTCTCTCTGTCTCAATTTCTCCCACCCAAATTCGTCATATGGTCTTTTACATTATTATTTTTATGTTAAAAGAAAATATAAGTTGTCTTCCCAACAGGAAGGGCAATTATGTTCAGGGGTAATATTCTAACTTTTTTGCAGAAAAAAATGACAAAATCACCAAGCTACCGGAGCTGACTGCAGCAAGCCTGCAACTCTGAATGACAACCAAGCAGGAAGAGATTCCTCTGACCTCTTAAAGCAGTGATTTGCAAACCTGTTGCATATTGGAATCACCTGGGGAACTTTTCAGGCCCACCGGTGACTGGCACCAGTCCCAGTCCAATTCAACCAGAATCTCTGATGGTGGGTCCAGGTGTTGCTATGTCTTAGAGCCTTTGCAGCTGTGTTAATGTGCAGAGACGGTAACAGCCGCCAGTTTGGATTACTGAGATGAGCAGCCATTGCTGTCACTGCTCAAACTGTAGCCAATTTTTATTTTGGGGCGGGGGCGGGGGCGCTGCATCGGGTCTTAGCTGCAGCGCACGGGATCCTCGTTGACGCATGCGGGATCTTTTCGTTGCGGCAAGGGCTTCTCTCTCTAGTGGCGCACTGGTTCCAGAGCACGTGGGCTCTGTAGTTTTGCAGCACGCGGCCTCTCTCATTGAGGCATGCAAGCTCATTAGTTGTGGCGCACGGGTTTAGATGCCCCTGTGGCATGTGGGATCTTATCTTATTTCCCCGACCAGGGATCGAACCCGCGTCCGCTGCAGTGGAAAGTGGATTCTTTACCACTGGACCACCAGGGAAGTCTCATGTAGCCAGTTTTTGAAATGGATGGTTTTTCTCAGGCCCAAAGGGGTGATGTGAATTTAGCAAATTCCACACAAGAATCAGTGGCTAAGTAGAAACTCTGTCTTCACCCTCTGACTCCCAGGGAAGTCTTCTTTCCAATGTACCAGACTCCTACTGGACACACTCAGCATTCCTGTGTATTACAACCACATCACACATGCATGTTGTCGTTGTTGCATGTTTCTGTGTAGATCTCATTGACCTACTTTCCTGAGCCTTCATCAAAGGCAGTTACTGAGGATGACGAGGCTACAGCCCTATTTAAGACTCACCATGCAATGTCTTTCAATAAGCAGACAGTCGTCATTACAAGCTGACAGAAACCAAAGAACAGAGCAGAGGGGAAGCCCTCTGTTACTCTGATCTCACTGCAGGATCCAGATGGTGTCTTGTACCAGGAGGATTCTGTGGGGATACAGGTGAGCAGTATTTACAGCATCTGTGCAAGGGGGTAGCTGAACTGGTAACACGGATCCAGAATGAGTAGAAAATAGCCTTGTTCAGTTTATTCCCTTATTGTATAGGTGAAGCTAAACTCATGCAGTGGGCTGGGATGCAGAGCTAAAATTAGAAATCATGTAGCCTGATCATCGCTGGAATGCTACACCAACTCCATTGTGATGCAGGGGCGAGTGTGCCTTACAGTGTTCCTTATGAAGGAAGGGAGAGAGAGAGAAAAAGAGAGACAGAGAGATATCTCCTGTATTCACTGTACTTAATCCATCAAGGTTGTTTGGCCCTGATACCTGAATTCAAATTCAGGCAGTCTACCTCACTACAAATAACTCAATTTCATTTCTTTTTATGGCTGAGTAATATTCCATTGTATATACGTGCCACATCTTCTTTATCCATTCGTCTGTTGGTGGACACCTAGAGTCTGTCATACAGAGTGAAGTAAGTCAGAAAGAGAGAAACAAATACTGTATGCTAACACATATATATGGAATCTAAGAAAAAAGAAAAAAGGTCATGAAGAACATAGGGGTAAGACGGGAATAAAGACACAGACCTACTAGAGAATGAACTTGAGGACACGGGGAGGGGGAAGGGGAAGCTGTGACAAAGTGAGAGAGTGGCATGGAGATATATACACTACCAAACGTAAAATAGATAGCTAGTGGGAAGTGGCCGCATAGCACAGGGAGATCAGCTAGGTGGTTTGTGACCACCTAGAGGGGTGGGATAGGGAGGGTGGGAGGGAGGGAGATGCAAGAGGGAAGAGATATGGGAACATATGTATATGTATAACTGATTCACTTTGTTATAAATCAGGAACTAACACACCACTGTAAAGCAATTATACTCCAATAAAGATGTTAAAAAACAAAAAATTCCGGCAGTCTAAAAAAAGAACTCAGACTTTTTCAATCTTATGCTAAACGGCCTCCCCAAAGGTATTTAATAATTCTAATAAATAATCTGCATATTGCCTTTCAATCTGTCCATTTCATGTAAATATATAATAATATTAATTTGGTGCAATGTACTGTCACCGGCCTATCAGGGTTGGAAATATAATCCTTCCATGATACTATTTAGATCATAGAGACTGTGAGATAAGATTAGGGTAAAAGGGGTTTCTGGTTGCTTTCTCCTCTTTTCCCAGAGGTATGGGGAAAATTATTATGTGCAAAGTGCCTTAGGGTCTTCAAAGGAGAGCTGCCGTAACAATATGAACGTATAACTGTTTTGTATGTGAAAAAAGAACAGGAATTCTAGGATTACTAGTAACTAAAACAATTCTGAATTTTGAGGATAGAAACCTTCACTCTAATTCCTCCAAATCAGTCTTGGATATTAAAAAGTACAACCCAATTATAAAATGTTTCATTACAGCAATCGAGCAATCTCGTTTGCCGCTCACCTAGCGGTGTGCAGAGCTTTCCTCTGACTATAAAACAGAGATCTTGTAACCCATAAGCAGGAATGTGAACAGCCCCTGCTGTGATATTTAATTTACAGGGAAGAAAAGAAAGAAAGGAAATCCAAACTGCAGCCTTGGGCTGGCAGTCTGTGGCTCAGACACGCTACATTTCAACCAGCCTAAAATATTAAATGTTTAGGCTCAGGGGATCTGTGATAGTTTAGACCCAGCTGTAATATCGGTTTAACAATCAGAAAAAAAATAACTTTTCATTTCGGAAGCAAAATTAAACTGTCATTAAACAATGTAATTGACTGAGCGTTATAACTTTGAGCTATGACTCAAATAGAGGTGAGCGCAATCCCATTGTCTCAAATTGTCAGTAATTACAGTCATCATTTAATGTAATTTATCTAGCAACCATTAAATAACCCAGGAATGGGAAAGCCTAATAAACTGTATAAACGTATTTTATGGATGCACAGTATTTTACGTAACTCTATGTGTACATATAAATAAACCCCATTAATCCAGACAGGGGAGAGTGGATTTATACAGACACTGAATATTGTTGAAATTGTTCAGACATAAGATCTCTGTTGGGATTAACGATGCAGCATTAAAGTGATTTGATTGCTGAAAGGGAAAAAAGAGAACGCCCAACATCTTAGAGATCTTTCTAGGTTAGATTTTTATAACGGGATTTACTCTTTTGAAATTAAAGCGTTCATTGTAGAGGGTGTTGAAATTCGCTGAATGAGTGTATTTGGGAGGCAGAATGGCATGGGGGTTAAGCTGAAGCTAAATGGTATGGAATCCTAATTCTGCCACTTACCTCGCTGGGAGGTTATATTTAATGAAATGCCGCCTTTAATGAACAAAAGGGGGAGAGTGCTCGCCACTGAGTCTGCACAAGAAAATCTTGATCAGATACTTATTGCATTTAATGTCCTTATCCAGACTCTGACTCAAGGAGACACTGATTCATTAAATAACAGAACCCAAAAGTATCCTGATACTCAGACATTGATTCCACAAATGAGCCCATCCCTGGTCCAAAGCTGTCCTGAAGCAAGGCTTCCTGTGGGGTAGAAAGGCAAGGTTTGGGGTCCACGAAGGCTGGGAGAACTGTGTAATTCTGACAAGTCATTGAACATCTCTGAGCTTCATCAGCCTTTATTGGTAAAGTGGAGATAATGCCAACTCAGGATTGTTGGAAGGATTCAATTAAATGAAAGAATACTTCAATACATGGTAACTTTTATTGAGAGGTAAGGTAATGATATTAGCATCATTTTTAAAACATGCTGTCTAACAAAGAGAAATTGTTTTAACAGTAGTCATTGAGCATAACCGGGCTATTGAAATTCAGATGATCAATTATTCTGAGCTGAATGTGGCATCACCTCTTAGTCTAATTCTAGGGTCATTCAGTGGTTGCTAGATGTGAGCTACATTACCCTTAATCTTTGCAGGTCCAAATTCAAAAAATAAATAATTTGCTCAAGCCATATAGCTAGATAACATCCCAAGTATATTAGTCATGGTGTCCAGAGAAACAGAACCAGTAGGAGATATACAGATATGTAAATACATATGTGTGTAAGAGACATTGTAAGGTGTGGTTTCAAGTGACTATGGAGGCTGAGAAGTCCCAGGACCTGCCCTCTGTGAGCTGGGGACCCCGGGAGGTGCTGGTATAGTTTGAAGGCCTGAAAGCCCAAGAACCAGTGGTGTAGATTCCAGCCCAAGTCTGAAGGCCTGAAATACAGGAGCACCAAGGGTGAAGTTGGATGCTCATACAGTTAGGGGAATTCAACCTTCCCCTGCATTTTTGTTGTACTCAGGCCCCCCATAGATTGGATGAGGCCCACCCACGCTGGGGAGAGCAGTCTGCTTCACTCAGTCTGCGATTCAAATGCTAATCTCTTCCAGAAACACCCTCACCCAGCAACTATGTTAACCAGCTAGCTGTTCATCCCCTGGTCTGCTCAAGCTGACACATAGAACTACCCATCACACCAATGTCTTGGCTTCTGTCCGTGATTGTGCTATTGTAAAAGTGGCTTTTACTCCAGCTCTCTTTGGTTCTCCTTATGTTTTCCAAGAGCAGAACAATATTTTTTTTCAAATGAAATATTACTTGGACTCACAGAAAAAGTGGGAAGGGAACTTTAGCCCTTCACCAACCCTCCCAGACCCCACACGCTTGAGACTCCTTTGGGGGAACCCTAAGGCTCTGTGGAATCCAGATTGAAAAGCACTGTTCCACAGTAATGCACTGTCTCCACAGCCTATTGGGGAAGGGGAATTCAAGAACTGAATATTCTTATGTGCTTTTGAAAGTAATAAATCTATTTGGACATTATACTAAATTTAGCAAGTCTTCTATTATGAATTATTAAAGGAATGTCAGATTCATGTATTAAACTTCTGAAAAGGCTTTTTCTTCAAGGAGATTATGTGATAAAATATGATAAAATGTGACAAAAATCTAATTTAGAAGTGAGTACGCTTTTCCATGTGACTTTCTAGTATCTTTAATATCTTTCATGCTACTCTATTTCTCCTGAAAAAATGCCAATGAGAATATGAGAATATATGTATACATGTGTGTATACATCTTGCTCTTGTGTATGTATAAAAGAGCAAACAAGAAAGAAAAAGGCTAATACCGAGGCTTGTCATTCATTTTCTCACTTGAAGCTTGACTACACCGAGGTCTCAAAGGCCCATGGCTAAGAATGAGGTCCTTTTGTGTTAATAGTCAATCTTGCTTGCTGTTTCTTACCTGCTCAGTACAGACTTCCCAGTCTCTTGCAGACCTGCACTCATGAGCTTCTACGTACCCTCATGAGTACGCCGCGCGTGTGCTCACGAGCCCACATAAGTGATCGCCTGTCATTGGCTTCTGCCCCTCAGCCCTCCCAGCCTCACCTCAGCACCCTCTGCTTCCAAGAAGAGCAGAGCCCTTCCAGTTCGCCTTTGGCTGGGAAGAATCCTCAACTGAATTGCATTTGCACCCTTGTCAAACGAATATGTGTTGTCCCCGTATGTGCGGATCTATTTCTGGATTCTCCATTCTGTTCCAGTATTCTACTTGCCCACCTTCATGCCCACACCACGGTGGCTTGGGGACTGTTAGTCTATAAGCAGTCTTAAAATCTGGTCATTTTAGTCCTCCAACTTTGTGCCTCTTTTTCAAAGTTGTTTGGTCTATTCTCAAGCCTTCACATTTCCATGCAAATTTTAGAGCCGGTTTTTCAGTTTCTACAACAACAAACAACCCCAAAGCACCCTTTTGGCATTCTGTATGGGACTGAATTGAATCTATTGATCAGTTTGAGAGAGTTGCCATCTTGACTACACTGAGTTATCGGACCCATGATACATTCTATTTCTCCATTTATTTAGGTCTTGAATTTCTCTCAGTTAGGTTTTGTAGTTTTCAGTGAATAAGTCTTGGGCATCTTTTGTCAAATTTATCCCCTGGTGTTAAGTATTTTTTATGCTATTATAAGTGTTTCTGTTTAATTTCAATTTGTGATTGTTCATTGTTAGTATATAAAAATACAATTGCTTTTTAAAAATTGGTCTTTTATCCTGCAACCTTATTTGTCCTATTAATGTTTCTGTAGATTTCACCTATCAGTTTTTGCTTCATATATGTTAAAGTTCTGTTATTAAATGCATAAACATTGAGGCTCATTAAGTCCTCTTGATCAATTGCCTCTTTACCATTATGAAATGACCTTCTTTATCCATGGTAATATCTACTGCTCTGAAATCTAGTTTTTCTGCTACTAATATACCCAGTCCAGCTCTCTTTTTTTTTTTTTTTTTTTTTTGTGGTACGCGGGCCTCTCACTGTTGTGGCCTCTCCCGTTGCAGAGCACAGGCTCCGGATGCGCAGGCTCAGCGGCCATGGCTCACGGGCCCAGCCGCTCCGCGGCATGTGGGATCTTCCTGGACCGGGGCACAAACCCGTGTCCCCTGCATCGGCAGGCGGACTCTCAACCACTACGCCACCAGGGAAGCCCCAGCTCTCTTTTTGATTAGTCTTCATATGGTATATGCTTTCCAAGCTTTTATTTTTAACCTCTTTATGTCTTTATATTTAAAGGGTTTTCTGTAGGCAGCACTGAGTTGAGTTTTGCTTTGTTATCCAATCTGATCATTTCTGATTTAATTGAATTTTGAGGTAATCTACATTAAATGTGATTTCTAATATGATTAGATTTAAATCTATCTATCTTACTATTCATTTTATATTTGTTCCATCTGTTCCTTGTTTTATTTTCCTGTTTTCCTGTTTTTTAAAAATTAATTGGAGGGCTTCCCTGGTGGCACAGTGGTTGAGAGCTCGCCTGCCGATGCAGGGGACACGGGTTCGTGTAGTGATGATAGATCTGCTGGTGTTGAATTTTTTTAGCTTATTTGTGTCTTTAAAAGTTTCTATTTCACTTCTTTTTTGAAAGATATTTTCACTAGTTATAATTTTGAGTTAATTTTTTTTCTTTTAATACTTGAAACTGTTGTTCTCACTTGCATTGATTATAAAAATAAATCTACTATTATCCTTATCTTTATTCCCTCTTAAATTATGTGTCCTTTCTCTGATTGATTTATAATTTTATCTTAGCACTAGTTTTTCGCAATTTGTTAATGATGTGTGCCTTCATATAATTTTCTTTGTGTTTGGAACTTACCAAACTTTTTGAATATATGGGTTTATGGTTTTCACCAAATTTGGAAACTTTTGGCCAGTATTTCTTTAATTATTTTTTTTTCACCTCTCCTCCCTGAAAGCATTTCTATTGCACACAAACTAGGCCACTTAATATTTCCCTACAAGTCATCAATACTCTGTTCATTTTCCTTTGATGTTCTTTTCTTTGTGCATTTCTCCTTGGATAATTTCTAATGTTTTGGCTTCAAGTTTACCAACCTTTCCTTCTGCAATGTCTGATCTGTCATTAGTTCCATCCAGTGTTCTTTTCATCTCACACTTCGTGGTTTTCTCCTCTAGAAATTCAACTTGGATCTTTCTGATATTTTCCATGTATTCACTTAGCTTTTTGAATATGCAAAATACAACCATAGTAATTATTCAATACCCTCCTCTGCTAATTCTATTGTCTGTGTCAGTTCTTCATCAGTTTCAATTGATTAACTATTCTTCTCCGTATGGACCATAATTTCCTGCTTCTTTGCACACATTGTACATTTTTTTAACTGGCTATCAGACATCGTGAGTTTTACCTTGTTGAGTACTAGATATTTTTGTATTACTAAAAATATTCTTAACTTTTATTCTAGGATGCAGTAAAGTTACTTGCAAGCAATTGGACCATTTCAACTCTTGCTTTCAAGGTTTTTTTAGTTAGTCCAAATTGGAAATAAATGTTACCTTGTCACTAATTCCAGATGACATGATATTATATACAGAGAACCCTAAAGACTTTCTTAAGAACTGTTAGAACTAATCAACAAATTCAGTAAATTTACAATATACAAAATCAATACACAAAAAAGGATATTGTATTTCTATACACTAATAACAATCAGAAAGAGAAATTAAGAAAACCATCCCATTTACAATTTCATAAAAAAGAATAAAATACCTAGGCATAAACTTACCCAAGGAGGTGATGGACCTATACACTGAAAACTATAAGACATTGATGAAATGAATTGAAGAAGACACAAATAAATGGAAAGATATTCCACGCTGATGGATTGGAAGAATTAATATTGTTAAAATTTTCATACTACCCAAAGCAATATTCAGATTCAATGAAATCCGTATCAAAATTCTAATGGCATTTTTCACAGAAATACAACAAAAATCCTAAAATTTGTATGGAACCACAAAAGATCCTAAACAGCCAAAGCAATCTTGAGAAAGAAGTCATCACACCTCCTGATTTCATTCTTTATTACAAAGCTATACTAATTAAAACAGTATGGTGATATTGGCATAAAAACAGACACAGAGATCAATGGAATAGAACAGAGAGCCAGGAAAAACATCCACACATATAGAGTCAATTAATTTACAACAAAAGAGTCAAGAATATGCAATGGGGAAAGGATAGTCTCTTCAATAAATGATGTTGGGAAAATTGGAGAGATACATGCAAAAGAATGAAACTGGCCCACTAGCTTACACACACACAAAAATTCATTCAAAATGGATTACAGACTTGAACATAAGACCTAAAACCATGAAACTCCTAGAAGAAGACATAGGCAATAAACCCCTCGACATAGGTCTTGGTGATGATTTTTTAAATCTGACACCAAAAACAAAAGCAAGAAAAGCAAAAATAAACAAGTGGGACTACATCAAACTGAAAAGCTTCTGCACTGCAAAGAAAACCATCAACAAAATGAAAAGTCAACCTACTGAATGTGAGAAAATATTTGCAAATCGTATATGTGACAAGGAGCTAATACCAAAACACATAAAGAACTCATACAACCCAATAGCAAAAAAACCCGAACACTCCGATTTTAAAATAGGTAGAAGCCCTGAATAGACATTTTCCCAAAGAAGACATACAGATGGCCAACAGGTAAATGAAAAGATCCTCAACATCATTAATCATCAGGGAAATGCAAATCAAAACTGCAGTGAGATATGACCTCACACCTGTTACAATGGCTGCTATTGAAAGGATAAGAAATCCTTTCAGGAAGTTCTTTTCTGGGCCTGGAGCAGTTTGGATACACTGATCAGGACTCCCCTAAATATTCAAAGGACACCTTCTGCAGCTCTTTACTGTTCTTTCTTAGTACAGACACGTCTGATGTTCTGTCCAGCAAACTCTAGACTCCTTTTTCTCCTGGACTCTCAGCACTGGCCCCTCAACCCAGGGAGTTCACTGGGCTCTCCTCCCTGCACTGCAGCCTGGAGACCCTCCTAAAGCCCTAATACAGGGCAGTTATATGGACCACTATTTTCATTTGCTCCCTCTCTCAGGGATCAATATATGTCATTGAGCAATGTCCAATGCTTTGGAAACCATTGTTTCATACATTTGGTACAGTTTTTTTTTTTCTTTTTTTTTCTTTTTTTGGTTTCAGGCCAGAAGGTAAATCCAGTCTCTGTTACTATAATCTTCATGAAAAGTTTAACTTCCTCCTGATTTTTTAAAATTGGAAATCTGGCTCCTTTAGATGCACTGGAGAAAAAAAAAAAAAGCCAAACAGAAAGACAAACCTGAATAAGGTCTACCTTGGAGAATCCAAGGGCAATATGAAGATACCGGGGGTAGGTGAGTATATGGGGAGAGAGTATGTTATGAGTGGTTCTGGATTCACGAAACACAAAGCTTTTTCCTCTTAAATCATCACACTGCCCAGCACGAACAGCCTCACATGGTTGCAGCACCTGTTATATAAGGCTGACCTGCCTTAAAAGTGTGAACCAACCTTTATTCAGAATTAATTTTTGATCCTTTGACCTTTTATAAATTCTTAGCTTCAAAATTCCAAAAAGCTTCAAAACTTTAATCAAAATGATGTCGTTCCTTTTCATGGTCAGATTCTGCACACGGCCTTTTAATAGTGGCTATGATTATTACAACTAATGGTTTTCACTCTCATTAACACACTTATATTTCTCATAAAGTATAAAGAGACCAAAAATGCTCATACATCGATTAAATGTACCACAATGTCACATCTAAACAAATAACCAAATTATTTTGGAATTGATGTCAGAAAAAAATGTATGGGCCCACAAGAAAATCTGTCCAGTTGTTTTGCCTTTTCTTTCCTGCCTACACTCTTTGCTTCTTTTTTTTTTAAATTTTTATTGGAGTATAGTTGCTTTACAATGTTGTGTCAGTTTCTACTGTACAGCAAGCAAATCAGTTATATGTATATATATATATCCCCCTTTTTTTTGGATTTCCTTCCCATTTAGGTCACCACAGAGCACTGGGTATAGTTCCCTGTGCTGTACAGTAAGTTCTCATTAGTTATCTATTTTACACATAGTAGTGTATACATGTCAATCCCAATCTCCCAATTTATCCCACCCCCCTTTCCCCCACTGGGTGTCCATACATTTGTTCTCTATGTCTATGTCTATGTCTGCTTAGTAAATAGGTTCATCTGTACCATTTTTCTAGATTCCACATATATGCATTAATATATGATATTTGTTTTTCTCTTTTTGACTTACTTCACTCTGTATGACAGTCTCTATTTCCATCCACGTCACTGCAAATGGCACAATTTCATTCCTTCTTATGGCTGAGTAGTATTCCATTGTATATACATACCACATCTTCTTTATTTACACTGGCTATTGTACACAGTGCTGCAGTGACTACTGGGGTGCATGTATCTTTGGGAATTATGGTTTTCTCCAGATATTTGTTCTAAACTTTGCCCTGCAAAGCTTGAGCAAGCAGCAGAACCCAAAGAAGGGTATTGTGGTATTCACCTCGAAGAGCTGTGCCAGGTAGGTGCCAGAGGCCACAGGGGCTCAGTGAACAAGGCCAGTGAAGCCCATCAAGAATTAAGGTGACTCCAAATGATTTGTGTTCTAGTTGCCTAATGCAGTGATGTCAGCGTAACATAGGAATACATTCCTGAGCACCATGGATATGAATCATCAAACTTGAGTAGCAGAAAGATAAGGAATCACCATATGCAGTAGAAATTCAAGAACCCAGGACACTACAGAAATAGTACTAGAGGTCTTACCCAGACCTTTGCAGCTCAACAATCACAGACAAGTTTTCAATGAATTATACCTAAGACACGAAAAGTGACCATTAAGGCTTACCAAGTACCTGGCACTGTAGTCACAACCTGACATATGTCTCGTTCTAGCCTCACAGCAGCTATGGAACTGTGAGGAATTGTGTGCACTGTGCTCCACATTTCACAGATGAGAAAACTGAGGCCCCTACTATGTGGCAGAACTGGTATTTGCATCCAAGGCTAATTCCAAAGGATTTTTCCTTCTTTTAATTTATTCATTTTTGAATACACAATAGATTCACATGGTACAGAACTGAAAAGATAAAAAATGCCATAAAATAAAAGATAAGCCCCCCTCCTACCTCTACACAGTTTCCTTCCCAAGGGGCAGCTAATTTATTAGTTTGTAAACACTTTGAGAGATGTTTACCAGCTCCAGCAGTGAACCTGTCTCTTCTTTCAGTTCTGTTAGTTTTTGCTTCATGTATTGAAACATTTTGACGGTCTGCTGTTAGGAACATAAAAGTTTAGGATGGCTGTCTTCTTAGAGGATGGACTCATGTATCCTTATGTAACGTTCCTCTTTATCACTAATAATCTTCCTTGTTCTGAAATCTACTTTGTATGATATAATATAGCTCTTCCCTCTTTCTTTTGATTAGTATCAGCTTGGTTTACCTTCCTCTCTTTCTTTGCTTTTAGCTTACCTGAGTCTTTATGTTTATAATATATTTCTTGTCTGCCACCTCAATTCTCTGATGCGGCCAAGAAAGGCATTTTTTCAGTTGTTCAAGCTTCTTGTTTAAGGTTGGAAACAATGACTTCCAAGCTGTTTACAGGTCAGAGCTGAATCCAGAAGTTTTTCTCAGCCCAATCATTTTTTAAGATAATTCTCTCTTAGAGACAATGAACATACATTTTTAAAATTTATTTATTTATTTTTTTTGCAGTACGCGGGCCTCTCACTGTTGTGGCCCCTCCCGTTGCGGAGCACAGGCTCCGGACGCGCAGGCTCAGCGGCCATGGCTCACGGGCCCAGCCGCTCCGCGGCATGTGGGATCTTCCCGGACCGGGGCACGAACCCGTGTCCCCCGCATCGGCAGGCGGACTCTCAACCACTGCGCCACCAGGGAAGCCCTGAACATACATTTTAATAAACAGAAATTTTTACCTTTCTGTTGATTAGAGCAGTAATATGTGCATTGAATTCACTTGGGTTATATGCATTGTTTCAAAGCATAATAAAAAGGAGAAAAAATAGGATTTGGCGCTATATATCATGTTAAGATTGGACTTACATTTGTCACAAGACTGTTCTTACTAACAGTCATGCTAACACTACTACCACACAGTAATTACTACCACTATACTTACTAACTATACTGACCCTGTGAGAGCACTAAAATCCAGGGAGCCTAAGTTAAACAATCCGACCTGTAGTCTACTTTTTTTTTTCTTTGGAAAAGAAAATGCCTAAGATTAACTTGGAAAAAAAGCTGCAGACAGTCTTAAAGTGACCTTAACTGCTTCCTTGACCATAATTTTCCTTGGATCTGCATCCTCTTATAGTTTGGCTGCAATGTTATAATTTAATAAAGAGAATTTTCCTTGGATCTGCATCCTCTTATAGTTTGGCTGCAATGTTATAATTTAATAAAGAGAAACCACCTATCCATTTTATAGAAAGTTCCTGAATCTAACCATCCCCCCTCCCCCGATGGGAAATCATAAATGGCGACTATTTCCAGGGGCAAAGAGGATCTAAACAGTTGAGGTAACAATAAAGCATCTTTTAAGATATTCTCTTGCTCCCTTTTAAGTGATAACTCGGATCTCTTAGAGTAGGTAGGGTTCCTAACCATCAAAAAACAATCTCTGAAATTTACAGACCTGACATAGTTCATGGGAGTTTTGTACAACTATCAAATTTCATTCATAAATGGAGATTTGTGATACCTTTTGCTTACATCATATAGTTGGAAAAAGTATCGTGCCTAAGCTATGACAATTCCTGCCCTTAAGAGCATTTTCGATTGAACTTTTAAAATTGAATAGAGCATATTATCTCAGTCATATATTGCTGGTTATCTTAATGTTATATATTGCTAAAATGTAATGACTTAGACCACACCTGTTTGTTTCTCCTTAAGGTCCTGTGCGCAGACTAGCGGACTCTTCTGTTGTCCGGCCTGACCTTACCTGGGGGAGGCCTTCAGCTGTGGGGGCCTGGATGCCTCAACCGTGGGAGGTGGGGTTACTGGGCCATGATTACCATGTGTGGTTATCATGGTAATCGTGATTACCACCTTCCATCCCAGGTACCATGTGTGCTGATGTCCCACTGGCCAGAAGTCATACAGCCAATGGGAAGGGGAATTTATAAGAGTCTGGACCCTGGGAGACTTGATTCATTGGAGGCCATTGCTGTAAAAATATCCTACTCCTTTTGACTCCATGTGTTCACATATTTCCCAAGAACCCCAAAACCGCACCTAATCACTGCACAAAGCTCAAAGTCCAGGATCTAGTAGTAATTAAACCGAATAAAGATCTAGTAATATGGATCTAGTAATCTGCCCCAGATCCTGATGCAAATGAGGCTTCAGAAGTGAGTTTCTCAACTGCAGCTCTTTGGGAGTGGCTCCTCCTAAAAATGGATCTGTGAATTAAATAGTTACTTTAGTTTTGCCCCATGCACCCAACATATACTGGTAAGATAAGGAAAAGATAACTTCAACTAGACACCCACATTCCAAAAAGAAAGGAACAGAGACACATAGCTTCCCTGGTCCATAACGATGATGCAGTCCTGCCAGGCACATGCTCTCCAGACCCACAACTCTAAGAACAGGGAATGTTCCTTATTCCTT